>NC_057814.1:375134766-375460501 GCF_018294505.1 Triticum aestivum | reverse complement strand
ATGGCATGAGATAATTCACATATATGATGCCTGGCTCCATGGCGGTGCATAATTCACATATATGATAACTGGCTGAAAAACATGGCATTGCATAATTCACATATCTGATATAGAAAGCAAACAGGAGGCATTCACACAAAGCATGTCTAATCTAAGAAGATGGCATGGCAATGCAAGACACCATATGCATGATATGAGCAATATAACCTAGCCAAGTTAGAGCATGCAACTCGGGGGGGGGGGGATACGACTGGTCATCTCTCTCTGAATCCTCCTCTGAGGAGCTATCTGTAACCAGCAAGAAATCTGCATCGACAAGTAGCACTGACTGCTCAGAAGACCTTGTTTTCACTCCAGATTTTCCCATGACCGACTCAAATGGCTGATGCACTGGAAGAGTAGATGAATGTATAAACATTGTTGACAAATGGAATGCATTATGGAAAAAATATGGCACAATACAATTCACATATACGATGACTGGCTAAACAGGATGGCATTGCATGATTCATGTATATGATGCCTGGCTAAAGAAGATGGCATTTCATAATTCCCATATACTCCCTCCGTTCCTAAATATTTGTCTTTTTAGAGATTTCAAATGGACTACCACATACGGATGTATATAGACATATTTTAGAGTGTAGATTCACTCATTTTGTTCCGTATGTAGTCACTTGTTGAAATCTCTAAAAAGACAAATATTTAGGAATGGTGGGAGTATGATATAGAAACCAAACAGGTGGCATTCACACAAAGCAAATCTAAACTAAGCTGATGACATATAAGATGTATAATGTAAGCAATGCAAGGCGCCATATGCATGATATGACCAACATCAGCATGCCAGGTTAGAGCAAACACCTCAGGTGGTAAACAGGCGTGGTTGGCTCCTTGTGAATCTCCATCTGAACAGTTATCTTCCTCTGGAATACAATCTGGAAATGCAGGAGGGGGGGGGGGCACTTCGCCCACCATGGAGCGGCGTCTGCATGACTTTATATTCGCACGCAACGGTCTTCTCTTTTTCTCTACATGTTCAGTACGATTGTGTACAATATCTGACATGCATAATAAAAAAATAGTTAGATTTTGTAAGGCCTAAGGGGTGCATGCAAAAATCAAGACTGATGGTAGCAAACGAGTGGATGGATCCAAAACTAATGATAGCAGGTGGATTATAGCTTCAGTTTAAAAAGATAGACAATGGATCATCTATTGTTTGTTGCCCACCCAACATGAACCACATAGAAGACCCCAAATGAACTAGATAGTAGACAGATACTATTCGTTGTTGGCTCGATATGAGACCCATGGGCAATTCAAAACTCAAGATTGAACGATAAAGTAGCAGGTAATAATAAATGATGTATAACGTAAGCAAACACGAAAGACTGCGACCTCTCTTCCGGAACTGTGTAGTCCTCAGGTTCATCTGCTCAGTCGATGATGGTAATGCAGTTGGCGTGGCTGCCGGCAACGGGGAAGATGATCTGAGGAGGCGAAAGGAAGCCTGCAGGGGGGATCTCTGCTGCAGTGAACGCTTCTGTCGATGGTGCACCTCAGGTGGGGTGGATGACGGCACGGCAGGAGCAGGACGTAACACACAGAGTTTTCTTTGACGCCTATCTGAAAATGAAGTAAATCTGTAAGGGCTGCTTAGAATTGGAGGATTCTATAAACGCAGGGATAGGAAAAACACAGGAATAGGATAGGAATGCACGTGCAAAACAGAGCATTTGGAAACATAGGATTTCAGTCAACCTGGGTGTTTGGCTCACATGAATTGGAAGAACAGAGGAATGGAGAAACAAAGTGATGCGACGAGTGTACAACCTCTTTGGCATAGCCTTGTGGACCTCTGCATCATTGGGTTGGACGTGGAGGATGGTGATGATGCTGGTGTGACTGTCGGAGGCGGGGAAGAAGATCCGAGGCCTCTAGAAACGGCGCCGAGGGTACTGCTCTGCTGTGATGGACGGTTCCGTCGTTGGAGCAGCTCCGCTAAGGTGTACGGCGATGAGGCTGAAGCATGACAAGACAGACAACGTTAATCTGAAGTGGGACCCAAATATCATCTGCAATAGATGATGATACATCACCAAAAAGTGCTAGATGTAAAACGCATCAGCCGCGCCACGGCCGCTCCGACAGATGCTGTAAGTACTGTTCACTCTGAACTTAACTGAAGAAAATGAACTTCACAGTCGAAACTGAATTTTACTGTCGAAACTGATTGAACTAGTAACAGAGCATTGCAATAGATTTTTAGGGCGTTCGAGCACTAGTAGCAGAGAAGCAGTGATCTAAATCAGCAGACGCTCGAGCAGGGAACGCACTAGCAGAGAGCAAGTCGTGCAGTAGCACCGCGAGCGAGTGCTAAAGCAGCAACTCCTGTAGCTGCCGGAGGTCGTGCAGCAGCAGCGGAAGCGAGAGCAAGAGCAGAGCAGCAGCACGAACGAAAGCAGGAGCAGTGCAGCAGCGCGACCGACAGCAAGAACAGAGCCACAGCGCGAGCGAGAGCCAGAGCAGCTGCAGCTAGTGCCGTTGTTGAAGTCGCCGCCGAGGAAGCAACAACATGGGGGAGAGACGCCGTGGATGATGTGGCCGGCGACGGCGCCGTTGATGGAGACACGCCATGTCTGCTCGGTATCGAGCACCGGCAGCCCCGGGAGATCGAATAAAACATAAAATGCAGCGGTGAGTACATAACCTCCTTGGTGGCGCCGACTTGGCCTCGGCTTCATCGGAGGAATTGGTGAGGGTGCTGCGGTTCCGGTGCGGCAGGTCAAGACGGTGCTGTGGGGATTGAGGTGGCACGATAGACGAGGCAAACGTCGGGGCAGCTCCTTGGAGGTGGAGGACGGGGCGGCTGATCCGGCGGGACGACAAGATCGACAACGGATCCTCATCCAGTACGGTGGATGAGGGATGGCGAGCTGTTGCGGTGGACGACGTAGTCGGGGAAGAGTCTCCGGCTGGGCGGCGATCGGGAGGCTGACGGAGGAGCGTGGGGTTTCGCGGGTTTTGGCGGCCTCGATGTACGAATGGGGGGCGAAGGGGGAGGGGGGAGCCAAGCTTAGGGACGCGCTTGTCCGAAATGTAGGGTAAGTTACCAGCGTACCCCCACCGGTTTTGACACCGTGACATGGAGCTTCATTTCCGGCTGAGGGGTAGAAGGGGGATTTCGCGTGTCTGGGCTGCGGGAGCGATTTCGGATGAGGGAGTTCTCGCGCGCGTCCAAATTTCGGGATAACAAGGCGCGGCGCGGGTTGAAGAAGCGGGAGTTTCAAAGTAGGTGAGACAAAAGATACTCTAGCTTGAAAATTTCGGGATAACAAGGTGCGAATTCCTTGTTCGGCAGAACAAACTTAACGTGTAAAAAAACAATTCAAGACACAAGAGAGTCATGTCCCCTTTTACTATATTGCTATAGATGCCATTGAAAAAACTACAAGAAAAATGTAAAAAAATAGGGAGAACAAGATTACCCTGCACAGTACCAAATCGATTCGCACTTCCCTCAACAACAACAAAAAACAAATCAATTCCCACCAAATAAAGAGTAATGTCCCTTTTTATATGATTACAGATGCCATGATCTCGAATTTCAATTTTTGAATCCACGTTATGTTGAATTCGAATATATCGTTAGGTGACCTTGCGGTTTATAATTGATGTAGTCGTACATTTTGATCTTCCATCATATATGAACATTTTACTCCACCATGTGAACATATATATTGTCGTCTACCATATGGACTAAATTTGAATCAATTTTCCTTATTTGAATACGATTGTTGTCAAGTTATACAATAATTTAAATATTATCTTGATAACAAAAAACATACATATAGCAGTAATCATATTTCACTATGAACTACATGTACCATACGCTCTCCTATTCAAATATTTGTATCCATTTTATGTTGAATTCAAATCATAGTACATTATTGGTCTAGGTAGCGAGATGTTTGGGATAATCTAAACCCTGTTTTCATACATATAATTTTTGGCTGAATTGGGACAAGTTTTGGTATAAGCCTCTTGCAAAACCGGAGATTCTCTCAACAAGCCTCGTGGTTCCGAGAGGGAACGTGTCACCTTTGTGTGCGAAACGATATACGCTGCCTCCCCCCTGATTTTATTTACAGAGGCAACATAGAACTATATGAGTGCCCTGTTAAATTTTGGAATTATTTCGGGTTCATTTGGCCTTTTTATACATTAATTGAGTTTCTGGACTTTTAATGTGCATAATCTAAATATGAATTGCATGCACATGCTCCGGTGCACCAAAGTGGGTTGAAAAATCACATGTGTGTCCTTGGTTGAATTTCTAGGTCCCATGGAAGAAATGAGAATGAAATTCAAACATCTGGGCGTCATGACTCGGCCGAGAACATCGAGAAACTTTGATTTTAAATTCATGTAAATCCAAAACTCGCCTGGAAATCATGAAACTTGGCATGGTGTCATGTCATGGCACTAACATGTTGTGGTAAAAAATTGGGCCGATTTGGAAGCTCGTGGTTCTAAGAGGGAACGTGCCACCTTTGAGTGTGAAACGATATACGCTGCCCCCCTTGAGTTTCTTAACAAAGGCACATAGAACTACATTAGTGCCCTGTTAAATTTTGGAATTATTCCGGGTTCCTTTGTCGTTTTTTATACATTAATTGAGTTTCTGGTCATTTAATGTGCATAAGTCAAATTTGAACTACAAGCACATGCTCTCGTGCACCAAAGTTGGTTGAAAAATCACATTTGTGTCCTCGGGTGAATTTCTAGGTCCCATGCAAGAAATGAGAATAAAATTAAAACATCCGGGCATCGTGGCTCGGCCGAGAACATTGAGAAACTTGGTTTTAAAATTCTTGTAAATCCAAAACACGTCTGCAAATCATGAAACTTGGCATGGATGTCATGTCATGGTACTACCATGTTGTGGTAAAAAAATTGGCCGAATAGGAATAGATTTTGGTATAAGCTTCTTGCAAACTGAAGCTTCTCTCAAGAAGGCTCGTGGTTCTGAGAGGGAACATGCCACCTTTGAGTGCGAAACGATATATGTTGTCCCCCTTGAGTTTATTTACAAAGGCAACATAGAACTACATGAGTGCCCTATTAAATTTTGAAATTATTCCGGCTTCGTTTGGCCTTATTTACACATTAATTGAGTTTTTGTTCATTTAATGTGCATAATACAAATTTGAACTACAAGCACATGCTCCCGTGCACCAAAGTTGGTTGAAAAATCACATCTGTGTCCTCGGGTGAATTTCTACTCCCTCCTTCCATCTATATAGGTCCTAATGCGTTTTTCGAGGCTAACTTTGACCAAACGTTAGAGCAATAATATATGACATGCATCTTACACAAAGCATACCTTCAAATTTGTATGTCAAAGGAGCTTCCAATAATATAATTTTCATAGTATACATCTCATGTGCTATTAATCTTGTCAATAGTCAAAGGCTGTCTTGAAAAACACATTAGGCCCTATATAGATGGAAGGAGGGAGTAGGTCCCATGCAAAAAATGAGAATAAAATTCAAACATCTGGGCATCGTGGCTCGGTCGAGAACATTGAGAAACTTGGTTTTAAAATCATGAAACTTGGCATGGTGTCATGTCATGGTAGTACCATGCCATGGTAAAAAAAAATTGGCCGAATAGGAACAAATTTTGGTATAAGCTTCTTGCAAATCGGAGCTTCTCTCAAGAAGGCTCATGTTTCTGGGAGGGAACGTGTCACCTTTGTGTGCATAATTCAAATTTGAAATACAAGCACATGTTCCAGTGCACCAAAGTTGGTTGAAAAATCACATGTGTGTCCTCGGGTAAATTTCTAGGTTCCATGCAAGAAATGGGAATGAAATTCAAAATTCTGGGCGTCGTGGCTGGGGTGGAAACATTGAGAAACTTAGTTTTTTAATTCCTGTAAATCCAAAACACGCATGAAAATAATGAAACTTGGCTTGGTGCCATGACATGGCACCAACATGCTGTGGTAAATTTGCAGTCCGATTTGCGAAGGCGCACACATTAACAATCAACAAAGTCATTTTGGAACAAGTGTTGTCACGATACAATCGGAAACACAAGTATTATTGAAACCGTGGGAGTTCTACTTACTAGTACCATTTACGTGCCGCCACACGCCCCCATTTTTTATTAGCTAGGAGGCGCCGTGCAGGGTAGCTATTTGAGTACGAGAGGCATGCGATCAGACCCCTGCGCGTGCTTATCGGGAGGAGAGCCCTTTGACCTCCATCTGCCGTCCACCTCTCTCCCTAGGTCTCCATTAATGGCGCTCGAGCCTCTATTTAATGGCGTGGCTATGTCTCACTCGACTGAGATTTAAGAGAGAAAAAAGAAAATCTGAAAGCACGGATCTTCATGTAAGATCCGACGGACCTATATAGCATCTACTGCGACTTATAGCAAGACTGATGAATATATAAGGACGATTAATTTTTGTTTGATCAAAGAAGGGCTTGCCCCTTCCGATTTTCATTACTGAAAACCACCACAATTCACAAGAAGTTCAGCATAACTCCAGCCTAACACGAAGGACTAAAAGCTACCAGATTGAAATCGCAACATCCCAAGAGGCCAACAAAGGCCAAACATCCGCGCTAGAACCCAACATTTCACAACCGACGACAAAATCCACATCCTAAACCAATTATTACATCAAAAGAAACCAGGAAACTGAAGGAAGCCCAGCAGCAACTAGAAGAACAGCAACGCCAGGGTCGCCACAGCAAGAGTTTTCTTCATTCCAACCTTGCAACATTGATCTTCCACATAAAGATAAGGACAATTAATTGTCTTACATAATTAGAAAGATAATTAAAAAAGCCACATGCGGCTACGCCCGAAATACACAAGGGCAAAAGAAGAAGGGAGACAAGGATCTGGCTCGCTGATCTCTACTTTCTTGATGCGTTGCTACAGGCCGGGGGAACTAGTCTCCACGGCGAGCGACGATGAGCTCTTTCGTGTCCTCAAGACGCTGCTTGAGAACATCCACGGATTCCTCCACCAGCCTTTGGCGCTCGTTGCGGAGCATGTCATTCTCGTCCATAAGTTTCTTGATGATGACGCCGGTCCTCTTCAACAAGGCACTGGTCTCCTCCTGCTAGTCTGCACTTCGGACGATCTTCTCCCTCAGCAGGTCGCGCTCGGCCTGGAGCCTCTCATTGCCCTCCCTTAGTTGCCGGATGACGCCGGTAGCCTGTTCAAACGAGGCTTTCATGCCGTCCTGCAACCTCGCCCAGCCGGAGATCTGATCCATCTGGCTATGGACGATCACATGCATGCGCCTGTAACAGTCGTCGCCTGCCCGCGAGAAATTTTCCCAGGCCGCCACGGCGCGGCGGGACATCTCTGCTGCATTCGTGGCGCGGCGGGACATCTCTGCTGCTTCCGCGGTGAGGCCGGACCAGTCTGCTGCATCGACGGCGCGGCGGGACCTTTGTGCTGCTACTTCCGCGCGGCGGGACATGTCGGCTGCTCTCGCAGCGAGGCAGGACATCTCTCGTGCTTCCGCTTCCATGCTCGCCTCTCCCTGGTGGAAATCTCTCGACCCAGAACTCACGCTGGCCATGGCAGACGCAAGGGAAGGATGCTGAATGACTTGTTTGTTTTTGTGGATGAGGAGTTGAGGAGGAATGTGCAGTCATCTTGGCATACTAGTATTTATAACCGAGTACTAATACGCTCCTAAGTGGGAAACCGTTTAGGTTGTGATCGGTGTGAACAGGTTTGCAATTCAATATAGCGTGGTACTAATACGCTCCTAGGTGGGAAACCGTTTAGGTTGTGATCGGTGTGAACAGGTTTGCAATTCAATATAGTGTGGAGTAATTTGGAATGTGACGAGACGCAAGCTCAAAATTTATTGACGGTTCTAGTTTCGAAGTGCGACACTATTCCCGGATGGAGTACTTCTTTTTCTACTCCCTCCTTTCCGGTTTTATAGGGCTTATCTCAAAATTTTAGTTTTTCCATTTTATAAGGCTCAATTTGGTTGTTCCCCAACACATGTTCAGATTCCAAGGTGCATTAAATCATTGCATGCAAGTATTAAGAGAAAATTGATCAATGCATGTACTTTATGCATGCATGCATTGCAATTAATGCATTGATAAACATAATTTTTTGAGAAAAACAAGAGCATTAATTAGGTGCTTTTGCAAACTACAAAAAATATTCCACCACTCACCATCTTGGTTGGTGAGATTTTTGAATTAAGCCCTATAAACCGGAAAGGAGGGAGTACTGTTGTGTACGTGCAATAACTGGCACCGTCGTATACATATCTTACGGTTAATGGGGCGTTCGACAGGAATAGCCGCGTGGCGAGCTCTAGGCTTGTCTTTTTTTCAGACGCATTAAACCTATCTCTCAGGACTTCTCGCACGCACCATCGTGCCACCCACAAAAACTTGTACTCTGAGTTTAGTACTCCCTCTGTTCCTAAATATTTGTCTTTCTAGAGGTTTCAACAAGTGACTACATACAGAGCAAAATGAGTGAATCTACACTCTAAAATATATCTATATACATCCGTATGTGGTAACCATTTCAAATCTCTAGAAAGACAAATATTTAGGAACGGAGGGAGTAGTACGTTATACAGGAAGAGAAGAGGTGCACACACGCACTCGTCCTCTCACACACGCGTCTGTTTTTTCTCAAAAAGGAGGATGATGACCCCCGGCCTCTGCATCTGGGAGTCACACACGCATCTGTAGCTACGAATTGTAGTGTTCTCAACCATCCGATTGGCTGTATCATGGATGTACCTATATACTAAAACATGTCTAGATACATCTATATTTTGACAAATGGAAGGCATGTATTGTGGAACGGAGGGAGTGCTTGTCATCAAAATGGATAAAAAGGGACGTATCTAGAACTAAAATATGTCTACATACATCTCCTTTTATTCATTTTGATGACAAGTAGTACTTCTTACCCAAAGGAACTTTATATCCAACAGACACAAAATATCCGTTCGACTGTTGGAAATTACTGATCTAATGTCGAAGTAATTGCTGCATCGCCACCAAAACCCACCATTTCTTAAGCTAAAGTAGACCAAGGTAATCCCTATATTAGCATATTACTAAGATAAACAGAAGGCACTGTAGAAACATTTAGGACGTGAGCTTGTCAATCTGAATGTGGAGGGACACAAGCTTAGCCCCGGCCAGCAGCTTGGGCGGAACTGTCAAGAAGGTCAGCTCCTGCACGTCGACGTCGCTGGGATCCTTGCTGCTTGTTATTGGGGATCGTAGTAGAAATTTAAAATTTTCTACGCATCACCAAGATCAATCCATGGAGTCATCTAGCAACGAGAGAGAGGAGTGCATCTACATACCCTTGTAGATCGCGAGCGGAAGCGTTCAAGTGAACGGGGTTGATGGAGGCGTACTCGTCGTGATCCAAATCACCGATGACCGAGCGCCGAACGGACGGCACCTCCGCGTTCAACACACGTACGGAGCAGCGACGTCTCCTCCTTCTTGATCCAGCAAGGGGATGGAGAGGTTGATGGAGATCCAGCAGCACGACGGCGTGGTGGTGGAAGTAGCGGGGATCCCGGCAGGGCTTCGCCAAGCGCAAGCGGGAGGGAGAGGGAGGCGCCGGGGGCTAGGGTGCGGCTGCCCTCCCTCCCCCCTTTATATAGGCCCCCTGGGGGGCGCCGGCCCTGGGGATCCCATCTACATGGGGGGGCGGCGGCCAAGGGGGGAACTTGCCCCCAAGTCAGGTGGGGCGCCCCCCACCCCCAGGGTTTCCAACCCTAGGCGCAGGGGGAGGCCCATGGGGGGCGCACCAGCCCACCAGGGGCTGGTTCCCCTCCCACTTCAGCCCATGGGGCCCTCCGGGATAGGTGGCCCCACCCGGTGGACCCTCGGGACCCTTCCGGTGGTCCCGGTACAATACCGGTAACCCCCGAAACTTTCCCGGTGGCAGAAACTGGACTTCCTATATGTAATTCTTCACCTTCGGACCATTCCGGGACTCCTCGTGACGTCCGGGATCTCATCCAGGACTCCGAACAACTTTCGGGTTACCGCATACTAATATCTCTACAACCCTAGCGTCACCGAACCTTAAGTGTGTAGACCCTACGGGTTCGGGAGACATGCAGACATGACCGAGACGACTCTCCGGTCAATAACCAACAGCGGGAACTGGATACCCATGTTGGCTCCCACATTTTCCTCGATGATCTCATCAGATGAACCACGATGTCGAGGATTCAATCAATCCCGTATACAATTCCCTTTGTCAATCGGTACGTTACTTGCCCGAGATTCGATCGTCGGTATCCCAATACCTTGTTCAATCTCGTTACCGGCAAGTCACTTTACTCATACCGTAATGCATGATCCCATGACCAACCACTTGGTCACTTTGAGCTCATTATGATGATGCATTACCGAGTGGGCCCAGAGATACCTCTCCGTCATATGGAGTGACAAATCCCAGTCTCGATCCGTGTCAACCCAAGAGACACTTTCAGAGTTACCTGTAGTGCACCTTTATAGTCACCCAGTTATGTTGT
Organism: Triticum aestivum; assembly: GCF_018294505.1. Classification (NCBI taxonomy): domain Eukaryota; kingdom Viridiplantae; phylum Streptophyta; class Magnoliopsida; order Poales; family Poaceae; genus Triticum; species Triticum aestivum. The sequence continues at coordinate 375,449,916 of NC_057814.1, read as the reverse complement.
GACGTTTGGTACACCCAAAGCACTCTTATGGCATCCGGGAGTTACACGAGCTCATGGTCTAAGGAAAAGACACTTGTCATTGGAAAAGCTCTAGCAAAGGAACTACACGATCTTTGCGCTATGCTTAGGATTGGGTCTTGTCCATCACATCATTCTCATAATGATGTGATCCCGTTATCAATGACATCCAATGTCCATAGTCAGGAAACCATGACTATCTGTTGATCTACAAGCTAGTCAACTAGAGGCTCACTAGGGACATGTTGTGGTCTATGTATTCACACATGTATTACGATTTCCGCATAACACAATTATAGCATGAACAATAGACAATTATCATGAACAAGGAAATATAATAATAACCACTGTATTATTGCCTCTAGGGCATATTTCCAACAGTCTCCCACTTCCAATGGTGTTAATAATCTAGTTACATTGTGATGAATCGAACACCCATAGAGTTCTGCATGTTTTGCTCTAGGGAGTGGTTTAGTCAACGGATCTGCTACATTCAGGTCCGTATGTACTTTACAAATATCTATGTCTCCATTTTGAACACTTTCACGAATGGAGTTGAAGCGACGCTTGATATGCCTGGTCTTCCTGTGAAACCTGGGCTCCTTGGCAAGGGCAATAGCTCCAGTGTTGTCACAGAAGAGAGTCATCGGGCCCGACGGATTGGGAATCACCCCTAGGTCGGTAATGAACTCCTTTATCCAGATTGCTTCCTGTGCTGCCTCTGAGGCCGCCATGTACTCTGCTTCACATGTAGATCCCGCCACGACGCTTTGCTTGCAACTGCACCAGCTTACTGCCCCTCCATTCAAAATATACACGTATCCGGTTTGTGACTTAGAGTCATCCAGATCTGTGTCAAAGCTAGCGTCGACGTAACCCTTTACGACGAGCTCTTCGTCGCCTCCATATACGAGAAACATATCCTTAGTCCTTTTCAGGTACTTCAGGATATTCTTGACCGTTGTCCAGTGTTCCATGCCGGGATTACTTTGGTACCTTCCTACCAAACTTACGGCAAGGTTTACATCAGGTCTGGTACACAGCATGGCATACATAATAGACCCTATGGCCGAGGCATAGGGGATGACACTCATCTTTTCTCTATCTTCTGCCGTGGTCGGGCATTGAGCCGTGCTCAATTGCACACCTTGCAATACAGGCAAGAACCCCTTCTTGGACTGATCCATATTGAACTTCTTCAATATCTTGTCAAGGTACGTACTTTGTGAAAGACCAATGAGGCATCTTGATCTATCTCTATAGATCTTGATGCCTAATATATAAGCAGCTTCTCCAAGGTCCTTCATTGAAAAACACTTATTCAAGTAGGCCTTTATACTTTCCAAGAATTCTATATCATTTCCCATCAATAGTATGTCATCCACATATAATATGAGAAATGCTACAGAGCTCCCACTCACTTTCTTGTAAACACAGGCTTCTCCATAAGTCTGTGTAAACCCAAATGCTTTGATCATCTCATCAAATCGAATGTTCCAACTCTGAGATGCTTGCACCAGCCCATAGATGGAGCGCTGGAGCTTGCATACCTTGTTAGCATTCTTAGGATCGACAAAACCTTTCGGCTGCATCATATACAATTCTTCCTTAAGAAAGCCGTTAAGGAATGCCGTTTTGACGTCCATTTGCCATATCTCATAATCATAGAATGCGGCAATTGCTAACATGATTCGGACGGACTTCAGCTTCGCTACGGGTGAGAAAGTCTCATCGTAGTCAACCCCTTGAACTTGTCGATAACCCTTAGCGACAAGTCGAGCCTTATAGATGGTTACATTACCATCCGCGTTCGTCTTCTTCTTAAAGATCCATTTATTTTCTATGGCTCGCCGATCATCGGGAAAGTCAGTCAAAGTCCATACTTCGTTTTCATACATGGATCCTATCTCGGATTTCATGGCTTCTAGCCATTTGTCGGAATCTGGGCCCGCCATTGCTTCTTCATAGTTCGAAGGTTCACCGTTGTCTAACAACATGATTTCCAGGACAGGGTTGCCGTACCACTCTGGTGCGGAACGTGTCCTTGTGGACCTACGAAATTCAGCAGTAACTTGATCCGAAGCTTCATGATCATCATCATTAACTTCCTCCCCAGTCGGTGTAGGCACCACAGGAACATCTTCCCGCGTTGCGCTACTTTCCGGTTCGGAAGGGGTGACTATCACCTCATCAAGTTCCACTTTCCTCCCACTTATTTCTTTCGAGAGAAACTCTTTCTCCAGAAAGGACCCGTTCTTGGCAACAAAGATCTTGCCTTCGGATCTGAGGTAGAAGGTATACCCAATGGTTTCCTTGGGGTATCCTATGAAGACGCATTTCTCTGACTTGGGTTCGAGCTTTTCAGGTTGAAGTTTCTTGACATAAGCATCGCATCCCCAAACTTTTAGAAACGACAGCTTAGGTTTCTTCCCAAACCATAATTCATACGGTGTCGTCTCAACGGATTTCGACGGAGCCCTATTTAAAGTGAATGCAAGCATAGCCCCAAAATGAGAGCGGTAGATCGGTAAGAGACATCATAGATCGCACCATATCCAATAGAGTGCGATTACGACGTTTGGACACACCATTTCGCTGAGGTGTTCCAGGCGGCGTGAGTTGTGAAACTATTCCACATTTCCTTAAGTGTGTGCCAAATTCGTGACTCAAATATTCCCCTCCACGATCTGATCGTAAGAACTTTATTTTCCTGTCACGTTGATTCTCAACCTCACTCTGAAATTCCTTGAACTTTTCAAAGGTCTCAGACTTGTGTTTCATTAGATAGACATACCCATATCTACTCAAGTCATCAGTGAGAGTGAGAACATAACGATAGCCACCGCGAGCCTCAACACTCATTGGACCGCACACATCGGTATGTATGATTTCCAATAAGTTGGTTGCTCGCTCCATTGTTCCGGAGAATGGAGTCTTGGTCATCTTACCCATTAGGCATGGTTCGCACGTGTCAAATGATTCTTAATCAAGAGACTCCAAAAGTCCATCTGCATGGAGCTTCTTCATGCGCTTGACACCAATGTGACCAAGGCAGCAGTGCCACAGGTATGTGGGACTATCGTTATCAGCTTTACATCTTTTGGTATTCACACTATGAATATGTGTAACATCACGTTCGAGATTCATCAAGAATAAACCATTGACCAGCGGGGGATGACCATAAAACATATCTCTCATATAAATAGAACAACCATTATTCTCAGATTTAAATGAGTAGCCATCTCGAATTAAACGAGATCCTGATACAATGTTCATGCTCAAAGCTGGCACTAAATAACAATTATTGAGGTTTAAAACTAATCCCATAGGTAAATGTAGAGGTAGCGTGCCGACGGCGATCACATCGACCTTGGAACCATTCCCGACGCGCATCGTCACCTCGTCCTTCGCCAGTCTCCGTTTATTCCGCAGCTCCTGTTTTGAGTTACAAATATGAGCAACCACACCGGTATCAAATACCCAGGAGCTACTACGAGTACTGGTAAGGTACACATCAATTACATGTATATCACATATACCTTTGGTGTTGCCGGCCTTCTTGTCCGCTAAGTATTTGGGGCAGTTCCGCTTCCAGTGACCACTTCCCTTGCAATAAAAAAGCACTCAGTCTCAGGCTTGGGTCCATTCCTTAGCTTCTTCCCGGCAACTGGCTTACCGGGCGCGGCAACTCCCTTGCCGTCCTTCTTGAAGTTCTTCTTACCCTTGCCTTTCTTGAACTTAGTGGTTTTATTCACCATCAACACTTGATGTTTCTTTTTGATCTCCACCTCCGCTGATTTCAGCATTGAATATACCTCAGGGATGGTCTTTTCCATCCCCTGCATATTGAAGTTCATCACAAAGCTCTTGTAGCTCGGTGGAAGCGACTGAAGGATTCTGTCAATGACCGCGTCATCCGGGAGATTAACTCCCAGCTGAGTCAAGCGGTTGTGCAACCCAGACATTTTGAGTATGTGCTCACTGACAGAACTGTTTTCCTCCATCTTACAACTGAAGAACTTGTTGGAGACTTCATATCTGTCGACCCGGGCATGAGCTTGGAAAACCATTTTCAGCTCTTCGAACATCTCATATGCTCCGTGTTGCTCAAAACGCTTTTGGAGCCCCGGTTCTAAGCTGTAAAGCATGCCGCACTGAACGAGGGAGTAATCATCAGCACGTGACTGCCAAGCGTTCATAACGTCTTGGTTCTCTGGGATGGGTGCTTCACCTAGCGGTGCTTCTAGGACATAATCTTTCTTGGCAGCTATGAGGATGATCCTCAGGTTCCGGACCCAGTCCGTATAGTTGTTGCCATCATCTTTCAGCTTGGTTTTCTCTAGGAACGCGTTGAAGTTGAGGGCAACGTGGGCCATTTGATCTACAAGACATATTGTAAAGATTTTAGACTAAGTTCATGATAATTAAGTTCATCTAATCAAATTATTCAATGAACTCCCACTCAGATAGACATCCCTCTAGTCATCTAAGTGAAACATGATCCGAGTCAACTAGGCCGTGTCCGATCATCACGTGAGACGGACTAGTCAATATCGGTGAACATCTTCATGTTGATCGTATCTATACGACTCATGCTCGACCTTTCGGTCTTCCATGTTCCGAGGCCATGTATGTACATGCTAGGCTCGTCAAGTCAACCTAAGTGTATTGCGTGTGTTCCGAGGCCATGTCTGTACATGTTAGGCTCGTCAACACCCGTTGTATGCGAACGTTAGAATCTATCACACCCGATCATCACGTGGTGCTTCGAAACAATGAACCTTCGCAACGGTGCACAGTTAGGGGGAACACTTTCTTGAAATTATTATAAGGGATCATCTTACTTACTACCGTCGATCTAAGAAAATAAGATGTAAAACATGATAAACATCACATGCAATCAAATAGTGACATGATATGGCCAATATCATTTTGCTCCTTTGATCTCCATCTTCGGGGCGCCATGATCATGTTCGTCATCGGCATGACACCATGATCTCCATCATCGTGTCTTCATGAAGTTGTCACTCCAACGATTACTTCTACTTCTATGGCTAACGTGTTTAGCAATAAAGTAAAGTAATTTACATGGCGTTATTCAATGACACACAGGTCATACAAAAAATAAAGACAACTCCTATGGCTCCTGCCGGTTGTCATACTCATCGACATGCAAGTCGTGATTCCTATTACAAGAACATGATCAATCTCATACATCACATGTATCTCATTCATCACATCCTTTTGGCCATATCACATCACAAGGCATATGCTGCAAAAACAAGTTAGATGTCCTCTAATTGTTGTTGCAAGTTTTTACGTGGCTTCTATAGGTTTCTAGCAAGAACGTTTCTTACCTACGTAAAACCACAACGTGATATGCCAATTTCTATTTACCCTTCATAAGGACCCTTTTCATCGAATCCGTTCCGACTAAAGTGGGAGAGACAGACACCCGCTAGCCACCTTATGCAACTAGTGCATGTCAGTCGGTGGAACCTGTCTCACGTAAGCGTACGTGTAAGGTCGGTCCGGGCCGCTTCATCCCACAATGCCGCCGAAACAAGATAAGACTAGTAGTGGCAAGAAAATTTGACAACATCTACGCCCACAACTGCTTTGTGTTCTACTCGTGCATAGCAACTACGCATAGGCCTGGCTCATGATGCCACTGTTGGGGATCGTAGCAGAAATTTAAAATTTTCTACGCATCACCAAGATCAATCCATGGAGTCATCTAGCAACGAGAGAGAGGAGTGCATCTACATACCCTTGTAGATCGCGAGCGGAAGCGTTCAAGTGAACGGGGTTGATGGAGTCGTACTCGTCGTGATCCAAATCACCGATGACCGAGCGCCGAACGGACGGCACCTCCGCGTTCAACACACGTACAGAGCAGCGACATCTCCTCCTTCTTGATCCAGCAAGGGGATGGAGAGGTTGATGGAGATCCAGCAGCACGACGGCATGGTGGTGGAAGTAGCGGGGATCCCGGCGGGCTTCGCCAAGCGCAAGCGGGAGGGAGAGGTGTCACGGGAGGGAGAGGGCGTCGGGGGCTAGGGTGCGGCTGCCCTCCCTCCCCCCTTTATATAGGCCCCCTGGGGGCGCCGGCCCTGGGGATCCCATCTACATGGGGGCGGCGGCCAAGGGGGGGAACTTGCCCCCAAGTCATGTGGGGCGCCCCCACCCCCAGGGTTTCCAACCCTAGGCGCAGGGGGGCCCATGGGGGGCGCACCAGCCCACCAGGGCTGGTTCCCTCCCACTTCAGCCCATGGGGCCCTCCGGGATAGGTGGCCCCACCCGGTGGACCCCCGGGACCCTTCCGGTGGTCCCGGTACAATACCGGTAACCCCCGAAACTTTCCCGGTGGCCGAAACTGGACTTCCTATATATAATTCTTCACCTCCGGACCATTCCGGAACTCCTCGTGACGTCCGGGATCTCATCCGGGACTCCGAACAACTTTCGGGTTACCGCATACTAATATCTCTACAACCCTAGCGTCACCGAACCTTAAGTGTGTAGACCCTACGGGTTCGGGAGACATGCAGACATGACCGAGACGACTCTCCGGTCAATAACCAACAGCGGGATCTGGATACCCATGTTGGCTCCCACATGTTCCTCGATGATCTCATCGGATGAACCACGATGTCGAGGATTCAATCAATCCCGTATACAATTCCCTTTGTCAATCGGTACGTTACTTGCCCGAGATTCGATCGTCGGTATCCCAATACCTTGTTCAATCTCGTTACCGGCAAGTCACTTTACTCGTACCGTTATGCATGATCCCATGACCAACCACTTGGTCACTTTGAGCTCATTATGATGATGCATTACCGAGTGGGCCCAGAGATACCTCTCCGTCATACGGAGTGACAAATCCCAGTCTTGATCCGTGTCAACCCAACAGACACTTTCAGAGATACCTGTAGTGCACCTTTATAGTCACCCAGTTACGTTGTGACGTTTGGTACACCCAATGCACTCTTACGGCATCCGGGAGTTACACGATCTCATGGTCTAAGGAAAAGACACTTGTCATTGGAAAAGCTCTAGCAAACGAACTACACGATCTTTGCGCTATGCTTAGGATTGGGTCTTGTCCATCACATCATTCTCCTAATGATGTGATCCCGTTATCAATGACATCCAATGTCCATAGTCAGGAAACCATGACTATCTGTTGATCAACGAGCTAGTCAACTAGAGGCTCACTAGGGACATGTTGTGGTCTATGTATTCACACATGTATTACGATTTCCGGATAACACAATTATAGCATGAACAATAGACAATTATCATGAACAAGGAAATATAATAATAACCATTTTATTATTGCCTCTAGGGCATATTTCCAACACTTGTCACCTCCATTTCCACCTTGACGGCGTCAGGCGTGCCTTTGGGCTCCCCCGGCGGGCCGTTCGCCCACAGCTTGGCCACGTAGTGCGGCAGTGGGGACGCCCCCGCTCTGATGCAGACGACCGACACGGCGATAGGCGCGCTGATGTCGAGCACACCACCGACCAAGAAAAATGCGCGGCGATCTTCCTCCGCGAACAGCAAGAGTCGTGGCTCCAACAGTGGCACTTGCAGCTGGAGCACCTTGCCGTACTGGATCCTATGCACGGGCATGGGATGCGTGGTGCTGATGTGGTGGTAGAGCGCCGGCGGCGGGCCTTTGTAGCCGTAGACGGGCACGGGGCATTTGCAGGGCGCGAGTGGACACACGCTCTGGTGATCGGCGAGCTTGTGGTAAGTGACGTAGAGCCCACGGCCTTCGTGCGGGCACTCCACCCTCACCGACGAAAGGACGGAGTCCACCGCCGTGTTCCGCACGTCGAAGCCACCGCCGCGCTCGCACTTCTGGCACTGCCGCTGGTTCCTGGGGCGCTCGACGCGGCAGTCCGCGCAGGCCAGGTGCCCTCCCTTGCACTGCAGAAATCAATCGAACAACACATCAATCAAGAAACCTGCACCTTGCTCAATCAGCCGAACGGACGAGGTGTATTCGAACCTCATACACTAGAGGCATCAAGGGGCGGAGGCACAAGAGGCAGTGGAGCATGGTGAGGTCCATCGAGACCTTAGAGAGCTCCATCGTCGGGTCCTGTTCGGTCTACATGATCTCGCCCTCCTCGTGCACAACCATCTCTCGACTTGGGCCGGGGTATTACAAAGCTTTACCGTCACACATTTTATACTACTTCAAGGTGCATTAAATCAACACATGCAAGTATCAAAAGGAGAGTCACAGCATGCATGCATGCGTTGTAATTAATGCATCGGTAAACGCAAATTATTGAAATATATCGAGTGCAGTGCTTTGATGTGTCGCGTCAACTCATACATCAACGAGAAGTTTGATTATCCTCTCCCTCGCGGACTTAACTGCACCTGCCTTTGGCTGTATGACAGGTTGGCCACACACCTGTCGGGCCCACCTGTCATACACGCAAAGGCAGGAGCGTCCCTCCCTCGCCCATGAGCGTGGTGGCTGGCAAGACTAGGAGAAGCTTTCACTACACGCTCTCCCTCCCGCACGCGGTGGACATGCAGCAGTTCAATCGGTGTCAGATGGCCAGAAGCGTACTGTAGTACTCCTCCAGTGCAGTAGTACTCCATCATTGTTCGACTTCCCGAAGAGGCGAAGAGCCAAGCGCAGCCCGGACGCTCGTGTGGCAGTTTCATGTGTAGAGTAGTCTAGGATAGCGTGTACCGTGCCTGTAAGCTTAAAATCGTTGGGGTCGGCTCCATGCTATGTGGCCGTCTCGAAGTTTATAAAAAATTAAAATAGTCTTCTGGCCCTACCTGACACCCTGGTGATTGTAGTTTGCACGCTCATCTGGTCAAGACAGGAATATATATTTTAATTTGTTTTTTTTCGAAAAGGGGGGACTCCCCGGCCTCTGCATCAGAACGATGCATACGGCCACATATATTTTAATTTGTGGTGGGTAAATGTTAGAGGTTGCAGCAAATATATTGTACACTACGGGTCTTTCAGCCAAGTTTAGAGGCAAGCATGTGGGGCCAGTGCTATGATGTGTCGCGTCAACTCGTACAACGAGGAGAAGCTTGATTTTACTACACGCCTTCTCCCTCACCCATGCGCGCGGTTGCTCGCAAACGAGGACAGGCTTTTGCTTAGTAGTACTTCTACAACAAGCTATCCGTCCCGCTCGCGGTGGACGGACATGCAGCAGTGGATTCGACACTGTAGAAGCAGTAGTAGTAACATCATTGTTCGTCTTCTCGAAGAGGCGAAGAGCCAAGCGCAAACCGAACGTTGCAGTTGCGAACATTGGAGCACGCATATAGCCAGGCTCTTGCATGAGACAAAATTGCTATGTGAGCCCACTATTGTACTAGTACGTACAACTACTTGCTAGTATAGCCCTGTAAACCAGAAAGGAGTATTTGCCCTTCTAGAGATTTCAACAAGTGACTAGACTACACCGAGACGGAGTACATATGGAGCAAAATGAGTGAATCTGCACCGTAAATAAATACGTACTAGTTCTATCGTTTTCCTCTCCGAGGTGCACAATATTGAGTATACTGACTAGTCTCTTTTTGACACGCATTTACGTTTTTTACACAGTACAGACGCAAGCGCTCATATACACGCGCATACACTCACCCCTATGAACGCACACACGCACGGCACTATCATCTTGAAATTTACGAAGTCACCATAGGCACCTCGTCGTCGACGGGTCCATAGGTGCTTGAATGCCAAGGAGGGAGAGGGTAGCGGTTCCCGAGACGTTGAACGGTCAATGATGCATCCTCAATTACATGCAGAGGGAATTAATTGGAGAAGCAGAATAGAGCCAGCACGATGTGAATGCAACAGAGTTTGGACTCTCATATAATAAAGGCGCCCCACCACTCCAATCCATCTACTCCCAAGTCTCTGCGCAACACTGCTCACTCCAATCCAAGACCAAGTGACCAGAAGCCACAAGCACCTATGGAGGCGATGGACGCGAGCGGCAGTCGGCTGTGCCAAATCATCCAAGGCGCCGGCCTGCGGCCCCGCACCGCGCAGCGTTTCCAGACGGTGCTGGCGACCGCAGGCATCGTAGCCCTCGCCGACGCCGGCTTCGCCTCTCGCATGGACGACATGATGGTCAACTCCATCCGCAAGTTCACCGCCGTCAAGAAGCGCGCGGACGACCTTGCCGTACTGCTCCAGCCCGCGCGCCCAGGCTCCTCATTGCCTGCCACCCTCATCGGCCTCCATGGTGACGAACTCTTTCAAGCCCTGGTGGCCCTGCAGGTGCCGGAGGTCGCGACGAAGAATGTGCACCTCGAGGCCGCGCTCGCCGCGCAGCGCCTCGCCATGCAAGAAACCGTCGACCTGCACATCCACGTCTACGAGGAAATCGTCTACATAGGCCACTACAAGGCAAGCGAGGACAGAAAGACGTTGGCCTTCTTCCAGCGGCTGGAATCTTTGGACGCCATTGTTCAGAAGCACGTCGACCTGGCCACGAAAGCCGCTGCTACTTAGGCGCCGTTCGGTGGGCCGGCGCCCTGAGTCGAGGAGGTGGACGTCGTCGATGGATGCATCTCTTCTTGCCTCCTGTAACCAGCACTGCATCGCCTCGTGGCCTTAATGTTTTATTAGTATAGTACTCCCTCCGTTCCCAAATATAAGTCTTTCTAAAGATTCCAGCAAGTGACTACTACATACGGAGCAAAATGAGTGAATCTACACTCTAAACTATGTCTACATACATCTGTATGTTGTATTCCATTTGAAATAGTATCTAAAAAGGCTTATATTTATGAACGGAGGGAGTATATGGCATTTTTATTCCAGTCGTAACGTTTTCACTGTGAGGTGGGGCCGCAGTTGAGCAAACCCACCCCGCCCACCGGGCGTCGGCCGAGTTTAGAATTACTAGAAGAGAGAAACGAGGGAGGAGAGCTAGCTGTAGCACGGACGCTGTTGTCAGATGGGACTCGTGTTTATAGAATAGGAGTACTGAGCACTCGTGCCTCTTTTTTTTGAGGGAAAAATTAGTCGTATGTCTAGTACCACTAGTTGGGTGCGTGCGACCTATAGCTGTCATCACTTTAGGTCTCCTTTTCGAACCGCGGCTACGCTTCACAGTACATATTATTTCACGCATTTATCCTCCTATATGTACTCCTAGGCTATTTCCACGTGCTCCCATTCGCCGACATGTGGGACATAGAGCATCTGGGTCGTAGTGCATGCACGACTCGGAGCATATGCCGGGGTACTTTACATTTCAGACCTCACGAATTACATGCAAACCCCCCGCAGAAGAATAAATAAATGAATGAATTACTACATGAAACCGGATTATTTTCGTGGAAACCGGAGCACGTTCATTAAATTTTGGACATAACACGTTTATAAAAAATGACCGGACCGAAACCAGTCTAAGGGCCTCTTTGATTTTTCCCGCAAAAAAAGGGCCTCTTTGATTCGCAGGATACTGAAAACACAGGAATGGGGAAAGTATGATGGCGATGAACCGAGACGAGGAGAACTCTAACTCAGTTAGAGGTTAGAGTTAGATTCTAACCCTGAACTAACTCTAAACCAAAGAGGTGTATGGATGGCAGGGTTAGATTGACAATAAATGCTCTATCTCAATCATTTGACTACTTTGGACCCTATTTCCTGCCGGATTTGGAGGGTGCTTGGATACGTTTTAGTTCCATGACTAAAAGTAGTGGGACTAAACTTGCTAGCCTCACCATGCTTGGATCCAAATACTAAAGAGACTAAAATCAAGTTAATGAGCATTTATTATCCTCCAAACCCTCCAATCCAGAACTCGCCTGTGTTAAAGGAGAGGAGTTAAATGAGGAGAGAGAGGACTAATCCACATTTTAGTAGGGGTACCCCTGACTAAAATTTTTTAGTCTCAAGACTAGTTTTAGCCCCTCTTTAGTCAGGGGTGCTTGGAACTTTAGCCTCTTAAAGAGACTATTTTTAGTCAGACTAAAATAAGTCCCTTGGATCCAAGCACCCTCTTGGTGTGGCCGGCTCTTCTGTGGCCTCCTCCCGCTCACAATTGACATAAACGAACCATCTATACAAATCAAGCATGCAAAACATGATAATTTTTACTTTGTCCATACAAATGAGATATCCCACTTAAACATACAAGTCGTCAATCAAGCTTCACAAAATAAAAAAACACTTCATGAAACAAAGAATGAGCTAACTCATCACGGAAGTCATTCACGATAGGGAGGGAGCCCGGAGCCCCTCACGCACCGAGGGAGGAGCTCGCCATCGTCGCTCTGGAGGAAGGCTCTGTAGAGCCCAAGCCCCGGGAACCCCTCCGACGCCGGCCCTTGCGAGTTGAGGTCGACACCGGCATGGGTAGCAGGGCCGCTTGCCGCCGACTGGGAACTTAATCTTTGGGCCTCTAGAAATAATGCAAGCCTGTAACTAAAATACCTAGAAAGGTGAACTGAATCTTTGGGCCTCTAGAAATAATGCAAGCCTGAAACTGAAATACCTAGAAAGGTGAACTGAATCTTTGGGCCTCTAGAAATAATGCAAGCCTGAAAGTGAAATACCTAGAAAGGTGAACTGAATCTTTGGGCCTCTAGAAATAATGCAAGCCTGAAACTGAAATACCTAGAAAGGTGAACTGAATCTTTGGGCCTCTAGAAATAATGCAAGCCTGAAATTGAAATACCTAGAAAGGTGAACTGAATCTTTGGGCCTCTAGAAATAATGCAAGCCTGAAATTGAAATACCTAGAAAGGTGACCTGAATCTTTGGGCCTCTAGAAAGATTTATTACCTCCTCAAGCAGCATCAAACAATTCCATGCGTGCACCACAAATCTATACCAAGTTTGATCAGGATCTACTTTTCCAAATCAGAATTAGCGCTAGAGCAAGCAAGATCAATGATATGGCCGTGAGACAGAGAAGGAACGAACAAACTCACCCCTCTCGCGACCTCCCTGGTAGATGCGCCGCCGCCGCGCACGACAGAGGGAGAAAAACGACTGGTGAAGGGGGAGCGGGGCGACCTTCGAAGGCCGGAGGGAGAGGGCGGCCGGAGTAGGGCGGCGGAGGCCGGAAGGAGAGGGCGGCCGGAGGAGAGAGAGGGCGAGCGGCCCTATGGGGAACAGAGAGGAGTCGTGCGAGAGGGGGGGAGCGATCTGGTGCGGGCAGGGGAGATTTTTTTAGTTCTCTTTTAGTGGGCCCGAGGATAACTAACCCAATTAGAACCTCTCCACCGGGCTAGTTTTTTTAGCTGGGTTAGAGCAAACTAGCTCAAACTAACCCCTCTTGTTTCGATAATTTGAGGCTATTTCAACCCAAACTAGCTCTAACTCAGGGATCCAAACAAAGAGGAGTGTTACTGTACATGCTACAGTGTGGACCGTAGCACATTGTTTTTTATGGCCATATCACCACATTGTTTTCTACTGCTGGTTCACTGGGCTACCGTGGTTCGCACTGCTGGTTCACTGGGCTGCCGTGGTTCGCACTCCTCCGACCTGAGTAGTACTGTAGTATAGTACTAGTATATACCGCATCATTCTTTGCTCCTTCTTACTACTCCGACATGTGGGAGAGCCAGCATCCGGGTCGACGTGTCATGCACCAGATTAGAGCGCGGAACGGAAGGGGGGCATCACCCCGGTCGGAGCGCCAGTAATTCATGACTATAGTGAGTGGTCATATCACAAGTCTTTCCAGCAGTAACGCGCCGTCAAATCGCACAGCCCCACTCGCTCACCCTCCTCGCCTCTCTGTCAAACCGCCTACCCGAAAACTGCCGCGCGTACTGCCCGGGAAAAGCCCCGCCCTCAACTTTTAACTACGCGAAAATAGTTCGAGCTTGTTCGTTCTATATAAATACAGTACTTACTGTATGTTTATTCACCCGTGGGGTTGTTCAATGAATGGAGGGGCGGGGAGCACAAGTGAACAATACTGTAGTACTACTAGTAGTAAGTAGGAGTCGTACAGTAGTCACCTTAAATAGAGAGTTTCTTTTCTTTAATGCCACGTACACAAATTGAAACGCTTGTTGTGGAGAGAAAAAAGATAATCACTCCACTATATATGGACGCAGGGGCCTGAGCGCTTGCTTTACTAGGGTTGCTCTCTTCATTCTCTCATCCTCTCCAGATATAAACAAGACAGCGGTAGCGACATTTTCTCTCTGCTCACCGCTGGTCACAGATCCGGCCGGATCCCTTCGGCCGGTGTGTGTAGAGGACTAAAAGGTGCATCGTTCACGCGGTCATCGCCGCCGAGGGAGGAAACCCACAGCTGCCGGAGGGGCCCGATCCTCTGCCCGTGCCGTTCTCTCCGACACAGCGCCGGCTCGGGAGGTCCTCCGACCCTTCTTCCTCCCTGCCGTATTGTCCGCAGATCCGACCTGCCGCCGCCGACATCCCGGCGACCCTCAGGTATAAGTTCTTCGAAAGCGGCCTTGCTCTACTGCCCCAGCTCCCCACGTGTCTGCATGTGCATCTTTTTCTACTCCCATCAGCTCTTCCAAAGCCACCTAAATTTTTAGTATTATTAGAGGTAAAGCTACTTCATGCATTCGAATCTAGGGCTTTGTTCAAACAACGAAGAAAGGGGGGAAAGTTGTAGCATGAATCTAGGACTTGATTCAAAGAGGAAATAATATGGTGAAAGTAGTAGAGACCGGATACCCAACCGGTCTCTTGGTTGAAAAGGGAAATAATGGGAAAACGCAGTACAAACTGGATAAGGAACAGATCTATTATTGGTTGAAAAAAGGATAGAAAGTGGCGGCTGGTGGACAAGTCAACAGAGTATGTCCAGGATTAGATTTGCTGCCATCACATAGTAAAAGGTCTCCAGGATTAGATTTGCTGCCCTCACATAGTAAAAGGTCTCAGGATTAGATTTGCTGCCCTCACATAGTAAAAGGTCTCAGGATTAGATTTGCTGCCCTCACATAGTAAAAGGTCTCCAGGATTAGATTTGCTGCCCTCACATAGTAAAAGGTCTCCAGGATTAGATTTGCTGCCCTCACATAGTAAAAGGTCTCCAGGATTAGATTTGCTGCCCTCACATAGTACAAGGTCTCCAGGATTAGGTTTGCTGCCCTCACATAGCATGAACAAACTCGGCATCACCACTTTATGCCTCCTTGTAGGTACATTGTGCTGATGCGTCCACTGTCGCATGTCCTTATACCAACCTTTTGCTGTTGTTAATGTAAGGGCGCATGTAAAATGAAGCGATCACACTGTTACCTTAGGGACATGTCTAACCAGTGTTATTGTTAATCTAATGCCTCCAGTGATAAGATGCAATTAAACTGTGTTACAAATGGCACTCCTGCTGTTTTCCCCAGTATGATAAGTAAGTTGCTCCTTTACGCTGCTGAGTGTCCTGGTGTCCCCACGGTCCCATGCCCTTAAACCAACTCTTTAGCTGCTGTTGATTTACTGTGTCTGGTAAACAAGCAATGCCACCATTAAAGTAATCCCATATTTGAGGAATCTCATTGTTGATCGTAATGCTTCTGGTAACATGAAGCATTGCTGACGTTTTAAAATTTCTACTGTCCTTGCGTGATTGCCATGAACATAATTAAGATGCTTCTTTTCATTTTGTATATGTTTCGTATATTCTTATTGACCAGCAACTGTTTACTTTCTATCTTTTTGTGCAGATAGGGATATCCATTTCACCTTGTTGCTATTGTGACCTTTTGGTGAACTGCACAAAACACTTTTTTTGGAATGAGTGTCTTGTGCAGTTCAACTAAAATGTCACGTGGGCAACATCTCTCAATTTTGGTGGAACTGCACAAAATGGTGATTGGAGTTTCCAAAATCTCCGTCAAGTTCTGCTGGTAATCTCGTGCAACATTTTATTAGCCTTTGCAAGATGGAGCCGTCACTGTCACCACAATGGCACTTTATTTTAGTGGAACTGCACAAAAGGATAAGAAAATTATAGTTGCACCTTACATGAGCCGGACAGCCAACCTTAATGTTCCTCAATTTTAGTGCAACTACTAAAGAAGAACCTGCCAGCTCACAAGAGCAAGTACTTCTTGCTAGCTGAATGATGCAATCTTTGCTTCATTTCAGGTGAACTGCAGAAAAAGGCGCATGAATTGAATCATGGAACTCCAGGCAGACCTCATCCAAGTAGAGCTGGAGGTTGAGTTCAAGGAGGCCGCTATTAAAGCGAAATCATGCTCTCCTGTCTCCTTGTTTGTGCTGTGCAAACATGCTGTGCAAACAGGAATACTCAACTACAGATGTTGTGACGGTCAAGAGCATTCGCCAAGTTCTTCGATTGTATGACATGGCTAGCCAAGATGGATTTAATCCCGATATTCACTTTATCAAAAGGCTCTAATGGGTTGGTTCTGAATCTTGCAAGCTGGGAATCAGTGAGATGTGTAGGCATCTTTGTTGTACTTATTATTTGAATCTTATTTGTTGGTTCTGAATCTTGCAAGCTGGGAATCAATGAGATGTGTAGGCATCTTTGTTGTACTTATTATTTGGATCTTATTTGTTGGTTCTGAATCTTGCAAGCTGGGAATCAATGAGATGTGTAGGCATCTTTGTTGTACTTATTATTTGGATCTTATTTGTTGGTTCTGAATCTTGCAAGCTGGGAAACACGGCATGATGATGCAGAGGACAACAACCATAACAAACAGTTCAAACTTGGTAGTATTATCTTTGTGAAAGTGCGACAAATGTGCTGATCGTGTGCGTCCTGAGAATAATAATTCTAATTGTTGTGCATGTTGATCCTGTGGCACTGATAGAACGAGCGAATGCATTGCTTGTTTTAAGTATAAATTTCTATTAAAGCTAATTAAATTTAAGTAAAGTGACCACTAACTCCTGTTATTACAGTACCAATACAGACCCGCTCGTGAACCGACGTGTGGCCGAGGGTGCATCTTCTGCCGGGCGTGCAGCGGACGAGGGAGGGGTAGTAACTGTTGTCGCCTGTACACACTCAGCTTACTGTTGAATCCAGTTCCCCAAGAGCTGAAAAACGAACTGCTGCCGCCGCCTACACACTCGTTCACTCGAAGAGACTCCAATGGCGATCCGAGGGGTGAGCCTGCTGGATATGGACTTCAGCAAGGAGTTCCCCTTTGAGTTCGCCGTTCAGTCCTATGGCTGCACCAAGTTGAATGTGATGTACACCAACGATACGGACTCGGTGAAGCTCTGCCTCGCCTCAGTCCTATGGCTGCACCAGGTTCTGGAGCATTCGCCCGTTTCATCGGCAGCGCCGACTGCACCTTCGCTACGGTGGAGAGAAGGAAGAACGCGACGATTCGGCCATCTGGTGCAACAAGCTTGTCGACATCCAGAAGCAATACAAGATCATCAGCAACGGGCAGGAGAAGGACTCCGTGGTTGACCTCGCTGAGACCATCATCGACCCCTGATACGCCAACATGAAAGAAGACGACCTGAACACGTGGGAGGTACCTCTGAATCTAGCCTACATAACCTACGCGGCCAAGGACGCATACGCATGCTACGACATGTACAGGCAGATCTTGGACATGAGGGCGTGTCTGCTTCCCGTAACCGACGAGTACACGGACAGCCGCAGCGTCATGATCAAGCGTGCCAGGAAGGTCTAGATGTTGTACTTTATCTGTTTATAAGCACCTTTATCATCTGAGTGTTTCATGCATTAGCCTATGTGTCGTAATTATCTGTTTTGTCCGAAATATTTCTTTTAAGAACCCATTAACCTGATTGCTTTTTTAGTGGCTATTTGCTTATGTATGTAAACTAGTTCACTTGTCCGTAAAAAAAACTAGTTCACTCGGCTGCCGTGCTTTGAATCTCCTTCCTCCCAACATATTCCCCTCCTCAGGTGGACCCAGCAGGTCTCTGAATTTTCTCCCACTTTCTTTTTCGATGTAAACTGAGTTTTCTCCCAGTACTTTCCCCTAGAACCAACTCAACTGTCCCACGTCTAGCCTAAAAAATAATAATACCCCACGTACTATTAACTCATCAAATTAAAATGATATTTTATTTCGTAAGTTGAAAGTTCTTACAAAATAATAATAATAATTGTTTATATATAACTTGGCAAGTTAACTCCTAGTGATTGCGTACATAAGCTTGCAAAGATTTTACTGACGTGCAATCATGTGTTTATGTTTTTATAACATTTCTCCGTCTAGCCCAACATGATATTTTCACCCAGCCCAGCAAGTCCGCGGATTTCGAGAAAAATGCAAATGGGATTTAAACGGGCTGCATAGATGCTACATCATTGTTTCACCCAGCCCACCAAATGGACTAAAAAACAAATGGACTGGCTGACATGTGGGCCAGTAGGTCGAAGCCTAAGAAGGCGTTGGATTTACATCCAACGGCCGGCATTCTTCTTCAATCTCTCGTCTTCTTCCCCCAGCGCTGCCGGAACCGCCTGCTCCAGCCTTCGGCGTCCAGCGGCGTTGTTTTGCGCTCCTCAGCGAAACGCTACCCCGCCGACGGCCAGGCCATCCCTCCACTCCGCACCTCCTGTTATTCTCTGCCGAGTGTAGGCCCACCCCGCACCCGAACCAGTCAAGTTTCCCACTCCTCTCCGTCTGCGACTCCACTGCCGCGTCTTCCCCATCTCCGGGTCGTTCCAGTCTGGGGCCTCGCCGTCGTCCACCGCCTCGGTGCGCTCGGCGCGGCGTGGTCAACATACGAGAGTCATCGGAAGAGGACTGTACGTGGAGAGCCTGACGGCTGGGACCCACGAGGTCCATGGTCGCACGCAAGGAAAGTTCCTCCTTATTACGCACTGTACGTGCACTGTACGTGGGAAGGGCTTCTGTATTTCGCGAAAAAACGTTCCCCCCGCTGACAGGTCGGACCCACCAGCTATATCTTCGCACGCAAGGAAGTGCCTCCTTATTACGCACCAAAAAATGAATACCCCCTGCTAGCTGGGACCCACCATAGTGGGTGGCTGACTTGTGGGCCTACTAAGTTGACGAGGACGGAGGGCTTTGTCAACTTAGTCAATATGAACGATTCTAGCTCCAGTGACCGTACGATGTCCATCCAACGGCCATAGTGCTTCTTCAACCTCTGGTCTTCTTGCTCCAGCCGCCCAAAGCAGCGCCGGTCGTGCCGCGTGCTCCTGCCTCTCGTGGCCGGCTGTGATGCCGCGGAGGCCTCACCGCCCCCTACTACTCCCACCGCTGGCCCAGGGTATCCCTCTACTCACCCACACCCCCTGTTATTCTGCGGCGACGGCAGCCTCACGCCGCAGCCGAACCAGTGAACCCTCGTACTCCTCTCCGCGTGGGCATCCACTGCCGCGTCTTCCCCGGCTCCGCGTCGTCCCCTTCCTAGGCCTCGCCGTCGTCCACCGCCTTGGTGCTCTCGGCGCGGCGTGGTCAATGTGGTCAACGACCGACTTCCATCGGAAGAGTACTGTACGTGGAGAGGCTGACAGCTGGGTCCACGGCCACAGCCCAGTTTTTTTGTGATTTGCCAAGTAAGTCGCTTTGTCAGGCCTGTTGGGCTGCAAATCTTTCAAGACGAGGAGAGCTTCATTCGGCTGGCCGAGAAAATGGCCTATCAGTAATGAGAAATGGGCTGTACATTTTTAAAACACATCAAACCGGCAATTAGTTTCAAATATCTTTTTTCATTTCGAGATTTTAAATTACATTAATTTTTATGCGTGGAGAATTTGTTGGATTTTATATTGATATACATTTATTTTTAAAATCAGTTTGAATGTGAGTCGAAATTTCGGGATTAAAAACAGTTCGGACCGCACCGAAATATGCAAAATTTCGTATAATTTTTTAACCGTGGCCACAATATGGGCTGTAATGCTAACAAAAAGAATATGGGCTCCAAAAAAACCTTAAGAATTAGCAAATGGGCTGTAAATTATTAGAAATAATGGCAGATGGGTTGTATGCTGTTTTCCACAGATTTGAGGCTTTCCTAAAAAAAGGTTGACGCACAAGCAGTGACTGTTGGATGTCCATCGAACGGCCGTCGTGCTTCTTCAATCTCTGCTCTTCCTGCTCCAGCCGCTCAAACAAGCGCCGGCGGGACTGCCTGCTCCCTCCTCCCCGCGGCCGGCTGTGCTGCCGCGCAGGCCTCACCGCCCCACCGTACTCCCATCGCTGGCCTAGCCATCCCTCTACTCACCCACACCTGCTGTTATTCTCCGGCGACGGCAGACGAACCAGTAAACCCTCGTACAGTCGTACTCCCCTCCGCGTGGGAAACAACTGCCGAGTCTTCCCTGCCTCCGTGTCGTTCCCTTCCTAGGCCTCGCCGTCGTCCACCGCCCTGGTGCTCTCGGCGCGGCCTGGTCAACGTGGTCAACGACCGACATGCATCTGAAGTGGACTGTACGTGGAGAGGCCGACAGCTGGGTCCACGGCCGCACGCAAGGAAATGCCTCCTTATTACGCGCAAAATAATGATTCCTCCACCTGACATCAGGGACCCACCGAAAGGGCCTCTGTATTTCGCGAAAAAAACGTTACCGCCGCTGACAGCTCGGACCCACCAGCTATATCTTCGCACGCAAGGAAGTGCCTCCTTATTACGCACAAAAAAATGAATACTCCCCCTGTTAGCTGGGACCCAGTATAGTGGCAGGCTGACTTGTGGGCCTACTAAGTTGACGGGGACGGAGGGCTTTGTCAACTTAGTCAATATGCACGATTCTAGCTCCAGTGACCGTACGATGTCCATCCAACGGCCGTAGTGCTTCTTCAACCTCTGGTCTTCTTGCTCCAGCCGCCCAAACCAGCGCCGGTCGTGCCTCGTGCTCCTGCCTCCCGTGGCCGGCTGCGATGCGGCGGAGGCCTCACCGCCCCCTACTACTCCCACCGCTGGCCAAGCCATCCCTCTACTCACCCACACCCCCTGTTATTCTGCGGCGATGGCAGCCTCACACCGCAGCGAACCAGTGAACCCTCGTACTCCTCTACGCGTGGGCATCCACTGCCGCGTCTTCCCCGGCTCCGCGTCGTCCCCTTCCTAGGCCTCGCCGTCGTCCACCGCCCTGGTGCTCTCGGCGCGGCGTGTTCAACGTGGTCAAGGAACGGCTTCCATCGGACGTGGACTGTACGTGGAGAGGCTGACAGCTGGGTCCACGCCCGCAGCAAGGAAATGCCTCCTTATTACGTGCAAAATAATTATTCCTCCACCTGACAGCGGGGACCCACCGGACGGGCCACCGTATTTCGCGAAAAAAACGTTTTCCCCTGACTGCTGGGACCCACCAGCTACATCTTCGCACGCAAGGAAGTGCGTCCGGGAAAAAAATGATTCGCCCCCTGACTGCTGGGACCCACCAGCTACATCTTTGCAGGCAAGGAAGTGCCTGATAGTCGGGACCGACCTGGTCGAAGCGTACATAGCGTTGTCATTCTGGTCGTGAACGTGTACGTACATATATACTGGTGGATGTAGAGGCGTGCACGTCTCGTAGTAGAGGCGCGTACGTGTCGTAGTAGAGGCGCGCACATAGCATGTACACGTACGTACAGCGGCCAGGGTGCAAGAAAGAAAATACGGCCACGTATGTGTACATACGGGCGGGGTCTCGAACGCCTACTCACGCATACGTACGGCCAGGGCTCGTGTACATGGCTGGGTCGGAATGGAGAAACAGCGTCGTCCTCGTGTTCATGGGGAGGCAACGGAATGCGTCGTGTTCATGGGGAGGGGTGTGGCGAACCGCAAAACGGAGGAAACGGACGTCCTACAGTCGAAACGGGGGTCCTGTTGATCGGGAGGAGTGTGGCGTACCACAAAACGGAGGAAACGGACCTCCTACGGTCGAAACGAGGGTCCTGTTGATCGGGAGGGGTGTGGCATACCGCAAAACGGACGAAACGGACCTCCTACGGTCGAAACGGGGGTCCTGTTGATCGGGAGGGGTGTGGCGTACCGCAAAACGGACGAAACGGACCTCCTACGGTCGAAACGGGGGTTGTGTTGATCGGGAGGGGTGTGGCGTACCGCAAAACGGACGAAACGGACCTCCTACGGTCGAAACGGGGGTCCTGTTCATCGGGAGGGGTGTGGCGTACCACAAAACGGGACTCCACGGGATACTGTTCATCTCCACCGTTGACCTCCTCCAGCCTCCACGGGCTACCGTCGACCTCCACCAGCCTCCACGGGCTCCTGTTCATCCAGCCTCCACCGCGCGCTACTCCACCGGCTACTGTTCAACCACCCCTCCACGGGCACCCCTCCACCGTCTACTGTTCATCCAGCCCTTCACACCACGGGGTCCTATTCAACCACCCCGCCACGGGCACCCCTCCACCGTCTACTATTCATCTAGCCCTCCACCACACCACGGGGTCCTGTTCATCCAGAGGCAACGCCACCGCTCACTGTTCATCCAAACCCCTCCGCAACACTCACTGTTCATCCCACAGGCAGCATCGGTCGGCTTCAGTTAGCAGCAGTAGCGAAGGAATCACTCGATCGGGTTCAGTTAACAGCCATCGATCGATCGCTCGGGTTCAGTAACGCGTAGCCTGCAGTGCAATCGCTCGGGTTCAGTAACGCGTAGCCTGCAGTGCAATCGCTCGGGTTCAGTTAGAGCCCAACGCCTTGCTCGGGTTCAATTAGAGCCAACGCCTCGCACACACGCGCGTACGTGTATGAGAGAAACGCGCATCGCTCGGCCCCCGACCTCCCACCGTAACCGGGAACTCGCCGAAATTTTCCTCGCCCTCGCTTCTACCATAGTTTTTTCCGTCATGGACGGCCCAAAGAATGACATGTAGCTGCGTCTCCGGCCCGCCTAGGACAAAAAGCCCATTTTCTGTCATGATTTTTTGTCATAGAAGTAGGAGCCCACCACATCTATGATGATACCGGGTTTTGTCACAATTATCGTCATAGAAGTGTCATATGTATGACAGAAAAAAAATTCGTTCGGCCCAAAATGTCACGGATGTGTCTTTTTTTTGTAGTGATGATACGGGACTTGCACACCTCAACACAAGTATTTCTCAATTTCACAATTACTCAACTAGCACGGCTCTAATATCACCATCTTTATATCTCAAAACAATCATCAAGTATCAAACTTCTCATAGTATTCAATGCACTCTATATGGAAGTTTTTATTATACCCATCTTGGATGCCCATCATATTAGGACTAATTTTATAGCCAAAGCAAATTACCATTCTGTTCTAAAAGACTCTCAAAATAATAGAAGTGAAGCATGAGAGATCAATAATTTCTTCAAAATAAAACTACCACCATGCTCTAAGAAGATATAAGTGAAGCACTAGAGCAAATGACAAACTACTTCAAAAGATATAAGTGAAGATCAATGAGTAGTTGAATAATTATGTAACTATGTGAAGACTCTCTAACATTTAAGAATTTCATATCTTGGTATTTTATTCAAACAGCAAGAAAAAAAAACAAAAAAAATTGACGCTCCAAGCAAAACACATATCATGTGGTGAATAAAAATATAGCTCCAAGTAAAGTTACCGATGAACGAAGACGAAAGAGGGGATGCCATCCGGGGCATCCCCAAGCTTAGGATCTTGGTTGTCATTGAATATTACCTTGGGGTGCCTTGGGCATCCCCAAGCTTAGGCTCTTGCCACTCCTTATTCCGAAATTCATCAAATCTTTACCCAAAAACTTGAAAACTTCACAACACAAAACTCAACAGAAAATCTCATGAGCTCCGTTAGTATAAGAAAATAAATCACCACTTAGGTACTGTTGTGAACTCATTATAAATTCATATTGGTGTAATATATACTGTATTCCAACTTCTCTATGGTTCATACCCTCTGATACTACTCATAGGTTCATCAAAATAAGCAAACAACACATAGAAAACAGAATTTGTCAAAAACATAACAGTCTGTAGTAATCTGTATCATTCGAATACTTTTGTAACTCCAAAAATTCTGAAATAAATTGGTGTACCTGAGGAATTTGTCTATTAATCATCTGAAAAAAGAATCAACCTAAATGCACTCCCCAGTAAAAAATGGCAGTTAATCTCGTGAGCGCAAAAGTTTTTGTTTTTTTACAGCAAGATCGTAAAGACTTCACCCAAGTCTTCCCAAAGGTTCTACTTGGCACAAACACTAATTCAAACATAAAACCACATCTAAAAATAAGATAGATGAATTATTTATTACTAAACAGGATCAAAAGTAAAGAAAAAAAGTAAAATTGGGTTGCCTCCCAACAAGCGCTAACATTTAACGCCCCTAGCTTGGCATGATGGTTTCAATGATGCTCACATAAAAGATAAGAATTGAAACATAATGAGAGCATCATGAAGAATATGACTTGCACATTTAAGTCTAACCCACTTCCTATGCATAGGGATTTTGTGAGAAAACAACTTATGGGAACATGAAACAACTAGCATAGGAAGGTAAAACAAGCAAATCTTCAAGAATTTCAACACACATAGAGAGGAAAATTGATATTATTGCAATTCCTACAAGCATATGTTCCTCCCTCATAATAATTTTCAGTAGCATCATGAATGAATTCAACAATATAACCATCACATAAAACATTATTCTCATGATGCACAAGCATATAAATTTTAGTACTCTCCACATAAGCAAAATTCTTCTCATTCGGAATAGTGGGAGCAAACTCAACAAAATAACTATCATGTGAGGCATAATCCAATTGAAAACTAAAATCATGATGACAAGTTTCATAGTTATCATAATTCTTTATAGCATACATGTCATCACAATAATCATCATAGATAGCAACTTTGTTCTCATAATCAATTGGAACCTCTTCAGAAATAGTGGATTCATCACTAAATAAAGTCTTGACCTCTCAAAATCCACTTTCACAAATATTATAAGATTCAACACCCCCCAAAATAGTGGGATCGTTACTTCCTAAAGTTGACACTCTTCCAAACCCACTTTCATCAATATAAGCATCATAAATAGGAGGCATGCTTTCATCATAATAAATTTGCTGATCAAAACTTGGGGGACAAAACATATCATCTTCATCAAACATAGCATCCCCAAGCTTGTGGCTTCGCATATCATTAGCATCATGGGTATTCAAAGAATTCATACTAACAACATTGCAATCATGCTCATCATTCACATATTTAGTGCCAAACATTCTAATGCATTCTTCTTCTAGCACTTGAGCACAATTATCGGAATCCTTATTTTCACGAAAGACATTAAAAAGATGAAGGATATGAGGCATCCTTAATTCCATTTTTTTGTAGTTTTCTTTTATAGACTAAACTAGTGATAAAACAAGAAACAAAATGATTCGATTGCAAGATCTAAAGATATACCTTCAAGCACTCACCTCCCCAGCAACGGTGCCAAAAACTGCTTGACGTCTACTACGCAACCTTCTTCTTGTAGACGTTGTTGGGCCTCCAAGTGCAGAGGTTTGTAGGATAGTAGCAAATTTCCCTCAAGTGGATGACCTAAGGTTTATCAATCAGTGGGAGGGGTAGGATGAAGATGGTCTCTCTCAAGCAACCCTGCAACCAAATAACAAAGAGTCTCTTGTGTCCCCAACACACCCAATACAATGGTAAATTGTATAGGTGCACTAGTTCGGCGAAGAGATGGTGATACAAGTGCAATATGGATGGTAGATATAGGTTTTTGTAATATGAAAATATAAAAACAGCAAGGTAACTAATGATAAAAGTGAGCACAAACGGTATTGCAATGCTAGGAAACAAGGCCTAGGGTTCATACTTTCACTAGTGCAAGTTCTCTCAACAATAATAACATAATTGGATCATATAACTATCCCTCAACATGCAACAAAGAGTCACTCCAAAGTCACTAATAGCGGAGAACAAACGAAGAGATTATTGTAGGGTACGAAACCACCTCAAAGTTATACTTTTTGGTCGATCTATTCAAGAGTCCGTAGTAAAATAACACGAAGCTATTCTTTTCGTTCGATCTATCATAGATTTTGTACTAGAATAACACCTTAAGACACAAATCAACCAAAACCCTAATGTCACCTAGATACTCCAATGTCACCTCAAGTATCCACGGGTATGATTATACGATATGCATCACACAATCTCAGATTCATCTATTCAACCAACACAAAGAACTTCAAAGAGTGCCCCAAAGTTTCTACCGGAGAGTCAAGACGAAAACGTGTGCCAACCACTATGCATAAGTTCACAAGGTCACTGAACCCTAAGTTGATGACCAAAACATACATCAAGTAGATCATGTGAATATCCCATTGTCACCACAGATAAGCACATGCAAGACATACATCAAGTGTTCTCAAATCCTTAAAGACTCAATCCGATAAGATAACTTCAAAGGGAAAACTCAATCCATTACAAGAGAGTAGAGGGGGAGAAACATCATAAGATCCAACTATAATAGCAAAGCTCGCGATACATCAAGATCGTGCCACATCAAGAACACGAGAGAGATAGAGAGAGAGAGAGAGAGAGAGATCAAACACATAGCTACTGGTACATACCCTCAGCCCCGAGGGTGAACTACTCCCTCCTCGTCATGGAGAGCGTCGGGATGATGAAGTTGGCCATCGGTGAGGGATCCCCCCTCTGGTAGGGTGCCGGAACAGGCTCCCAATTGGTTTTTGGTAGCTACAGAGGCTTGCGGCGGTGGAACTCCCGATCTATGTTATGTTCTGGAGGTTTCTGTATTTATAGGAATTTTTGGTGTCGGTCTCACTTCAGGGGGGTCTCCGAGTCATCCACAAGATAGGGGCCCACGCCCAGGGGGTTAAGGCGCGCCCCCACCCTCGTGGACAGCCCAGGACTCTTCTGGCCCTACTCTTTTACTCCAGGGGCTTCTTTTGGTCCATAAAAAATATCAAAAATTGGCACGTCAATTGGACTCCGTTTGGTATTCCTCTTCTGCGATACTCAAAAACATGGAAAAAACAGAAACTGGCACCGGGCTCTAGGTTAATATGTTAGTCCCAAAAATCATATAAAATAGCATATAAATGCATATAAAACATCCACGATAGATAATATAATAGCATGGAACAATCAAAAATTATAGATACGTTGGAGACGTATCAATGAACAAGGTGTTCATGGAGTTCTTGGGTAAGTTTGTTGTGGTGTTCATTGATGATATTTTGGTATACTCGAACAATGAACAGGAACACAAGGAGCAATAGCGTTTAGTTCTCAAGAAGCTCAGGGAACATGAGTTATATGCCAAGTTCAGCAAATGCGAGTTTTGGTTGAAGGAAGTTGGATTCCTTGGACATGTTATCTCAGGAGAAGGTATATCAGTAGACCCTACCAAGGTTCAGTCAGTCCCTGAGTGGTTGGCACCCACCTCAGTAGGAGAGATCCGCAGTTTTCTGGGACTCGCGGGATATTACCGGAGATTCATTGAGAATTTTTCCAAGATTGCGAAGCCCATGACAGAGTTATTGAAGAAGGACACCAAGTTTAAGTGGACCGAGGAATGTGAGGCCAGTTTTCAGAAGTTGAAGAAGCGGCTAGTTAAAGCCCCGGTGCTAATTCTTCCAGACATACGCAAGGATTTCCAAGTGTATTGTGATGCTTCTCGCCAAGGACTTGGAGGTGTACTTATGCAAGACGGAAGAGTTGTTTCATATGCCTCACGACAGCTTCAACCTCATCAGTTGAATTATGCCACGCATGATTTGGAGTTACCAGCCGTAGTGCATGCGCTTAAGACCTGGAGACATTTTCTTATTGGAAACCGTTGTGATGTGTACACGGATCATAAGAGTTTGAGGTACATTTTTACGCAGAAGGAGCTGAATCTCAGGCAAAGGAGATGGTTGGAGATTATAAAGGATTATGATATGAAGTTGCATTATCATCCAGGAAAGGCCAATGTCGTAGCAGACGCTTTGAGCCGGAAGGGTTATGTCAATACCCTCGTAGGCGGAGGATTACTGCAGGAGTTAGTCGACGATCTCAAGGAACTTCATTTGGAGATAGTTCCAAGAGGTTTTGTTGGGAAGGATTCGAGAAGATCAAAAGGATGACAAGGAGATTGCTTAGATAAAGGAGAAGATGAGCAAAGGAAAAGCCAAGGGTTTTCATGATGATGAGCACGAAACTTTATCGTTTGAGGATCGAGTATATGTACCCAATAATGCAGAGATCGGGAAGTTAATACTTCAGGAAGCTCATGACTCGCCATACTCGATACACCCCGGAAACACCAAGATGTATTTGGATTTGAAGGAGCGTTTCTAGTGGACAGGTATGAAGAAGGATATTCCCGAGTATGTAGCCGTATGTGATGTATGCCAGAGAGTAAAGGCCGAACATCAGAAGCCGGCAGGATTACTACAGCCTATGCCGATACCCGAATGGAAGTGGGACAAGCTTGGCATGGATTTCATTACCGGATTACCCAGGACCCGATCGGGATATGATTCTATCTGGGTAGTAGTTGATCGCTTGACCAAAGTGGCTCACTTTATCCCCGTGAAAACCACTTATATGAGTGCGAAGTTGGCCAAGATATATATTACCAGGATCGTATGTCCGCACGGAGTTCTGAGGACCATCGTATCAGATAGAGGAACACAATTTACTTCGAAGTTTTGGAATCAGCTGCACCAGACTTTGGGTACCAGGCTAGATTTTAGTACAGCCTTTCATCCACAGACTGATGGACAGACTATGAGAGTCAATCAGATTCTAGAAGACATGTTGAGAGCTTGTGCGCTTGATTATGGATCCAGTTGGGATGATAATTTGCCTTACGCAGAGTTCTCATACAACAACAGTTATCATGCTAGTTTGAAGATGGCACCTTTTGAAGCTTTGTATGGAAGAAGGTGCAGGACACCGTTAATGTGGGATGAAGTTGGAGACCGTCAGTTGTTTGGACCAGATTTGATCAAGGAATCTGAGGAGAAGGTTAAGTTGATTCGGGATAGACTGAAGATAGCTCAGTCCAGGCAGAAGAGTTATGCGGATACTAAACGCAAGGAGGTAGTCTACGAAATCGGAGACAGAGCCTATCTTCGTGTGTCACCGCTCCGAGGAGTTAAACGATTTGGAGTTAAGGGAAAGTTAGCCCCAAGGTTTGTAGGACCATACCGAGTTTTGGAGCGTATGGGAGAAGTGGCCTACAAGTTGGAGTTACCCGAAGGATTGTCAGGAGTTCATGATGTGTTTCACGTTTCCCAGTTGAAGAAGTGCCATGCAGAGATGGCCGATATTCCTTTAAGAGATACAGTGCCCTGGAAGCAATTCAGTTAGATAGTGACCTAACCTACAAGGAGAAACCCGTAAAGAATCTCGAGTTTGCCAGCCGAGTTACGCGCAGTAAGGTTATCAAGTTTTGCAAAGTTCAGTGGAGCCACCATACCGAGGATGAAGCCACCTGGGAGCGAGAAGAAGACCCACGGAAAGACCACCCACAACTATTTTCTAGCCAACCCGAATCTCGAGGGCGAGATTCATCTTAAGGGGGGTACGTTTGTAACATCCCAATTTTCAATTTGGATGTTATACATAGGTCATCATAATGCATATCATATATTTGCATTTTGGTTGTGATCCTAGAAATCCTAAGCAACTCAAGGACCCAAGGAGAGAGTTGGGGATTTCGTTTATTTTCATATTTGAATTTTTCTCAAATCTGAAAAGAGGATCAATTTGGTTTTAATATTTTTCTCTCCAATTATTTCCAATATTAAAAATAAATGAGAGAAGATAATATGACTTCCTCAAAACAGGGGAATATTGGAGGAGAAATTTTAAAATCAAATAAATATTTTATTGGTATTTTATTCGCTATTTTATTTGAATTAGAAAAAATATGCATTTTTGAAAATTGCATTTTTAGGCCAGAAAAATGTTCACCTTGTTCTAAATATTAGGTTTAGACGGTGAAAATTGTACTTGGCATTTTTAGAATTTTTTTATATTTTATTAGGATTTTCTTTGGGCGAGATTTTATTTAAAGAAAAAAAACTTTTCCTGCCCGATTGGGCCGAAGCCCAGCCGACCAGGTCGGCCCGCCAGGCGCCGCCGCCTCCTTCTCCGACTCGGGACTGAGTCCCGTGCCTCCCCGTCGCCGCTGCAGTGTCCCACCCAGACACGCGACGCCGCGCCCCCTTCCGTAAGCCGAGGCTGCCCCCCTCGCCTATATAAGCCACCGCCCCGCCGCCTCCTCCTCCACCTCGCCCCACCGCAGCCACCGCCGCCCGCAGCCGCCTTGCCGCCGCCTGCTGCCGCCTGTCGTTGCTGCCCGCCGCCGCTGCGTACCGCCGCCGCCCGCCGAAGCTGCCCCGCCCACGCCGTTCGCCGGAGCTGCCGTTGACCGCCGCCGCCCGCCGTTTTTTTGCCGGTTTTAGGTATAAAACCTAGATCGCTTTTTAGGTTTTGTCGGTTTTCTTTTCGGTTCAACGGTTTAGATCAAATTTTTTAGATTCGCTAATTAGCGAACGCTCTCTGTTTAGTTCGTTTTAACGAACGTATTCATTCGTTTGTCTCTGTTAGCGAACGTTCGTTCGTTAAGTTTTTCTTTTTATTTTATTTTTCGGCCAGGGACCTATCCGCGATTACTTTTATCACAGATTAGTCCCTGATCTTCAAACCCTCGCAACTTTTTGCTCGTTTATCCAAATCGAGTGAAACCAACGCCAAATTCTTAGTCTCGGACCCCTCTTTCCAATTAACCAACTTGAACATGTTTTTGACAATTTAAAATTTGGTTTCAAGCAGATTTGAATTCGAACTTCTTTTGATCGTAGTTTGAGTTTTGTAGCTCCGATTCGATTGATTCTTTTTGCAAATCGAAGCTCTTAGGTTGAAATTTCAGTTTGGATCTTTTCCTCTGAATTTTACCTTTGAACCTTATGCTTGAGTGCTTATGTATTCTATTGTTTGTTTGCGATAGAGTTTCCGGAGTGCGAAGCGTGCTACTGCGAGTCACTAGGGTTTTCAGATCGTCAGCAAGGCAAGTAACACTTTGATCATACCTCTTTATTACCCAGTTTTTATGCATTAGTTCCAACCCTCAAACATTGTATGGTTAGGATTTGTTAACATGTGGGTATTGGGAAGTATATGATGAGGTAGAACCTATTATCCTTTATTTCAAACCTTGGGAGTTACTTCTACGTTATGCTTATAGTGCTATGCTATGCTCATAGACATGGTTTGGTTGAGTGAATCCATGACAGATGTGAGAGTTGTTAATTAATGGTTAACTTAAGGTGGCTACTTTAATACACATCTGGGTGGATTGGTTGAGGCACCCTGGAGCACCCAGTGATTGTCTGGGCACCTGGAGCAATCCAGCGATGTCCTACGATATCCCGGAGTACCCGTGTGATCATCCTATGGTTCGCCACCCAGGCTCAAAGGGATCATAAAATTATTCATGCTAGAAACTTC
Source organism: Triticum aestivum (assembly GCF_018294505.1). Lineage (NCBI taxonomy): Eukaryota > Viridiplantae > Streptophyta > Magnoliopsida > Poales > Poaceae > Triticum > Triticum aestivum. The sequence continues at coordinate 375,418,484 of NC_057814.1, read as the reverse complement.
CGTGTGCAGCCACAAGCCATTAGGGGCTCTGGCATAGTTGAGTAAGTTGTGGGAAACCTTTCCATGATGGGCTAGCAGATGTAGGGGATTGTAGGTGTACCGGCCTATCTATCGGTTAAGGGGACCTCTTCGAAAAGATCGTGTCTCGGTCATCCATTTCTCAAAGACCATGCAGTGCGAGAAATACAACGGAGGAGATCGAGTCTTGTGGGGAAAAGTGTGCAAACCTCTGCAGAGTGTACAAACTTATCATGGTTAGCCGTGTCCCCGGTTATGGACATCTTGAGTATCTGGTTCTTGAATCATTGATTTGATCTCATCACTTTACTTCATTAATTTTGCTGGGTTGTTAATACTGTTTAATTGGGATCGAGTTGGAGGAACCTTCTCAACGTTTATCAACCAACTTTGTAGTTAAATAAAATATATTCCTTTGTAGTAGGGAAAATTTGGCTTTACGCAAAAAATGATAACCATAGAGACTCCACCAGCCATATATGCATGTAGTGATAGATGTTATCTTGTTCATTGCTCTATAGTGTTATTTTGCTAGCATATTCCATGTGCTGACCCGTTTTGGGCTGCAACGTATTATGTTGCAGACTGTTCAGACGAAGAGTAAGGTGCGCTAGGTCGTTGCCGTGCACTCATCTATGCCATTGGAGTTGATGGACTCATTTATCTTCAATGCTTCCGCAGTTATCTTATTTAGATGGCCTTAAGCCATATTATTGTAATACGTTCTCTTTTGAGACATTCGATATAATAAGTGTGTGATTGAACTCTGTTATAAATCCTTCAAGTACTGTGTGTGTCAGCATTACCGATCCAGGGATGACACTTATGCACAGAGATTTGACCGTCTGAGGTCGGATCGCTACACCCATGAAGAAGCCCAAAGCTAGATCTAAGCTTGAGACTGGGTGCCTCTACTGCAAAGGGACTGGTCACTCGAAGCGGTACCGCCCCAAGTATTTTGCGGATAAGAAGGATGGCAAAGTGAACAAAAGTATATATGATATACATGTTATTGATGCGTACTTTACTAGTGTTCATAGTAACCCCTGGGTATTTGATACTGGTTCAGTTGTTATGATTAGTAACTTGAAACAGGAGTTACAAAATGAACAAAGACTAGTTGAGGGCGAGGTGACGATGTGTGTTGGAAGTGATTCCAAGGTTGATAAGATCACCATTGCACACTCCCTTTACTTTCGGGATTAGTATTGGAACTAAATAAATGTTAGTTGGTATTTGCGTTGAGCATGAATGTGATTAGATCATGTTTATTGCGATATGGTTATTCATTTAAGTCAAAGAATAATTGTTGTTCTGTTGACATGAATGGTCTTACATCCAATGTAAATGGTTTACTGAATCTCGATCGCAGTGATACACATATTCATAATATTGATGCCAAAAGATGCAAAGTTGATAATGATAGTGCAACATATTTGTGGCACTGCCGTTTAGGTCATATTGGTGTAAAGCGCATGAAGAAACTCCATGCTGATGGGCTTTTGGAATCACTTGATTATGAATCACTTGATGCTTACGAACCATGCCTCATGGGCAAGATCACTAAGACTCTGTTCTCTGGAACAATGGAGCGAGCCATTGACTTATAGGAAATAATACATACCGATGTATGCGGTCCGATGAGTGTTGAGGCTCGCGGCGGGTATCATTATTTTCTGACCTTCATAGATGATTTGAGCAGATATGAGTATTGAAAGCGGAGGATCGGTATGTATGTATCATTACAAGTTGGTATCAGAGCATATCAACGAGCCTCAACACTCATCGCACAGATAATAGTAATTCAAAAATTTCCTGCGATCACGCAAGATCTATCTAGGAGAAGCATAGCAACGAGCGGGGAAGGGTGTGTCCACGTACCCTTGTAGACTGAAAGCGAAAGCGTTTAGTAACGCGGTTGATGTAGTCGAACGCCTTCACGATCCAACCGATCCAAGTACCGAACGTACGGAAGCTCCGTGTTTAGCCCACGTTCAGCATGATGACATCCCTTGAGCTCTTGATCCAGTTGAGGACGAGGGAGAGTCTTGTCAGCACGACAGCGTGACGACGATGATGATGAAGTAAACTACGGAGGTGTTAAACTATGGAGGCGGGCACCGCACACGGCTAAGAGATTGTCTGTTGTCCTTTGGGGTGCCCCTGGCCACGTATATAAAGGAGGGAGGGAGAGAGGCTGGCGGCCAGGAGGGGCGCGCCAAGGGGGGAGTCCTACTTGGACTCCTAGTCCAAGTAGGATTCGCCCCCTCCCCCCTTTTCCTTTCTTCCACCGGAGGGAAAGGAAGGAGGGGAGAAGGAGAAGGAAGGAGGGGGTCGTGCCCTCACCCCTTGTCCTATTTGGTTTGGGCAGGGGGAGGCGTGCGCCACCTCGTGGCCCTTCTTCCCTCTCTCCACTAAAGCCCACTAAGGCCCATTAACTTCCCCGGGGGTTCCGGTAACCCCTCGGTACTCCGAAAAAATACCCGGAATCTGATGCCCGAATATAACCTTCCAATATATGAATCTTTACATCTCAACCATTTCGAGACTCCTCGTCATATCCGTGATCTCATCTGGGACTCCGAACAAACTTAGTTCATCAAATCACATAACTCATAATACAAATCGTCATCGAACATTAAGCGTGCGGACCCTACGGGTTCGAGAACTTTGTAGACATGACCGAGACACATCTCCGATCAATAACCAATAGCGTAACCTAGATGCTCATATTGGCTCCCACATATTGTACAAAGATCTTTATCGGTCAAACCGCATAACAACATATGTCATTCCCTTTGTCATCGGTACGTTACTTGCCCGAGATTCGATCATCGGTATCATCATACCTAGTTCAATCTCGTTACCGGCAAGTCTCTTTACTCATTTCGTAATGTATCATCCCGCAACTAACTCATTAGTCACATTGCTTGCAAGGCTTATAGTGATGAGCATTACCGAGAGGGCCCAGAGATACCTCTCCGATATACAGAGTGACAAATCCTAATCTTGATCTATGCCAATTCAACAAACACCTTTGGAGACACCTGTAGAGCATATTTATAATCACCCAGTTATGTTGTGATGTTTGATAGCACACAAAGTGTTCCTCCGGTATTCGGGAGTTGCATTATCTCATAGTCAGAGGAATATGTATAAGTCATGAAGAAAGCAATAGCAATAAAACTAAATTATCATAATACTAAGCTAACGGATGGGTCTTGTCCATCACATCATTTCCTAATGATGTGATCCCGTTCATCAAATGACAACACATGTCCATGGCTAGGAAACTTAACCATCTTTTATTAACGACCTAGTCATGTAGAGGCATACTAGGGACACTCAGTTTTGTCTATGTATTCACATATGTACTAAGTTTTCGGTTAATACAATTCTAGCATGAATAATAAAAATTTATCTTGATATAAGGAAATATAAATAACAACTTTATTATTGCCTCTAGGGCATATTTCCTTCACTTAAGGCCTTGGTCAAGTGGGTTCCCAAGACTACATCAAGTTCTACTTCATCAAGTACGACTACAACCCCAAGGATTCCCATCGAGTTGATGTGGATCCCGAAGAAGAAGAACTAGAGAGTTCTTGAGGGTGACTCCGCCAACATACTTCACTCATATCATTTTGGCGAGAACAAGTGCAAACGACTTCCACATCTTGCACTAGTTTAAGGAGTCACAAACCCTCTAGTTGGTAAGACAAGGGATAAGGTAACCTAATGCTTTCATGGACATCATCTTGTGTGTACTTCACTCTATGTTTATGGATATCCTTGTTTGTTCCTTGTGGGACTAACCCATGTAGGTATTGAAAGTGCAACTCACTCCAATGGATTGCTCCAAATGATCTACATCAACATTGAGCATCCACATCTTCAACATCTACATGAAGTCATCATCGACAAAACCCAAGGTTAGTTCATCCCTCTTAGGGGGATATCACATCTAGGGGGAGCTTTACTCTAAAAATTGAGCTAAAGCAACTCTAATGGTGTGAACACAACAATGCTTTATGTAAAAGTGGTAACCCCACTTGCGCTTAAATGATGAGTATGACCTATGATCAAATGTTCTCATTTGACTCCCAAGTCAATATACTCATATATAGATGACCTAGTCATCGCCAATTGCTTGATAGATTGTAGAGTGTTTGTGCATGCTTTGTCACATATTTCATTTGCCATCTTATTGTGTGAGCATGTTGATTGTATATTTTTCTCATTCGCGGACATCCATTTGTTGCTTTGATTGTTTGGCTTTCTTTTTTTCTGCCAAATGGATGGACAAGAATGCCTAAGAACTTCCTCTAGCTATCTATGCTTTTCTCGTCTCAAACTATTCATGCTACATCACAAAGTTTGATAAAGTCAGATTCGAACCATCTGGGTGAGGAGCACTCGGAGTCACCGATTCGTCATAGACTTAAACTTCCAAAACCTCTCTGTGTATTTCGGTCTGACCGATTCGTCCCTTTCGGTCACACCGAGTTCACTGAGTTGATCTAGGTTTTCAATCTTGGTGCAACCGATTAGAACAATTCGATCACACCGAGTTGCAGTAACCGCTTGTGATTCTGCATCTCGGTGCCACCGAGTCGTTCCACTCGGTCACACCAACAGGGTCAGGATATAAATACCCACGGGTCAAATTTTCGAAATTTCTCCGAAACCTCTTCGCCCGCGCGTATCTTGCTCTGCCGACTCGGGTCTCCTGATCGTCCTCTCATCGCCAACGACCCCCTGCCGCTGATCTCCGCCGCTGTCAATGGGAATCTTCACCGTCGTTGCCGCCGTAGCGAGCTCATCGCCAAGTTAGGGTATGAGTTCGATCCTTTGTGCAATCTTTACCTCTGATTCTTAGCACAAAGTCAATGCCATAATTCTTACCATGTATGAGATACTTCTATCCAATAAAAACTTCCTCTAGATTATTTTGATTCGAAAATTTAGGGTTAGGTTTCCGCCGAACTCATCTTTGACCGACCGAGTTGTAGAAATCGGTCTCACCGATTTGGCTTATGCCATTGCAGTTGTAACTTTCGGTGTGACCGAAACTTGCAAATAGGTGTGACCGAGTTCAACTCTCAATGAAACCCTAGCAATCTCGGAGTCACCAAACTGTGTCTCGGTCTGACCAATTTCACTAGTTTAGACTCCAAAGGTGCTTCGGTGTCACCGAGTTTAATAAATCGGTAGCTCCGAAATGCTTTCTGTGGAAAACTAAAACTAAGTTTTTGACTCAATTGTTTTACAAAATCTCTACACTTTGTGATGGTCATCCACTCTATCTCATCTACATCTATTCATAGGGTCAGCTTTCAGTTTGCAGTGTCAGAAATGTCTGATCAGAGTGATAGCCAGAACAAGTCTGGGGAGCAAGTTAACTTGAGTGAGGTGTAGCGACCCGACCCGAATGGATCAAGTCTCTGTGCTTAAGTGTCATCCCTGGATCGGTATGCTGACACACACAGTACTCGAGGATTTATAACAGAGGTAAATCACATGTATAAAGTAACGTAAATACTATTACCTCAATCCAAAATAGCGGAAGTAACAAGGTTGTGGATTCCCATCAACACCAACGGCAAAGTTGAGTGTAGAAATCGTAACCCTAACGTATCACTTACTAGTCGTAAGAATCCTGCAACATGAAACATTGCAGCCCGAAAACGGGTCAGCACATGGAATATGCTGGCAAAATAACACCATAGAGAAATGCTGAACAAGGGCTATCACTACATGCATATATGGCTAGTGGAAAAGCTCCACGGTTATAATGTTTTTGCGAAAAGCGAATTTTTTCCCTACTGCAAAGGAATAAATTTTATTTAACTATCATGGTGGTTGTTAAACATTGAGAAGGTACCTCCAAATCAATCCCAATTAAGTAACATCATTAACCCAACAAAATTAATTAAAGTAACATGATGAGATCAACAGGATAATCCAAGAACTAGATACTCAAGATGTCCATAACCGGGGACACGGCTAATCATGATTAGTTTGTACACTCTGCAGAGGTTTGTGCACTTCTCCCCACAAGACTCGATCGCCTCCGCTTGATTCTCGCACTGCATGATGTTTGAGAAACGGATGACCGAGACACAGTCTTTCAGAAGCATTAACTCTAACCCTGGGTAGACAGTACCACCTACACCCCCTACATCTGCTAGCCTACCACTGGAAGAGGTCATGCAACATACTCAACTATGCTAGAGCCCATAATAGCTTGTGGCTGCACACGGAAGTTTCTAGCATGAATAATCTTATGATCCCTTTGAGTCTGGGTGGTGGTCCATAGGATGATCACACGGGTACTCCGGGATATCCAAAAATACAGGCAGCACTGGGTTCTCCAGGTGCCTCAATCCATCCAGATGTGAGTTTTTGTTGCCACCTTAAGTAAACCATTAGTTAACAATCTCACATCTGTCATGAATATCTCTCAAACCCAATCCACGTCTACAAGCATAGCATGGCAATGTAAGCAACGTAGAAGTAACTCCCAAGGGTTTGATAATAAAACAGGTAATAGGTACTACCTCAACTAATTCCCAATACCCACAATTTAATTAGATCCTAACCATGCAATGTTTGAGGGTTGAATCTAATGCATAAAAACTGGGTATGAAAGGGATATGATCAAAGTGTGAACTTGCCTGCAATGTTGATGAAGATGATTCGCTCTCATAACTCTTAATAGTTCTACTCGTCACACTCTGGTCAATCTATCGTGAGCAAGCAATAGTAACCACACATAAGCAATCAATCAAAAAAACGGGAAGAACGAAGAAGACAGTTCGGAAAACATCAAAAACAAAGCAAATAACTTTTGCAACATAAAACAATTTCTAACAGTACCAAAGTTATGTGAATTTGGCCTTATCAGAAAGTTTAGGTCAAGAGCTTTAATTTGCAAAAAGAATCAACTAAATCGGAGCTACGATACTCAAGTTACGATCAAACGAAGTTTCAGATTCAAATCTGATCTAATTCAAATTTTAAAATTTCAAAAACATGTTTATGTTGTTTTACTGGATAGAGGGGATCATAACAAAGAAGTGGGCGTTGGTTTCTTTGGATTTGGATAAACGAGCAAAAAGTTGTGATTGTTTGAAAATCAGGGGCTAGACTGTAAAATAAATCATCACAGATAGGTCCCTGGCGTAAAATAAACAGAAAAAAAAGGAAAAGCTAAATAATGAACGTTCGTTTTCTAATCCTAACCCACGAACGTTCTCTAAATAAATAAACCTAAACAAAACCGGTTTTATAAAAAAACAAACTAGGGTTTTAAAAAAAAACCGTAGGAAACCGAGCGGTTTGTACCGGTTCTCGCGGATTCGGCCGGCGGCGAGAAAAACCAACGGCGGTGGCGGCGGCGTTCTCCGTCGAGCGGGGCGAGGCGGCGACTTGGATCGACGGCGGCTCCGGGGTCGACGGCGATGGGCGGAGACGGCGGCGAGCGTGGCGCGGGGCGGCGGAGGCAGCAGCGCGGGGCTAGGCGAGGCGCGGCTGCGGCGGCGGTGGTTGGCAGCGGCGGCGGCGGCGATGCGGCTCGAGGCGGCTGCGAGAAGAGAGGAGAGAGAGGGGGGTCCGGCTCCTTTTTAAAGGGCCCTCGGGTGCGGCGCCTTGCGCGAGGGGCAGGGAAAGTCCAGCCTCGGCATGGACGCCGAGGTCGGCGTGGCGGCGCGCCGTGGCGCGGCTGGAAACCGAGCGGAGCTCGGGGACGAGCGGCATGGGCCGTTGGGCCGCGGCCTGGCTCGGGCGCTAGGCCGGCCCAGTCGGCGACGGGGAGAGAGAGAGCAGTGCGGGGCTTCGGCCTGGCACTGTTCGAAAGGAGTTTTTTTTTAACATTTTCCAGACAAAGAAAAAATAAAAAAAAATAAAATATTTATATAGGCATATAATATATCAAAATTTTCAGAAAAAGATTTTCTACAACATGAACATTTTTGTGAAGTCAAATAAAATCCTCACAAATTTACATAAAGCAGAGAGTGCTACTGCCCTAATAAAATCCAATAAAAATCATTTTAAAAATACCAAAATTAATTCAAATTCATTTCTCTCCAATTTTCTGATGTAGGGAATCATGTTACCCTATTTTCCATATATTTTATTTTTGGAGAAAAATAAATTGAGTAAAACTCAAATAACTCCAAATTGAAAATAAATTCAAAAGAACTTTGAATTTAATTCTTTGAAACTCCCAACTCATATTTCATATGTTTTGAAGAAGTCATTTTATGTTCGCTCGTGAAAATCATTGGTTGCATAAAGTTTCAGAATTGGAAATATTCTCAAATGAAATTCAAATATTTTCAACACCCCTTGTCATTTAAATAAATGGAAGAAGTCATGTCATCTTCTCTCCAGGGTTTTGTGGTGAAAAGAATTTGAATTCACGGAGCTCATAAAAGCAAAAAATGAAAGTTTGGGAAAGTCCTTTTATTCCCTCTCATTCAACTTTCAAAAAGTTTCGAATTTCACTCAATCAATCCAACCTATCTGTTTATTATAACATTCCAAAATTTAGAATTGTGGGATGTTACAAACCTACCACCCTTAAAATGAATCTCGTCCTCGAGATTCGGAGAGGCTAGCAAGAAGTAGGTTAGGTTTGGGGTCTTCTCAAAATCCATCAATCATCACAGGGGGTCTGGGGTGCTACGACCTTTAGATGCATGTTTATGGTCCCATCAATACTCATATACTCCATCCTTATTCTTGACAGGGCCGGTCTTCTCAAATTCTCGGGAAAAATTCCTTCTCTGGCTCTTCCGGTAGTGGCATAATCTTTACCTCAATTTCTGTGTCCATTTCATCTTGGTAAGGTTATTCCGAGACTGGGTCTTCTTAGCTGACAAGTCTGGCGCCAATGCTAAACAACTTTCGATATCTCATGGTGGTCTTCCAATTATGGTTTCTCCTGCAGGAAATGGGTCTGGGTTGATCCTCAACGTATAACCTACGATTGGCAACAACTACCGCGTACAAGGGAAACATTCTTATACCATTCTAAGGTTCAAACAAGGTCTAATACCGTCGTCTCTCTACTATAGGTAGGTCACTCAGATTTACCATCCCATATAGCAAAGCGAACAATAAGAGTAAGTCGGTATGGTGATCAATCCATCCCGCACCCAAATCATTACCTTGTATATGGTTTAGCGAATCTCGCATTCTAACACTCGGTCATCCTCGCAAGCATTGTAGAATTTCTCTTGTCGACGAACCAAGTTCGGATAAATCCATGGATTCTGCAAGCCAAACAAACATCTATCGTTCCTTCCCAACCCTCAGGTTTTGCGTAACTCCTATAAGATCGTTTGTCGATAAAATCGTAACTTCTTCCAGGGTTTTTCCTTCAGCAAGAATGTGCTTGCTTCTTGGCAGGTCCTGGGGCCTGTGGGTTATGGCCCATCTCATCACTGGTAAACCTTGAACTCATCATCGGGGAACTGATCCTTAATCCAACATCCAACTTCCTGGTATTCTTAAATCCATCCAATTGTACTGTCCTTCTTCCTTCTATTGGCACCAAACTAGGACATGATTACTCAGACTCATCATGGAATTTCCATTGATCCATATTTCCAACATCATACCTCCTTTATATCCAATAGTAATTCATCTCTTCATCCTCGGGGGAGTATCCCACATACCGAGATAAAAAAAACTTATACTTATGAAGTCCATACTCCACTTCGTGGAACATCATTATCCTTTCCAGGGTCAAGCGTCCTTACAGGGGAATATTGGCCATCTCTGTATGGCACTTCTTCAACTGGGAAACGTGAAACACATCATGAACTCCTGACAGTCCTTCGGGTGACTCCAGCTTGTTGGCCACTTCTCCCATACGCTCCAAAACTCGGTATGGTCCTACAAATCTCGGGGATAACTTTCCCTTAACTCCAAATAGTTTAACTCCTCGTAGAGGGACACACGAAGACATGCTCTGTCTCCAATTTCATAGACTACCTCCTTTGCACCCAATAATACTCCATACCCTCATATTCTTGGGGTATCCAACATATCGAGATAAAACTCATACTTATTTTGTTCGAAATCCACTTCGTGGAATATCATTACCTTTTTCCAAGGGTCAAGTTTCCTCACAGGGTACTACCACCTTTAAAATGCACAATCTTCCATAGAACATATTTCTCATATCCTCGAAAATGGTCAAAATCTTTCTTCATAGAGTAACAACTCATAGAATCCAAATCAATACCAATGATGCTAACTTTATTGATTCTCAAATTATTACAATCTCCTGCATTCCATTACATGCCTCAATCCGAAACCTCACTAATAAAAGAAATGTCCACACTACTACTACTATATTTCTCGTTGCACTCAACTATTTGTCACAAGTCTCCGTCTCCTTGGGGCATTCTCTGGCAAAGTGCCCTGCTTCATCACAACGGAAACATATTACTTCTGACATATCTCGGGGTTTCCTTGTGATTATATAGCCTCCTGGGGTCCTCATCTTCCCTTTTGGGCAATCATTGTGGTAGTGTCCTGAATTTTTGCACCTGAAACATGTGATATGACTCAGGTCTCTCTTTGTAGAAATTGGGTTGTTCCTGGAATCCAATCTACTTCTTTTCCTGGACTTTTCCGTTCCAATCAGGGCTTCTATTTCCTGTGGGTCATACTCTACTTCCTCTGTCGGGAATTCTACTAAATCCCCATTCAGACAATTTTGGGAGATGTGTCCTTCTTCTCCACATGAATAGCATGACTTGGTGCAGGGTTTAATTGGTTCTTCTTTGGGTGTGTCCTCCACCTCTTCCTTCATCACAGATTCCTCTAAAATTTCCATGAGGGCTCTTTTCAATGCTTCTTTCTTCTGCTGGACGGTCCTTTGTACCATGGGGTAGATGTGACACTGAGCAGGGTAGTGGGTAGTCCCTTCACACAAGAAACAAGTGATCTGCCTAGTTGGGCATTCTTCAGCTGGGTGACTTCCTTCACAATTAGGGCATTCATTCTTGTGTTCCTTATGGTTGTGTCCTATTTCTCCACAAGGCTTGTATGCACAAGGTTTCTTCATATCCTTTCCATAAGGCTTCAATTTCTGGGACACAAGACGAGATCTTTGTAGAGTCCACTTAAATTCTTTCCAAGTGGTTACTCCTTGCCATCCATTGATGGTTTGGTACATCCTCCACCAACTAGCAGCACCTCTTTCAAAACATTGAAGAGCATGCCGGGTCATATCCTTTCCGACTATAGGGTTATTCTTCATGTGATCCTCCATGTTCTGAATCCATCGGTTCGTCTCCAACTGACTCATCGGTCCAGAAAATACTAGCTCATCTCCATTCATCCTCTATTGGGTCCATGGGTTTGGGTGAGATAAGAGAGGTCGAGAGGGATACACACAATGCAAACAATAGTTTTGAAAAGAAAGATTTTATTGTGGCTGTCGGAAAAACAACAAACAAATGACAGCTCACAAATGTCGCAGCTAACGTAGGTATAACAGGGGTTTGGTCTTCTAAAGGTCAAAAATCTTCAAAGTCGCCAAACTCTTGAAGTCTTGTTCATGTCTCCGATGGCTTATTCCAATCATGCTTGTCCTTCTCAAGTTCTTTTGCCAAATCATCTCTGTTGACGCGAAGTCTCTCGTGACGTCCTTTAATATTTCTGGAGTTGCGCTCCAACTTCTGGGTCTCAACATCCCTGACATGAACCATGATCCTACTGTCCTTCAGCTCCTGGCGAGTCTCCGTTATCTCGAGGTTTCGCTTTCCCAGCTTGGCTACTTTCAGCTTCTGGGTCAAGAGTCCTTCACGAAATGCTTACTTGTTGAATACTGCTTCCTGAAGGTTCATCTTTAAACTTCCTGATGTAATGCTCCAGATCCTGGTGATACACCGGTCTAAAGTTAAAACTTCATCTTGCTGATAGGTGCTCCATCAGCCTTCTACCATCCAATCCTTCCATGCATATGCATGCTTAACTCAGCACGGTGACAATAGCATAAGTGGGCGATAACATCATGGATAGCCGTGTCTATGCCCATGTTACTGCCATGAGCTTTCATTCCATAACTGATATCTCCTGCCTTAGGGTTTTCCTTGACAGAACTTTGAGTTTTTAACTCTCCATGTTCCAGTCTTTCTCCGATACACCTTGATCTCAGGTATTGACAGCTTCCATAGTCTGCCCAGTTCCATAGGGGTAGCCTTACTAGGTCAAATCTGGGGATTCTTCAGAGCCTTCAAGTTCTCCCAGTCTTCGGAGTCTTCAACCGTTGTAGTTTCCATTATCATAATGCATGGTAAAATCCTCTTCATTCCGAATGGTCTTAGTTGTCCGATATCTTGTACTTCTTGGAGTGGTCTTATCCGTCGAATCTTCGAGTGGTCAAAAGGAAAAAGAGTATGGTCTCACTTAAAGGGAATATTTGAATAAGCTCAGAAAAGGAGAGAGGTAAAAGATCTTTTCGAAAAGGAAAGTTTTAGGGAAAATCCTTCCTATGGCTTGCCAGTTTCTAGGGTCACGTCCTACAGTCAACATGTGCTCTGATACCATCTTGTAGCGACCCGACCCGAATGGATCAAGTCTCTGTGCTTAAGTGTCATCCCTGGATCGGTATGCTGACACACACAGTACTCGAGGATTTACAACAGAGGTAAATCACATGTATAAAGTAACGTAAATACTATTACCTCAATCCACAATACCGGAAGTAACAAGGTTGTGGATTCCCATCAACACCAACGGCAAAGTTGAGTGTAGAAATCGTAACCCTAACGTATCACTTACTCGTCGTAAGAATCCTGCAACATGAAACGTTGCAGCCCGAAAACGGGTCAGCACATGGAATATGCTGGCAAAATAACACCATAGAGAAATGCTGAACAAGGGCTATCACTACATGCATATATGGCTGGTGGAAAAGCTCTACGGTTATAATGTTTTTGCGAAAAGCCAATTTTTTCCCAACTGCAAAGGAATAAATTTTATTTAACTATCATGGTGGTTGTTAAACATTGAGAAGGTACCTCCAACTCAATCCCAATTAAGTAACATCATTAACCCAAAAAAATTAATTAAAGTAACATGATGAGATGAACGGGATAATCCAAGAACTAGATACTCAAGATGTCCATAACCGGGGACACGGCTAATCATGATTAGTTTGTACACTCTGCAGAGGTTTGTGCACTTTTCCCCACAAGACTCGATCGCCTCCGCTTGATTCTCGCATTGCATGATGTTTGAGAAACGGATGACCGAGACACAGTCTTTCAGAAGCATTAACTCTAACCCTGGGTAGACAGTACCACCTACACCCCCTACATCTTCTAGCCTACCACTGGAAGAGGTCATGCAACATACTCAACTATGCTAGAGCCCATAATAGCTTGTGGCTGCACACAGAAGTTTCTAGCATGAATAATCTTATGATCCCTTTGAGTCTGGGTGGCGGTCCATAGGATGATCACACGGGTACTCCGGGATATCCAAAAATACATGCAGCACTGGGTTCTCCAGGTGCCTCAATCCACCCAGATGTGAGTTTTTGTTGCCACCTTAAGTAAACCATTAGTTAACAATCTCACATCTGTCATGAATATCTCTCAAACCCAATCCACGTCTACAAGCATAGCATGGCAATATAAGCAACGTAGAAGTAACTCCCAAGGGTTTGATAATAAAACAGGTAATAGGTACTACCTCAACTACTTCCCAATAGCCACAATTTAATTAGATCCTAACCATGCAATGTTTGAGGGTTGAATCTAATGCATAAAAACTGGGTATGAAAGGGATATGATCAAAGTGTGAACTTGTCTGCAATGTTCATGAAGATGATTCGCTCTCATAACTCTTGATAGTTCTACTCGTCACACTCCGGTCAATCTCTCGTGAGCAAGCAATAGTAACCACACATAAGCAATCACTCAAAAAATCGGGAAGAACGAAGAAGACAGTTCGGAAAATAGCAAAAACAAAGCAAATAAATTTTGCAACATAAAACAATTTCTAATAGTACCAAAATTATGTGAATTTGGCCTTATCAGAAAGTTTAGGTCAAGAGCTTTAATTTGCAAAAAGAATCAACTAATTCGGAGCTACGAAACTCAAGTTACGATCAAACGAAGTTTCAGATTCAAATATGATCTAATTCAAATTTTAAAATTTCAAAAACATGTTTATGTTGTTTTACTGGATAGAGGGGATCATAACGAACAAGTGGGCGTTGGTTTCGTTGGATTTGGATAAACGAGCAAAAAGTTGTGATTGTTTGAAAATCAGGGGCTAGACTGTAAAATAAATCATCACAGATAGGTCCCTGGCGTAAAATAAACAGAAAAAAAAGGAAAAGCTAAATAATGAATGTTCGTTTTCTAAGCCTAACCCACGAACGTTCTCTAAATAAATAAACCTAAACAAAACCGGTTTTATAAAAAAACAAACTAGGGTTTAAAAAAAACAATAAAAACCGAAGGAAACCGAGCGGTTTGTACCGGTTCTCGCGGATTCGGCCGGCGGCGAGAAAAACCAATGGCGGTGGCGGCGGCGTTCTCCGGCGAGCGGGGCGAGGCGGCGACTTGGATCGACGGCGGCTCCGGGGTCGACGGCGATGGGCGGAGACGGCGGCGGAGGCAGCAGCGCGGGCGGCGCGGGGCTAGGCGAGGCGCGGCTGCGGCGGCGGTGGTTGGCAGCGGCGGCGGCGGCGATGCGGCTCGAGGCGGCTCGAGAAGAGAGGAGAGAGAGAGGGGGGTCCGGCTCCTTTTTAAAGGGCCCTCGGGTGCGGCTCCTTGCGCGAGGGGCAGGGAAAGTCCGGCCTCGGCACGGACGCCGAGGTCGGCGCGGCGGCGCGCCGTGGCGCGGCTGGAAAGCGAGCGTAGCTCGAGGACGAGCGGCATGGGCCGTTGGGCCGCGGCCTGGCTCGGCGCTGGGCCGGCCCAGTCGGCGACGGGGAGAGAGAGGAGAGAGAGAGCAGTGCTGGGCTTCGGCCTGGCACTGTTCGAAAGGAGTTTTTTTTAAACATTTTCCAGACAAAGAAAAATAATAAAAACAAAATAAATAAAACTTTTATATAGGCATATAATATATTAAAATTTTCAGAAAAACATTTTCTACAACATGAACATTTTTGTGAAGTCAAATAAAATCCTCACAAATTTACATAAAGCAGAGAGTGCTACTGCCCTAATAAAATCCAATAAAAATCATTTTAAAAATACCAAAATTAATTCAAATTCATTTCTCTCCAATTTTCTGATGTAGGGAATCATGTTACCCTATTTTCCATATATTTTATTTTTGGAGAAAAATAAATTGAATAAAACTCAAATAACTCCAAATTGAAAATAAATTCAAAAGAACTTTGAATTTAATTCTTTGAAACTCCCAACTCATATTTCATATGTTTTGAAGAAGTCATTTTATCTTCGCTCGTGAAAATCATTGAGTTGCATAAAGTTTCAGAATTGGAAATATTCTCAAATGAAATTCAAATATTTTCAACACCCCTTGTCATTTAAATAAATGGAAGAAGTCATGTCATCTTCTCTCCAGGGTTTTGTGGTGAAAAGAATTTGAATTCACGGAGATCATACAAGCAAAAAATGAAAGTTTGGGAAAGTCCTTTTATTCCCTCTCATTCAACTTTCAAAAAGTTTCGAATTCCACTCAATTTCACTCAATCAATCAAACAATCAATCCAATCTATCTGTTTATTATAACATTCCAAAATTTAGAATTTTGGGATGTTACATGAGGGCACTAGTCCCTCTGGCAGTTATGATGAGGGTAGCAGAAGCACCCCAAGCAACTTGCCTAAGGCTGCTACTAGGCAGAGGAGAAAGAGAAACTCGGACTCTGAAGATGAAGACTATGTTGCTGCTGAGGAGGAAGTCAGCTCAAAGAAGAAAGTAGTTAAGAAGGAATTTGGCACAGCTGCTTCAACAAAGTCTGGTCTGAACAAGAAGGCACCTGCCAAGAGAGTGCCCGTGTCAAAAGCCAGAGCCTTAACTCTTGAAGCCTCCAAATCAACTGTTGGAGAGGCTGCTGATGAGGGCAAGAAAAAGAAAGAAAGGAAGAGAGGGAGATGGTGCAAGAAAGTAGATCCCATGGCAGAATTTGAGAAGCACTCTTCTGATGAGGAAGAAAACACTACTGCAGGATGCTGCTAACGTGATACTACGATCAGAGACCCTTTGACGAAACTGTGTGCGATGCATTAATCCCAAATGGTGATGTAAAAAAATCGTCAAAAAAGGTGCAAAACATTTGCGATGAATGATACATCAAACATGGTTCAGATTTTAGTTGCGTGTGCAATGAGGGGCATACGGTTGATCTGTACGAACTGTTTGCGATGAGACAGAACAACAAAAACGGGCAGCCAGATCAAGGTGTGTGCAATATACAGCATACAGTTCACTCTGATGAACCGTTTGCGATGATTGAGGTGAACACAAACGATTTGGCCTAACAAGATGTGTGTGATACCCGACAAACAGGTCGGTAATCAGAATTGTGTGCGATCATTATAGACAGCCCATACGGTCTTCTTTTTGTGAATTGTGTGCTCGTCAGGGCACACAGTTCAACAAACCAACCTGTGGGTGATAATGTAGAAGATCTCTGTTGAATACATATTACTAACCGTCTGCGATGAGATTGACAGGATAAACAGAGATATATACAGTCTGCTTAATTTAGTCCTTCTTCCTTTTGTTGTTGTTGTTGGATGGCCCCGCGACATCGTCTTGGCGAGGACGCTTCTTGCGGCTGACTGTTGGCTTTTCATCGCTGCTGCCGTCGTCATCATCGTTGCTCTTGTCGTCCTCCTCCTCCTCGTTCGACCATTCCTCATCATCATCGTCGTCGTCCTCTTCTTCGTCCTCCGACGGCTCCTCATCCATCTGGTTGTCGTCTGACGACTCCGGAGGCGGTGTCCCTTCCATGAACCAGATATAATCAAGGTCTGGGCTCGATGCCGGACTCATGGAAGACGAGCGGGATGATTCCGATGTTGACCTATCATCGGGCGCCAGACTGCTGGCTGAACATTCGTCCTCGCTGTCTCTCGACATGGCTGTAGAGTGTGTGCCAGTGTGTAGCGCAGCCTGCCGGGGACGATGAAGATGGTGGACACTTAAGCGGGGTATGCAGAGAAGAGGAACTGCCAATTGAAGCGGGGGTTGACGGGGGTTGACGTATTATCTAACCGCTGATATAATCAACCGCAATTATTTGTACCCAGTCACTCCAAATTCCCGGGGTTGCGCAGGACTCCTATTGGCTATTTGGCTGGTTTCCTTTTTCAGGACAAAAACAAGGAACGAGTTTTGGGATTATGCACTGGTACCGGTATGAACGAAGTAGGACAGTTGGCAAGCAATACATTGAGCTCTTCTTATTGATAAAGCCAGTAATAATCAAACTAGAAAGCAAAATAAAAAAGACAAAGAAAAATATCTGCATGAATCTTTGCGTAACATCAATGGCATGGGACCTAGATGTGCATTAGCAATACTGTCAAACAAAACCCCTAATCATCATTGCAAACAGCGCATAGAACATGGCTAATGCGACAACCACAACTACACATGCTAGTTCCTTCTTGTCTCTTTCTTTCATCTGTTGCCTGTGATTGATTCTTTCTTGCTTCATCGTACTGATTGTACATTCCAGATCAGCCAGTTTCTTCTTCAGCTTTACGTTATCTTCTGCGAGCTTGGTGATAACACTCCAAGCCCTGCCATTTCATTATTCATCCAGCCAGTTAACAAAGGCACAAGCCTCATATCCCTGCCAATGTTAAATAGTATTCTGGATGAGCGGTGGCATTAACTGAAGTAAAATGATGAACTTAATTAGCACTAACCTCTAAGGGGCAACTGAGAAACCACCTGCCAATGTCAAATCCCTCTGTGCATACACGTTGAGCGGGAGTGTGCCCGTGCACACAACTCAGCTTTTGGTACTTCTCGGTGGCGCAAAACTGGGAGTCGAACTCGTGTTGCGGGAGTCTAGAGTCATGCTCCGGATCCGGCGGCAGATCGCTTTCCTAGGGGGGAGGGGGTCATTCAGGACGGATTCAGCAAGGAGCTATACTTTGGACATGCTAGAATAGATCGGGATAGATTGGAACCTGACAGGACGATTCGGATCCGTAGTACACCTGCCTTCTGATGACCTTAGGCAAGTGCTCGGCGGCGACCGCCGTTGTGGCAGCAATACGAGCAGGAGCAGCCGCACCGAAACCATCAGCACCACTCGTCCGCATTCCCGCAATGTCAGCACCACGCAAGGGAATTTGGAGGCTATGTAGGGATTTGGGGGAAATGGGGAAACTATGGAGATAAGCTAACGGTCGGGAACTACTTATGGCACTATATGTTGTATACGGCACATTGTTTATACATGTCGTTTGTGTGTTAGGTATTGCAACGTCACACACGATTTCCGCACCAAACCGTGTGAGAAGACAATGTAGGTTAGACACGGTTGTCGTTACATAACCGTATGTGATGTACTACCCTGTCCATATAATTGAGTTACGATGAGATACCGTGTAAATAGCCGTTTTGCGGATATCCGTAAAAAAAGCAGCCGCTCTACGTATAGAGATGGCCGCGGTGGCCTAGGCAGTGGCTACCGGAGAAGAGGTCAATCCTCGATCGGTGGGCGGTGGCGGCGTCATAGGAGGTAAATCCTCAGTCTGCAGTGGGATATAGGAGGAGCTCAACCATCAAGGTCGGCGCCGGCGTGATTCGAGCGCATCCATCGCGGTCGATGGCGGGATAGTGGAGGTCGAACTTCAGGCGGCAGCCGCACTAAGCTTTGCTCCTCGACCCTGCTGTCTCGGCGTGCCGCCGCATCGCGCTTGTCTGTCTGCTGGGTGGAGGTCGCCACGCGGCTAATTAATTAAGGTATTATTTTCGTGAGTGGCTTAATTAAGGTATTCAATTCCTAAGGGTAGTGTTGTACTAGTACTCTGCGTGTAAATTGACTAGCCATTAATTTTTGTCATTGCACGTCTGGATAACAACATGGAGCACCCTGAGTAATTATTAAAATAAAACCTTGTGATTTATGCACGTGTCTTTGGGCAGCAGTTAATCCGTGTATTAATGTTGTTGTTTTGTTTTTAATTACCATTCGTGTGCTGCAGATGGGACGATCTCGATGGATGAAGAATCGTAAAACCACAGATTTTATCAGTGGCGTGACAGTCTTCATGAATTTGGCTGAAAGTACAAAGAGGAGAATTGGTGATGCGGATTACATCTTGTGTCCATGTACTGATTGTGCCAATACAGAGTCACATGAAGTTGCAGATGTCCAGATGTACTTAGTCTCTAGGGGATTCATGGATGGATATACACGTTGGACCAGACACGGTGAAGAGGAGGTCATGGATGAAGATACCCAGGGCAGAGAGATGCCAAACCCCGACCAGTGTCACATGGATGTTGAATCTAACATCGGGGCAGAGGCGTCAAGCTACCAATGGAACACCAGAAAGCCGAAACGCCCACTGGAAAACCAAGACGTCGACGCAGATGATGACGATCTTGATATGACAGATTTTGCTGCTATGATTGCAGATTTCGAGGGCCCACAAAAGGATATGATTGGGTACAAGGATCTGCCAACCATTGATGCGGACTCCAAGAAAGAATTGTATCCAGGTTGCAAAAAGAAATATTCCCGGTTGAGTGCCACCCTGGCGCTTCTCAGATTTAAAGCAGCAAATGGTCTATCAAACAAGGGCTTCACAGAGATGTTAGATCTTTTCAAAGAAATTCTTCCGGAAGATAATGTGCTCCCCGGAAGCACGAATGAAGCGAAGAAAATTGTTTTCCCATTGGAACTTGAAGTACAGAAGATACATGCTTGTGTGAATGATTGTATATTGTACCGTGGTGAGTACAAAGATTCGCATGCATGACCCACATGCAGGCATCCATGATACAAGCGCAGGAGAGCAAAGGACAAGTACAAATTGTACGACGAGATCAAGACAGGAATCACATTCAAGGTTGTTTGGTACTTGCCTTTAATTCCAAGGTTGAGGCATTTGTTTGCAAACCCTAGAGAGGCAAAGAGGTTGCAGTGGCATCATGATGAGCGAAATGGGGATAGGTTTATGAGGCACCCGAAAGATGGGGCTCGGTGGGAATTAATCAACAAAAAGTTTGAAAATTTTGCCAAGGATCCTAGAAGTATAAGGCTCGGGGAGCGTACTGACGGGATGAATCCTTTTGGCGATATGAGCACCAATCACATCACATGGTCGGTGCTCCTGTGCATATATAACGTAGCTCCTTGGTTGTGTATGAAGAAAAAATACATTATGATGTCGATGATTATCCAAGGCCTGAAGCAACCTGGAAATGACATCGACATTTACTTTCAGCTACTGGTAGAAGAACTGCTGACAGTGTGGATAGATGCGCCTGCTGTAAAATGTTATGATGCTTACAGAAAGGAGATTTTCGATCTACATGTGATGCTAGTGCACACCATTCAAGATATGCCGACATTAGGCACCACATCGGGGCAGAAAACAAAGAGAGATGTAGGGTGTGTCACATGCATGGATAGGACAGCTAGCAGAAGACTTCCCAACTCGCGCAAAACAGTGTATTTGTGTCATCGTAGGTTCTTGCGGAAAAATCACCCATACCGAAAGAAGAAAGCTGAATTTGATGGTACGGTAGAGGCAGGTGCGGGCCCAAGACCCTATGATGGGGAGGTGGTCGACAACATGGCTAAAAAAATTAATGTTGTGCTTGGCAAGAACCACCCTTTGACGGTGAAACAAACACCCAAGGGTCAAGTGTTTAAGAAGAAATCAGTTTTCTGGAAATTACCTCACTGGGAGATTCTACGTGTACGTCACTGCATCGATGTCATGCACGTAGAGAAGAACGTATGTGAAAGCATCCTTGGTACTCTGCTCAAGATTAAAGGTAAAAGAAAGGATGGTGGCGGTTCACGGCTCGATATGCTTGCTGATCAATCAAAATGCAAGAGTGAAGCAGAAGATGATGACAAATTCATCAAAGCTCGCCGGAGTTATAATTTCAGTACAAAAGAAGCAACACAGTTCTTCACCTATTTGTTGTCAGTTAAGACACCCTCTTCCTACCGCGCAAAGATCAGAAGTCTCGTGGA
Organism: Triticum aestivum; assembly: GCF_018294505.1. NCBI lineage: Eukaryota > Viridiplantae > Streptophyta > Magnoliopsida > Poales > Poaceae > Triticum > Triticum aestivum. The sequence goes on along the minus strand of NC_057814.1, from coordinate 375,397,277 downwards.
TGTGAGCTCAGGTAAAATGAAGTTGGGACACATAAAGTCACATGATTGCCACGTAATGTTGACACAAATCCTCCCAGTGGCCATCAGGAATCTGATGGACAAAGATATAAGAAACACACTCATTGACCTCTGTGATTTCTTCAACCAATTATGGCAGAAAGTTGTAAATCCTGAAGAGTTGGATCATATGCAAGATGATATTGCAAGAATATTGTCCAACCTAGAGATGTTTTTCCCACCGTCATTCTTTGATGTCATGGTCCATCTCACTGTGCACCTTGTCGACAAGATAAAGTATTGTGGTCCTATGTTTCTTCGCAATATGTATCCCTTCGAGCAGTTCATGGGAATACTGAAGTGCTTTTGTCGGAACCGAAACCATCCCGAGGCAAGCATCCTACAAGGTTATAACGCGGAGGAGGTGGTTGAGTTTTGCACCGAATACATGAAACAAAGACCTATAGGTTTCCCCCTCTCTCGCCACGAGGGAAGGCTGAAAGGTAAACCGGTCCTTGCTGGCACGCAAATGGCTGCACCTGGAGAATTGGCAGAGAAAGCCCATTTGACGGTACTGCTTAACAGCCCAGTTATCATCGCTTATGCCGAAGAACACTTGGCGGAGATACACCAAAGCTTCTTACCAATGGTTCCTTCATCAGATGTGGAGATGAAGGAGCACACTAAGAACTACGCCGAATGGCTGAAGAATCTCGTTTGGCACAAGGATCCATCGATGACATTGCTACGTGGTTGGCACAAAAGCCATCACCTACGGTATTGACGTACCAAGCATATGACATAAATGGATACACGTTCTACACTGAGGAACGTGATCAGAAGACGTCGTATCAGAACAGCTCTGTTCGAATAGAATGCACGACTGTAAATGAAGCTGATAAAAGGGTATACTATGGAACCATCAAAGAGATTTGGGAGCTTGACTATGTGAAAGTTAAGGTGGCATTATTCAGGTGCGCATGGATCCCTCTTGGTTAGGTAAGGATTGATGAGTACAGGAAGACCTATGTTAACAGGACAACGATGGCATATCACGCGGACCCATTCATTCTTGCCAGCGATGCTACCCAGATTTTCTTTGTGTAAGACCCCTTGCATAAGAACGTCCATTTAGCGATGCATGGGAAGAGAAGGGTACTGGGTGTCGACGATGTTGCCGATGAGGACGAGTACGATGAATTTGATGAGTTGCCAGCCAAGGGCTCACGCACCCGTGTAACGGAGCAGCGTAAAATCATCAAAAACCCCAAGTTCATTCGGGGTCAACTTAATGATCCCAATTCCCCATGTACATGGGAATTAAGCCGTAAGACTAGTCTTTATGCCTACCCTGCAACTTAATTCGTTCAATTTAGAACAATCGCGTGTACTGAATTTGTGAGTTATGCCCGGTTTTCTGTTGATGTAAGAACCGTTAATATGTTAACCTTGATATGCTGTCAGCTAAGGCAATGAATATGAACTGTTTTTATTATTATTATTATTATATCATAGAGGTAGCACACTCAATTGATCTCACTACAGTATGTGTGAACAAAAATATGCAATATGGTTTGCGAATAGCACACAGTTCGTTGATGAAAGTCGTGTGCTGACCAAACCCCGCCACCCCGCCCACATTCTGAGTCGTGCTTTATGATTGGCCAGAACCCAAACCCTACGGATCGTATGTCTGCACCGTTGTGATCCTCATCCCTTTCGCCAACACATGCAGTTCCGGTTGTAATTTTATTTTTATGCACAAAATACACGTTAATCTCAAAAAATGTCTTAAATATAGCTAATGATACATGAAATGTGCCAGAAAATCAAACCCGTGGTATAATGGTGATCGTGTACCATGGAAATTTTTATGAGGCCAAACAATAAGTCACCGGCCACAGGAGTTTGAATTGACACGTCTCCTTTTGGAAAACCATGATCCTTCATGTGAGATGCTCCAGTTTGGAAGGAGCGGTTGATACGTCTCTAGCGTATCTATAATTTTTTATTGTTCCATGCTATTATATTATCCATCTAGGATGTTTTATATGCATTTATATGCTATTTTATATGATTTTTGGGACTAACCTATTAACCTAGAGCCTAGTGCCAGTTTCTGTTTTTTTCCTTGTTTTTGAGTATCGCAGAAAAGGAATACCAAACGGAGTCCAATTGACTTGAAAATTCACGGAGGTTGTTTTTGAACCAGAAGAAGCCCACGGAGTACCGGAAATGGACTAGAAGAGTCCCGAGGCCACCACGAGGGTGGAGGGCGTACCCTACCCCCTGGGCGCGCCCCCTACCTCGTGGCCGCCTCGTGGACCTCCTGCTACCTCTTGAGTACTGCGTTGGTTTTCCCTTGAAGAGGAAAGGGTGATGCAGCCAAGTAGCGTAAGTATTTCCCTCAGTTTTTGAGAACCAAGGTATCAATCCAGTAGGAGGCTACGCGCGAGTCCCTCATACCTACACAAAACAAATAAATCATCGCAACCAACACGATAAGGGGTTTTCAATCCCTACACGGTCACTTACGAGAGTGAGATCTGATAGATATGATAGGATAATATTTTTGGTATTTTTATGATAAAGATGCAAACTAAAATAAAAGCAAAGTAAAAAGCAACGAAAATAACTAAGTGTTGGAAGATTAATATGATGAAGATAGACCCGAGGGCCATAGGTTTCACTAGTGGCTTCTTTCAAGAGCATAAGTATTTTACGGGGGGTGAACAAATTACTGTTGAGCAATTGACAGAATTGAGCATAGTTATGAGAATATCTAGGTATGATCATGTATATAGGCATCACGTCCGAGACAAGTAGACCGACTCCTGCCTGCATCTACTACTATTACTCCACTCATCGACCGCTATCCAGCATGCATCTAGAGTATTAAGTTCATAAAAACAGAGTAACGCCTTAAGCAAGATGACATGATGTAGAGGGATAAATTCATGCAATATGATAAAAACCCCATCTTGTTATCCTCGATGGCAACAATACAATACGTGCCTTGCTGCCCCTACTGTCACTGGGAAAGGACACCGCAAGATTGAACCCAAAGCTAAGCACTTCTCCCATTGCAAGAAAGATCAATCTAGTAGGCCAAACCAAACTGATAATTCGAAGAGACTTGCAAAGATAACCAATCATACATAAAAGAATTCAGAAGATTCAAATATTGTTCATAGATAAACTTGATCATAAACCCACAATTCATCGGTCTCAACAAACACACCGCAAAAGAAGATTACATCGAATAGATCTCCATGAGAGAGGGGGAGAACATTGTATTGAGATCCAAAAAGAGAGAAGAAGTCATCTAGCTAATAACTATGGACCCAAAGGTCTGAGGTAAACTACTCACACATCATCGGAGGGGCTATGGTGTTGATGTAGAAGCCCTCCGTGATCGATGCCCCCTACGGCAGAGCTCCGGAACAGGCCCCAAGATGGGATCTCATGGGTACAGAAGGTTGCGGCGGTGGAATTAGGTTTTTGGCTCCGTTTCTGATCGTTTGGGGGTACGTAGGTATATATAGGAGGAAGAAGTACGTCGGTGGAGCAACAGGGAGCCCATGAGGGTGGAGGGCGCGCCTGGGGGGGTAGGCGCGCCCCCTACCTCGTGGCTTCCCTGTTGGTTGCTTGACGTAGGGTCCAAGTCTCCTGGATCTTGTTCGTTCCAAAAATCACGTTCCCGAAGGTTTCATTCCGTTTGGACTCCGTTTGATATTCTTTTTCTGCGAAACTCTGAAATAGGCAAAAAACAGCAATTCTGGGCTGGGACTCCGGTTAATAGGTTAGTCCCAAAAATAGTATAAAAGTGAATAATAAAGCCCAATAATGTCCAAAACAGAAGATAATATAGCATGGAGCAATAAAAAATTATAGATATGTTGGAGACGTATCAAGCATCCCCAAGCTTAATTCTTGCTCGTCCTCGAGTAGGTAAATTATAAAAACAGAATTTTTGATGTGGAATGCTACTTGGCATAAATTCAATGTAATTCTTCTCATTGTGGCATGAATGTTCAGATTTGATACGATTCAAGATAAAAGTTTAATGTTGACATAAAAACAATAATATTTCAAGCATACTAACTAAGCAATTATGTCTTATCAAAATAACATAGCCAAAGCAAGTTATCCCAACAAAATCATATAGTCTGGCTATGCTCCATCTTCCCCACACAAAATATACATATCATGTACAACCCCGGTTTTAGCCAAGCAATTGGTTCATACTTTTAACGCGCTTCAGCCTTTTCAACTCTTACGCAATACATGAGCGCAAGCCATGGATATAGCACTATGGTGGAATAAGGTATAATTGTAGGGGTTATGTGGGAAGACAAAAAAGGAGAAAGTCTCACATCAACGAGGCTAATCAACGGGCTATGGAGATGCCCATCGATTGATGTTAATGCGAGGAGTAGGGATTGCCATGCAACGGATGCACTAGAGTTATAAGTGTATGAAAGCTCGAAAAGAAACTAAGTGGGTGTGCATCCAACTTGCTTGCTCAGGAAGACCTCGGGCATTTGAGGAAGCCCATCATTGGAATATACAAGCCAAGTTCTATAATGAAATTTCCCACTAGTATATGAAAGTGACAAAATGAGAGACTCTCTATTATGAAGATCACGGTGTTACTTTGAAGAACAAGTGTGGTAAAAGGATAGTAACATTGTCCCTTCTCTCTTTTTCTCTCATTTTTTTATTTGGGCCTTTTCTATTTTTTTTATGGCCTCTTTTTTTAGTTCGGAGTCTCATCCCGACTTGTGGGGGAATCATAGTCTCCATCATCCTTTCCTCACTTGGGACAATGCTCTAATAATGATGATCATCACACTTTTATTTACTTACAACTCATGAATTACAACTCAATACTTAGAACAAAATATGACTCTATATGAATGCCTCCGGCGGTGTACCGGGATATGCAATGAATCAAGAGCGACATGTATGAAAGAATTATGAACGGCGGCTTTGCCACAAATACAATGTCAACTACATGATCATGCAAAGCAATATGACAATGATGGAGCATGTCATGATAAATGAAACAGTTGAAAGTTGCATGGCAATATATCTCGGAATGGCTATGGAAATGCCATGATAGGTAGGTATGGTGGCTATTTTGAGGAAGATATAAGGAGGTTTATGTGTGAAAGAGTGTATCATATCACGGGGTTTGGATGCACCGGCGAAGTTTGCACCAACTCTCAAGGTGAGAAAGGGCAATGCGCGGTACCGAAGAGGCTAGAAAATTGCGAAAAGGTAAGTGTGCGTATAATCCATGGACTCACATTAGTCATAAAGAACTCATATACTTATTGCAAAAATTTATTAGCCCTCGAAGCAAAGTACTACTACGCATGCTCCTAGGGGAAGGGTTGGTAGGAGTTAACCATCGCACGACCCCAACCGCCACACAAAGGAAGACAATCAACAAATACTTCATGCTCCGACTTCGTTACATAACGGTTCACCATACGTGCATGCTACGGGAATCACAAACTCCAACACATGTATTTTTCAATTCCACAATTACTCAACTAGCACAACTATGATATTACCACCTTTATATCTCAAAACAATTATCAAGCATCAAAATTTCTCATGATATTAATTAAAGAAAATTGCCATGCTACTTTAAGACTCTCAAAATAATATAAGTGAAGCATGAGAGATCAATAGTTTCTATAAAACAAATCCACCACCGTGCTCTAAAAGATATAAGTGAAGCACTAGAGCAAAACTATATAGCTCAAAAGATATAAGTGAAGCACATAGAGTATTCTAATAATTTCCGAATCATGTGTGTCTCTCTCAAAAGGTGTGTACAGAAAAGATGATTGTCATAAACTAACAAATAAAGACTCAAATAATACAAGACGCTCCAAGCAAAACACATATCATGTGGTGAATAGAAATATAGCTCCAAGTAAATTTACCGATGGAAGTAGACGAAAGAGGGGATGCCTTCCGGGGCATCCCCAAGCTTTGGATTTATGGTGTCCTTAGATTATCTTGGGGGTGCCATGGGCATCCCCAATATTAGGCTCTTGCCACTCCTTGTTCCATAATCCATCAAATCTTTCACCCAAAACTTGAAAACTTCACAACACAAAACTCAGCAGAAAATCTCGTGAGCTCCGTTAGCGAAAGAAAACAAAAGACCACTTCAAGGTACTGTAATGAACTCATTCTTTATTTATATTGGTTTTAAACCTACTGTATTCCAACTTCTCTATGGCTTACAAACTCTTTTACTAGCCATAGATTCATCAAAATAAGCAAACAACACACGAAAAACAGAATCTGTCAAAAACAGAACAGTCTGTGGTAATCTGTAACTAACGCAAACTTATGGAACTCCAAAAAATCAGCCAAAATAGGAAAACCTTGACAATTTGTTTATTGATCATCATCAATTGGAATCAATATTTTATCACGTTCTGGTGATTTTTAACAATTATTTTCGTGAACAGAAAGTTTCTGGAAATTTCTGCAAGATCAAATAACTATCATCCAAGAAGATCCTATAGGTTTAAATTGGCACAAACACTAATTAAAACATAAAAACACATCTAACCAGAGGTTAGATTAAATATTTATTCCTAAACGGAAGCAAAAAAGCAAAAAACTAAAAATAAAATTGGGTTGCCTCCCAACAAGCGCTATCGTTTAACGCCCCTAGCTAGGCATAAAAGCAAGGATAGATCTAGGTATTGCCATCTTTGGTAGGCAATCCATAAGTGGCTCTCATGATAGATTCATATGGTAATTTTATTTTCTTCCTAGGGAAGTGTTCCATGCCTTTCTTTAATGTAAATTGGAATCTAATATTCCCTTCCTTCATATCAATAATTGCACCAATCGTTCGAAGGAAAGGTCTACCAAGAATAATAGGACATGAAAGATTGTAATCTATATCAAGAACGAAAAAATCTACGGGCACATAGTTCCTATTTGCAACAATAAGAACATCATTAATTCTTCCCATAGGTTTCTTAATAGTGGAATCCGCAAGGTGCAAGTTTAAAGAGCAATCATCAAATCACGGAAACCTAGCAAATCGCACAAAGTTTTGGGAATAGTGGAAACACTAGCACCCAAATCACATAAAGCATAGAACTCATGATCCTTAATCTTAATTTTAATAGTAGGTTCCCACTCATCATAAAGTTTTCTAGGGATAGATACTTCCAACTCAAGCTTTTCTTCATAAGATTGCATCAAGGCATCAACGATATGTTTAGTAAACGCTTTATTTTGACTATAAGCATGAGGAGAATTTAGCACGGATTGCAACAAGGAAATGCAATCTATCAAAGAGCAATTTTCATAATTAAATTCCTTGAAATCCAAAATAGTGGGTTTATTAACATCTAGGGTTTTGATTTCTTCAATCCCACTTTTATCAAGTTTAGCATCAACATCTAAAAACTTCAAATTTTTGGAACGCCTTCTAGGTAAAGGTGGATCATATTTAGTCCCATAATTATCAAGATTCATATTGCAAAACAAAGATTTAATAGGGGACACATCAATAACTTTTAGATCTTCATCTTTATTTTCTTAGAAATTTGAAGAACACGCTTTCATAAAGCAATCTTACTTAGCACGCATCCTAGCGGTTCTTTCTTTGCACTCATCAATGGAAATTCTCATGGCTTTGAGAGACTCATTGATATCATGCTTAGGAGGAATAGATCTAAGTTTTAAAGAATCAACATCAAAAGAAATTCTATCAACGTTCCTAGCCAATTCATCAACTTTACGCAATTTCTCTTCAAGCAAAGCATTGAAATTCTTCTGTGAATTCATAAACTCTTTAACACTAGTCTCAAATTCAGAGGGCATCTTATTAAAATTTCCATAAGATTTGTTGTAGGAATTACCATAATTATTAGAGGAATTACTAGGATAAGGCCTAGGATTAAAGTTTCCTCTATACGCGTTGTTACCAAAATTATTCCTACCAACAAAATTCACATCCATAGATTCATTATTATTCTCAATCAAAGTAGACAAAGGCATATCATTAGGATCAGAAGAAACACTCTTACTTGCAAATAATTTCATAAGTTCATCCATCTTTCCACTCAAAACATTAATTTCTTCTATCGCATGCACTTTTTTATTAGTAGATCTTTCAGTGTGCCATTGAGAATAACTAACCATAATATTATCTAGGAGTTTAGTAGCTTCTCCTAAAGTGATTTCCATAAAAGTGCCTCCCGCGGCCGAGTCTAAAAGATTTCTAGAAGCAAAATGCAATCCGGCATAAAATTTTTGTATAATCATCCACAAATTCAAACCATGAGTAGGGCAATTACGTATCATTAATTTCATCCTCTCCCAAGCTTGTGCAACATGTTCATGATCAAGTTGCTTATAATTCATAATGTCGTTTCTAAGAGAGATGATCTTAGCGGGAGGCAAATACTTAGAGATAAAAGCATCTTTGCACTTATTCCAAGAATCAATACTATTTTTAGGCAAAGACGAAAACCAAGCTTTAGCACGATCTCTAAGCGAAAAAGGAAATAGCTTCAACTTAACAATATCATTGTCAACATCTTTCTTCTTTTGCATATCACACAAATCAACGAAGCTATTTAGATAAGTAGCAACATCTTCACTAGGAAGGCTGGCGAATTGATCTTTCATGACAAGATTCAACAAAGCAGCATTGATTTCACAAGATTCAGTATCGGTAAGAGGAGCAATCGGAGTGCTAAGGAAATCATTATTGTTGGTATTGGTAAAGTCACATAATTTGGTATTATCTTGAGCCATCGTGACAAACAAGCAATTCAACACACGAGCAAACAAAAAGCAAGCGAGAAAGAGGCAAATGAAAGAGAGAGGGCGAATAAAATGGCAAGGGTGAAGTGGCGGAGAGGAAAACGAGAGGCAAATGGCAAATAATGTACTGCGGGAGAAAAGGGTTTGTGATGGGTACTTGGTATGTTGACTTTTGCGTAGACCTCCCCGGCAACGGCGCCAGAAATCCTTCTTGCTACCTCTTGAGCACTGCGTTGGTTTTCCCTTGAAGAGGAAAGGGTGATGCAGCAAAGTAGCGTAAGTATTTCCCTCAATTTTTGAGAACCAATGTATCAATCCAGTAGGAGGCTACGTGCGAGTCCCTCGTACCTACACAAAACAAATAAATCCTTGCAACCAACGCGATAAGGGTTTGCCAATCCCTACACGGTCACTTACGAGAGTGAGATCTGATAGATATGATAGGATAATATTTTTGGTATTTTTATGATAAAGATGCAAAGTAAAATAAAAGCAACGGAAATAACTAAGTGTTGGAAGATTAATATGGTGAAGATAGACCCGGGGGCCATAGGTTTCACTAGTGGCTTCTCTCAAGAGCATAAATATTTTATGGGGGGTGAAAAACTTACTGTTGAGCAATTGACATAATTGAGCATAGTTATGAGAATATCTAGGTATGATCATGTATATAGGCATCACGTCCGAGACAAGTAGACCGACTCCTGCCTGCATCTACTACTATTACTCCACATCGACCACTATCCAGCATGCATCTAGAGTATTAAGTTCATAAAAACAGAGTAACGCCTTAAGCAAGATGACATGATGTAGAGGGATAAATTCATGCAATATGATAAAAAAACATCTTGTTATCCTCGATGGCAACAATACAATACGTGTCCTGCTGCCCCTACTGTCACTGGGAAAGGACACCGCAAGATTGAACCCAAAGCTAAGCACTTCTCCCATTGCAAGAAAGATCAATCTAGTAGGCCAAACCAAACTGATAATTCAAAGAGACTTGCAAAGATAACCAATCATACATAAAAGAATTCAGAAGATTCAAATATTGTTCATAGATAAACTTGATCATAAACCCACAATTCATCGGTCTCAACAAACACACCGCAAAAGAAGATTACATCGAATAGATCTCCACGAGAGAGGGGGAGAACATTGTATTGAGATCCAAAAAGAGAGAAGAAGCCATCTAGCTAATAACTATGGACCCGAAGGTCTGAGGTAAACTACTCACACATCATCGGAGGGGCTATGGTGTTGATGTAGAAGCCCTCCATGATCGATGCCCCCTCCAGCGGAGCTCCGGAACAGGCCCCAAGATGGGATCTCGTGGGTATAGAAGGTTGCGGCAGTGGAATTAGGTTTTTGGCTCCGTTTCTGATCGTTTGGAGGTACGTAGGCATATATAGGAGGAAGAAGTACGTCGGTGGAGCAACAGGGGGCCCACGAGGGTGGAGGGCGCGCCTGGGGGGGTAGGCGCGCCCCTACCTCGTTGCTTCCCTATTGGTTGCTTGACGTAGGGTCCAAGTCTCCCGGATCTTGTTCGTTCCAAAAATCACGTTCCCGAAGGTTTCATTCCATTTGGACTCCGTTTGATATTCTTTTTCTGCGAAACTCTGAAATAGGCAAAAAACAGCAATTTTGGGCTGGGCCTCCGGTTAATAGGTTAGTCCCAAAAATAATATAAAAGTGAATAAGAAAGCCCAATAATGTCCAAAACAGAAGATAATATAGCATGGAGCAATAAAAAATTATAGATACGTTGGAGACGTATCACCCCCTGATTTGTTCCCGACGCCAACACCTCTTATATATCCCCAAACTTCCAGAACATAACCTAGATCAGGAGTTCCGCCGCCGCAAGCCTCTGTAGCCACCAAAAACCAATCGGGACCCTGTTCTGGCACCCTGCCGGAGGGGGGATCAATCACCGGTGGCCATCTTCATCATCCCGGCGCTCTCCATGACGAGGAGGGAGTAGTTCACCCTCGGGGCTGAGGGTATGTACCAGTAGCTATGTGTTTAATCTCTCTCTATTTCTCTCTCTCTCTCGTGTTCTAGATGGGGCACGATCTTGATGTATCGCGAGCTTTCCTATTATAGTTGGATCTTATGATGTTTCTCCCCCTGTACCTTCTTGTAATGGATTGAGTTTTCCCTTTGAAGTTATCTTATCGGATTGAGTCTGTAAGGATTTGAGAACACTTGATGTATGTCTTGCGTGGGATAACCATGGTGACAATGGGGTACTCTATTGATTCACTTGATGCATGTTTTGGTGATCAACTTGCGGGTTCTGTACCTTGGGAATCTATGCATAGGGGTTGGCACATGTTTTCGTCTTGACTCTCCGATAGAAACTTTGGGGCACTCTATGAAGTTCTTTGTGTTGGTTGAATAGATGAATCTGAGATTGTGTGATACATATCCTATAATCATACCCATGGATACTAGAGGTGACATTGGAGTATCTAGGTGACATTAGGGTTTTGGTTGATTTGTGTCTTAAGGTTTTATTCTAGTACGAACTCTAGGATAGATCAAACGGAAAGAATAGCTTCGTGTTATTTTACAACGGACTCTTGAATAGATTGATCAGAAAGGATAACTTTGAGGTGGTTTCGTACCCTACAATAATCACTTTGTTTGTTCTCCGCTATTAGTGACTTTGGAGTGACTCTTTGTTGCATGTTGAGGGATGGTTATATAATCCAATTATGTTATTATTGTTGACAGAACTTGCACTAGTGAAAGTATGAACCCTAGGCCTTGTTTCCTTGCATTGCAATACCGTTTTCGCTTACTTTTTTCCTTAGTTACCTTGCTGTTTTATATTTTCAGATTACAAAAACCTATATCTACCATCCATATTGCACTTGTATCACCATCTCCTCGCCGAACTAGTGCACCTATACAATTTACCATTGTATTGGGTGTGTTGGGGACACAAGAGACTCTTTGTTATTTGGTTGCAGGGTTGCTTGAGAGAGACCATCTTCATCCTACGCCTCCCACGGATTGATAAACCTTAGGTCATCCACTTGAGGGAAATTTGCTACTGTCCTACAAACCTCCGCACTTGGAGGCCCAACAACGTCTACAAGAAGAAGGTTATGTAGTAGCCATCAAGCTCTTTTCTGGCGCCGTTGCCGGCGAGGTGAGTGCTTGAAGGTATATCTTTAGATCTTGCAATCGAATCTTTTTGTTTCTTGTTTTATCACTAGTTTAGTCTATAAAAGAAAACTAAAAAATGGAATTGAGGGTGCCTCATATGCTTCATCTTTTTAATATCTTTCGTGAAAATGATGGAAAGGAAAATTGTGCCCAAGTGCTAGATGAAGAATGCATTAAAATGTTTGGCACTAAATCTTAGAATGATGAGCATCATTGCAATGTTGTTAGTATGAACTCTTTGAATATCCATAGTACTAATGATGATTGCACTAGTCATGATGAAAATGTCTCTTATAAGCATGTCAATTTTTGTGGAGTGCATAGAGTTGGAAGTACACACCAAATAGGGAAGATAGATTTTTCAAGAGGCATAAGTATTTAGAAACCAAATGGTTGCAAGAAAGGCTAGATGTTTGTGCTGAAAATTTAAATTTTCTTAGTCATCCTTGTGAACTTTGCATTGAACGTGGTCATTTAAATATCCAATGCAAATTGTTTCATGATCGTATCGTATCCAAAAATTGTGATGACTTGATTTCCCTTGCGCATCATAATGAACTTAGTTTGCTTGTGAAGAAATGAAACGTATAACTAAGGATATGCCAGAATTTGACCTTGATAAAGTTCTTGATTTTGATCTAGAGGAAATTTATATGTATTGTGCGGTGAATTGCATTGAAAATCCTTATATTGCCAATTACATAAAGACAAGAAAACAAATAGAAGATGAAGAGAATACTAATGAAAGGGGAGAGATTTCCCAGTATCCTCCTATTCTTTCTTATGATGAATCAGGTAACAAGGAGGAGCTTTCTATTCAACCAATCTCATTAATAAGGAGCTCCAAAAAGAGGATTAAACCCACACATGATGTGAAGAAGAAAAAGAAAAGACGGAGAAGCAAAGGTAAAAAGGTATCCCTCCCAAATGATGTTGCTCCTATTACTCATTGTGATGATGATAATTGCTATACTATTGGTGCTATCCATACTATTAATGATGAGAGTGATTATGCTTATGATATGAAAAGGCCCAAGCTTGGGGATGCTATGTTTAATGAAGATGATATTTTTAGTTCCCCAAGTTTTGATGAGTAAATTTATTATGATCATAGCATGCCTCCTATTTATGATGGTTATATTGATGAAAGTGGGTCTGGAAGAGTGTCAATTTTAGGAAGTAATGATCCCACTATTTTGGAGGGTGTTGAATCTTATTGTGACAATTATGAAATTGGATTTGGAGAGGTCATGACTTTATTTATTAATGATTCCACTATCTTGGAAGAGGATTCAATTGATTATGACGAGAACAAAGTTGCTACTTATGATGATTATTGTGATCACACTTATGCTATAAAAAGTAGTGATGATTATATTAAAACTTGTCATGATTATGATTACCCTTTTTCTGAACATTACTCTTTTAATGTGGAAACAAGTTATAGTATTCGAGTTTCTTATGATACTCCCACTATTCCAAATGAGAAGAATTGTGCTTATGTGGAGAGTAATAAATTATCTATGCTTGTAGATCATGAAAAGAATGCTTTCTGTGATGGTTATATTGTTGAATTCATTCATGATGCTACTGAAAATTATTATTAGGGAGGAACATATGCTTGTAGGAATTGCAATAATATCAAGTTTCCTCTCTATGTGCTTAAAGTTTTAAAGTTATGCTTGTTTTGCCTTCCTATGCTAGTTGATTATTGTTCCCATAAGTTGTTGCTCACAAAATCCCTATGCATAGGAAGTGGGTTAGAATTAAATGTGCTAGTCATATTATTCATGATGCTCTCTTTATGTTTCAATTCTTATCTTTTATGTAAGCATCATTGAAATCATCATGCCTAGCTAGGGGCGTTAAACGTTAGCGCTTGTTGGGAGGCAACCCAATTTTATTTTTGTCCTTTGCTTTTGCTGCTGTTTAGTAATAAATAATTCATCTAGCCTATGTTTAGATGTGGTTTTATGTTTTAATTAGTGTTTTGCCAAGTAGAACCTTTGGGAAGACTTGGGTGAAGTCTATGCGATCTTGCTGTAAAAAAACAGAAACCTTTGCACTCACGAGATTAGCTGCCATTTTTACTGGAGACTGCTTTTAGGTTGATTATTTTTGCAGATAATTAATAAAAAAATTCCTCATGTCCACCAATTTATTTCAGAATTTTTGGAGTTACAGAGACTGTTCTGTTTTTGACAGATTCTGTTTTCTATGTGTTGTTTGCTTATTTTGATGAATCTATGAGTAGTATCGGAGGTATGAACCATAGAGAAGTTGGAATACAGTATATATTACACCAATATGAATTTAATAATGAGTTCACAACAGTACCTAAGTGGTGATTTATTTTCTTATACTAACGGAGCTTACGAGTTTTCTGTTAAGTTTTGTGTTGTGAAGTTTTCAAGTTTTGGGTAAAGATTCGATGGACTATGGAATAAGGAGTGGCAAGAGCCTAAGTTTGGGGATGCCCAAGGCACCCCAAGGTAATATTCAAGGACAACCAAGAGCCTAAGCTTGGGGATGCCCCGGATGGCATCCCCTCTTTCTTCTTCGTTCATCGGTAACTTTACTTGGAGCTATGTTTTTATTCACCACATGATATGTGTTTTGCTTGGAGCGTCATTTTATTTTATTTTGTTTTGCTTTCTGTTTGAATAAAATACCAAGATCTTAAATTCTTAAATGGTAGAGAGTCTTCACATAGTTACATAACTATTCAACTACTCATTGATCTTCACTTATATCTTTTGGAGTAGTTTGTCATTTGCTCTAGTGCTTCACTTATATCTTCTTAGAGCATGGCGGTAGTTTTATTTTGAAGAAATTATTGATCTCTCATGCTTCACTTACATTATTTTGAGAGTCTTTTAGAAAAGCATGGTAACTTGCTTTGGCTATAAAATTAGTCCTAATATGATAGGCATCTAAGATGGGTATAATAAAAATTTCGTATAGAGTGCATTAAATACTATGAGAAGTTTGATACTTGAAAATTGTTTTGAGATATAAAGATGGTGATATTAGAGTCGTGCTAGTTGAGTAATTGTGAAATTGAGAAATACTTGTGTTGAGGTTTGCAAGTCCCGTAGCATGCACGTATGGTAACCGTTGTGTGACAAATTTGAAGCATGAGGTGTTCTTTGATTGCCTTCCTTATGAGTGACGGTCGGGGACGAGCGATGGTCTTTTCCTACCAATCTATCCCCCTAGGAGCATGCGCGTAGTGCTTGGTTTTGATGACTTGTAGATTTTGCAATAAGTATGTGAGTTCTTTATGAGTAATGTTGAGTCCATGGATTATACGCACTCTCACCCTTCCATCATTGCTAGCCTCTTCGGTACCGTGCATTGCCCTTTCTCACCTCGAGAGTTGGTGCAAACTTCACCGGTGCATCCAAACCCCGTGATATGATACGCTCTATCACACATAAGCCTCCTTATATCTTCCTCAAAACAACCACCATACCTACCTATTATGGCATTTCCATAGCCATTCCGATATATATTGCCATGCAACTTTCCACTGTTCCGTTTATTATGACACGCTTCATCATTGTCATATTGCCTTGCATGACCATGTAGTCGATATCGTATTTGTGGCAAAGCCACAATTCATATTTTTATACATGTCACTCTTGATTCATTGCACATTCCGGTACACCACCGGAGGCATCTACATAGAGTCATATTTTGTTCTAAGTATCGAGTTGTAATTCTTGAGCTGTAAGTAAATAAAAGTGTGATGATCTTCATTATTAGAGCATTGTCCCATGTGAGGAGAGGACGATGGAGACTATGATTCCCCCACAAGTCGGGATGAGACTCCGGACGAAAAAAAGAGGCCATAAAAAAAGAGAAGGCCCAAAAAAAACAAAAAAACAAATGAGAGAAAAAGAGAGAAGGGGCAATTCTACTATACTTTTACCACACTTGTGCTTCAAAGTAGAACCATGATCTTCATGATAGAGACTCCCCTATGTTGTCACTTTCATATACTAGTGGGAATTTTTCATTATAGAACTTGGCTTGTATATTCCAACGATGGGCTTCCTCAAAATGCCCGAGGTCTTCGTGAGCAAGCAAGTTGGATGCACCCCCACTTAGTTTCTTTTGTTGAGCTTTCATACATTTATAGCTCTCTTACATCCGTTGCATGGCAATCCCTACTCCTCGCATTGACATCAATTGATGGGCATCTCCATAGCCCGTTTATTAGCCGTGTTGATGCGAGACTTTCTCCCTTTTTGTCTTCTCCATACAACCTCCATCATCATACTCTATTCCACCTATAGTGCTATGTCCATGGCTCGCGCTCATATATTGCGTGCAAGTTGAAAAAGTTTGAGAATGCTAAAGTATGAAACAATTGCTTGGCTTGTCATCGGGGTTGTGCATGATGAGAGCATTTTTGTGTGACGAAAATGAAGCATGGCCAAACTATATGATTTTGTAGGGATGAGCTTTCTTTGGATATGTTATTTTGAGAAGATATAATTGCGTGGTTAGTATGCTTGAAGTATTATTATTTTTATGTCAATATTAAACTTTTGTCTTGAATCTTTCGGATCTAAACATTCATGCCACAATAAAGAAAAATTAATTGATAAATATGCTAGGTAGCATTCCACATCAAAAATTTTGTTTTTATCATTTACCTACTCGAGGACGAGAAGGAATTAAGCTTGGGGATGCTTGATAGGTCTCTAACGTATCTATAATTTTTTATTATTCCATGCTATTATATTATCCATCTAGGATGTTTTATATGCATTTATATGCTATTTTATATGATTTTTGGGACTAACCTATTATCCTAGAGCCCAGTAACAGTTTCAATTTTTTTCCTTGTTTTTGAGTATCGCAGAAAAGGAATACCAAACGGAGTCCAATTGACTTGAAAATTCACGGATATTGTTTTTGGACCAGAAGAAGCCCACGGAGTACCGGAGATGGACCAGAAGAGTCCCGAGGCCACCACAAGGGTGGAGGGCGTGTCCGTGTACAAAAATAGGGGCACGCTTTTGTACCCCTTTACCTGTGCATGAGTCGGAGCCG
The DNA here is from genome assembly GCF_018294505.1 of Triticum aestivum. Lineage (NCBI taxonomy): Eukaryota > Viridiplantae > Streptophyta > Magnoliopsida > Poales > Poaceae > Triticum > Triticum aestivum. Next base: position 375,380,219 of record NC_057814.1, on the reverse strand, counting down.
CGCCCACGACCACACCAAGCAGAACAGGGGAGGTGAGCCAAGGTAAGACCGAAGCCCAAGACAATCAAAGCAACGCCAAGGCCAAGACCACAAAGAGCAGAGGGACGAAGCAGGTTCCCCCGGCAAGACCCTTGCCGAGCGGCCTCAGCGGCCCCGGCAAGACCCTTGCCGGGACAGCTCGCCCCACACCAACAGAGCGAGCCACCCTTGAGCCAACGGCCCCCAGCGCCATCATCAACGTGGGGCCAGGGCTCGGGAAGGCACCTCTATGGTGGCATGCAGATCTTTGTGAAGACATATTCAAGATCAGATGAGGATTAGAAGACGACGATTCTTGGCAAGATCCCTGCCGAGGAAGGCCACCAGACCCCCGGCAAGGTCCTTGCCGGGGACGACAGCACGCCACGGCAAGACCCTTGCCGGGCCACCCGGCAAGGCCCTCGCCAAGGACGCTAGCAGGGCCACTGCCAAACCCGCGCCGGACAAGCTTCCACCAGCGTTCACATGCAACTGCCAGCCCAACCAGCTGGGGGGGGCACCTGCGTGGCAACATGCAGCTCCCAGGCCAACTCATCGAGCGCCTGCGTGGCGGCATGCAGATCTTCGTGAAGGCTCCGCCACCGCTCCACCTCAGCTGCCTGGCTGCCTACATGGCACCACGCACCTCACTGGCCAGGGCGCGTGTCAAGGCGAGGAGGAGCGGCTACGGACGGGACGGGCTCGCCCCCGTCCCCAATAAAGCAAGGGGACACCTAAGCTACGCATTAAATGCGTCTTGTCCTGTAATACGAGCGATAAGCTCAGAGCATTGTATGCCTTTCCACCTCCTATGTGTCACTGTGGCAGCCCCTTTCAACTATAAAAGGAGGCCCATGGCATACTGGAGAAGGATTCGGCTCTTTCGAACCACGCACTGCCCACAGCTATTTCGAGAGCTCAAGAACTCTCAGAAATACACCCACCAAAGCAGGACTAGGGTTTTATGCATCCTCGCGGCCCGAACCTGGGTAAACGATCCCTGTGCTGTCTACTAGCTCTGCTCTCCTCGCAACCCTGCGCCCCGGCAACCGTAGTAGGGATTCTTGTGATCCCATAGGTGTCGTTCCACACCGACATCTTTGGCGCGCCAGGTAGGGGGCGCAATTGTGAGAATCTGGTCTGGTAGTTAGCCTAGAAGTTCTTCGTCGCCATGGCCCCTAAGAAGAAGACGGCCATGGCGGTCGGCTCGTTGGGAGCCCAATGGCCCGTGCCAGTGCGGACGGGCAGCAGACCGGTCGCAGACAGGACCCGGGCCGCGGCCCGCGAGCACCAGCATCGCCCAGGCAGTCGGAGCCTGGCGAGTGGCGTCGTTCGCGCGCCAGACGACCGGCTACATGTTGCCGGATCCAAAGACGGAGCTGGGCCCCCCGCAGGCGGCGCGGGGCCCTCCAGGGGCGTCGTTGTGCCGACTCCAGGCGGCGCGGCGACCTCCAGGATGCCTACACCGGCGACCACCGCGCGTTCTTCCCATGGTGTGCGCGCCGAGCTGCGTCACCACGTTGGTGACCCTGGCCACCGCCGTGGGAAGAGCCCTATGCGTCATCGGCAACATGAAGGGGTTCAGCACGCTCACCGAAGCGCTGGTGAAAATGGCACGCAGCCGCTGGGTCGTGATGGAGGTCCTTCTAACATAGTTAGAAGTCGAAGCGCGCCGCGATCCACACAGCTGTCGCCGCCACCCACACCAGCGGAAGCTTTGGCGCGCGCGCAGCTGCCCCTCGATTTCCCTCCTCCTGCTGAGAAGCTCGACGAGTGGAGGGCCACCATCCGGAGCCTCGTCGCCGTCGCCAACAAAGATGATCCGCGACCAGCGGGGCCCTCGGGTCGGCGCCCCACCGAGCTACCACATGTTGGCACTGGGAGGACCGAGGAAGCTGCGGCCACGGTGCACTCTCCTCCTCCTCGCCAGCCACCGCGGGCATCGGCCCGTCGTGACGACGCTTGTGATAACATCTCCATAGCGTCGTCCGACCCGCAGACCCTCCGCGACCAGCACCAGGTCCTTCGGGAACGAGCTCACGAAGACACTCGAACCACCGTCGAGCGTCGGTGCGAAACGCGTCGCCAGTTGGACAAGCGGGCAGGACCCGCTATGGACCACCCGGCACCGGGGGGCTCCGGCGGCCTACCTTACGAGGTGGGCTGCCCAGCCTTTACCCGTGAGTTGCGGCAGTTCTAGTGGCCGTCCCACCGCACATTCAAGCCCGACGTCAGCGAGAAGTACACTGGCAAAACCCATCCGCCCGAGTTCCTCAGCATCTACACCATCGCGATGCAGGCTGCTGGGGCTCGCGACGACAAGGTGCTTGCCAACTATTTCCCGCTGGTGCTCAAGCCCAATGTGATGTCTTGGTTGATGCACTTGCCGGTGGATTCCATTTCTTCTTGGTCGGAGCTGTGCCATGAGTTTGTTGGCGCCTTCACATGAGGCCACCAAGCTCATGGCCAGGCCAGTGATCTGCACATCATTCCCCAGAAGGAAGGGGAGACCCTACGCAAGTACATCCAGAGATTCAGCCGGGTGCAGTACAACATCCCCGACGTTCATCCCGCCGCTGTGATTAGCGCGTTCCACCAGAACATGCGCAATCGCAAGATGCGCAAAGAGCTGGCGATGACCAAAGTTAAGGATGTGGCCGAGCTCTACGTTCTGGCCGATAGGTGCGCCCGGGCTGAAGAGGGAAGGAAGTACCCCGGCGAAGACGCCGGCGCGGAAACCGACTCTACCGATGAAGACGCCGCTACCCCGACGAAGAAGGGCCGGCGTCGCAACAGGAAACGCAAAGGCAAGGCCGTGCTTGCCGTTGAGGGATCTGACGACACCAGGTGCCGGCAAGAAGGTCAAGGCAGACGCCCCCGCAAGGAGATTGCCGGGTGCGCCGCCCGCTGGGCCTTGGCGGCTACCGACAAGCCAGGAAGCTCCGGCAAGCAATACTGCAAGATCCACCGCACCAAGGGCCACGACCTCCAGAATTGCCGGCAAGTCGAGCTGCTTGCTGAGAAGCAAAAGGCTGAGTACGAGAGGCGGGACAAGGAGAAGGACCAGGACGGTGCGAGGGGTCCGGCAAGAAGCGTGGCGGCCAAGGAGGCCGCCCCGGCAAGGACAACCAGCAAGAGAGGCCCGCCCGGGGCCGCGACAAGAAACAAGAAGACGATGATCACGACGAGGATGACGAGTCTAGTAAGCAAGGGTTCCAGAAGGCTACGGAGGCCATGTGCGTCGATGGCGGCGCCTCACTGCATACCTCTCATCGCCAGCTCAAGCAGTGGGCGCGTGAGATTACAGCAGCAGAGCCGTCGTTCGACGCTCAGAAGCCGCTGAAGTGGTCCAGCACGCCCCTCATCTTTGACGCCGAGGACCACCCTGACCGCACTACCGCGGTCGGGTGTTTGCCATTGTTGGTCTCACCAACGATACGCAACCTCAGAGTGAACAAGATGTTGGTTGACGGCGGGGCCGGCCTGAACCTGATCTCGCCTGTCGTGATCAAAAAGTTGCAAATCCCTGATGGAGACCTCGAGGAAACGGGCACGTTTCAAGGGGTCAATCCGGGGAGGAGCCAGCCGAAGGGAAAGGTCACACTGCCCGTGACATTTGGAGGAGAGTTGAACTACAGGACGGAGAGGATCGTCTTCGACGTAGCCGAGATCCCCTTGCCCTACAACGGGATCCTCGGCCGCCCAGCACTAGCCAAGTTCATGGCGGCGTCACACTACGCCTACAACATGCTAAAGATGCCTGGGCCGTTGACCATCATCTCCGTCCCCTCCGACAAGAAGGACGCGCTGATCTGCGCCGACTAGCTCTACCGGGAAGCAGTTGCAGCGGCTGCCGCCAAGGCACCTGCTCCTGCCGCTGAAGCCCCGGGAGGGAAGAAGAAGCCCGACAAGACCTCTCGCACCCACTCCGGCAAGTGGACCTCCTCGGAGTGTTGTGCTACCGTCGAGGACGTGCCAGAGAGCTCTACCGACAAGAGCAAGAGACCCAGGGCCGAGCCGCCGCAGACCAAGAAGGTGCCCGTCAGGGAGGATGGCACGGGAGGGGCCTTCACCATAGGCTCCACCCTCGACAGCAAATAGGAAGGCGCGCTCGTCACCTTCCTGCGGGCGAATGTCGACGTGTTTGCATGGCAAGCATCCGACATCCCCGGTGTTCCCAGGGAGGTGATTGAGCACCACCTAGCTGTCTGCCCCCACGCGCGGCCCGTCAAGCAGAAGGTCAGAAAGCAGGCTCTGGAGAGGCAGGAGTTCATCACAGAGGAGATCAGGAAGTTGGAAGCGGCAGGTTTGGTGAGAGGAGTGCTCCACCCGACGTGGTTGGCCAATCCGGTAGTGGTGCGCAAGGCGAATGGGAAGTGGAGACTGTGTATTGATTACACAGATATCAATAAGGCTTGCCCTAAGGACCCCTTCCCGTTGCCGCGCATCGACCAGATTGTTGACTCCACGGCCGGGTGCGATCTGCTATCATTCCTCGACGCCTACTCAGGCTACCACCAGATCTTCATGACGAAAGAGGATGAAGAGAAGACAGCATTCATCACCCCATGTGGTACGTATTGCTTTTTACGGATGCCTTTCGGGTTGAAGAGTGCTGGCTCAACGTTCGCAAGAGCAGTCCAAATTGGTTTTGAACCTCAGCTCCATAGAAATATGGAGGCCTACATGGATGACATAGTGGTCAAAACCAAGGACGGGCCAACTCTTGTGCAAGATCTGGAAGAGACATTTGCTAACCTGCGCAAGATCAACCTCAAGCTGAACCCTGAGAAGTGTGTCTTTGGCGTTCTATCCGGCAAGCTTCTCGGGTTCTTTGTATCACAGCGCGGGATCGAGGCAAACCCAGACAAGATCAAGGCTATTGAGCAGATCGAGGCGCCCAAGCGGATCAAGGATGTGCGTCGGCTCACTGGCTGTGTTGCCGCCATGAGCCGATTTATCTCCAAGTCCGCCGAGCGCGCCCTTCCCTTCTCCAAAATCTTGAAGAAGGCAGGCCCAATAGAGTGGACCCCAAAAGCCGAGGCAGCACTGCAGGATCTGAAGAAATACCTTTCCTCCACGCCAATACTGGTTGCGCCTAGACCACAAGAGCCGTTGTTGTTGTATCTGGCGGCGACGAATCAAGTGGTCAGCGCCGCACTGGTGGCACAGAGGGAGGTCGACGAGGAGGCAGCAATGGTGGCAGAATCAGCGAATGGCAAGCCAAAGACTCCCCCGGCAGGGCCTGGTGCCGACAAGGCGTGGCCCCCGGCAGAGTCTGGTGCCACCAAGGCTGTGCCCGCGCAATCGAGTGAGGTGGTGCCGAAGAAGAAGATGATGAAGCACCCAGTTTACTTCGTCAGCTCCCTCTTGCAGGGGGCTAGGTCGAGGTATTCTGGCGTGCAAAAATTGCTCTTCGACCTCCTTATGGCCTCGAGGAAGCTGCGTCACTACTTCCAAGCCCACGAGATCACTGTCGTCACCCACCTCCCGTTGCAACGGATACTGCATAACCCAGACGCAACCGGAAGGATTGTGGAATGGGCCTTGGAGCTATCAAGTTTTGGTTTAATGTTTGAAAGTAACTCGACAATTCAGAGCAGAGTCTTGGCGGAGTTCATCGCAGAATGGACCTCGACGCCTGACGAAGAAATCCAGGAGACCACTCTCCCCGGCAAGGAAGCAGACCGCGACTGGATCATGTACTTTGATGGGGCTTTCTCGCTGCAAGGCGCCGATGCCGGTGTGCTGCTCGTCGCACCCACTGGGGAGCACCTCAAGTACGTGATCCAGATGCACTTCCCCAGGGAGATGTCCACCAACAACACTGCTGAGTACGAGGGATTGCTTGCCGGTCTCAGGATCGCGGCAGACCTCGGGGTTAAGAAGCTCATCGTCAGGGGTGACTCGCAGCTCGTTGTCAGACAGGTCAACAAGGATTATCAGAGCCCATTGATGGAAGCTTACGTAGATGAGGTGAGGAAGCTGGAGGAACGCTTTGACGGTATCCAGGCGGAGCACGTCCCCCGAGCGGAGAACGACATCGCCGATTACCTGTCAAAGCGTGCCGCATTCAAGCTACCTGTGGAACCAGGTACCTTTTTGCTCCGGTTAACTCAACCATCCGTCGAACCATCAGCGGGGCAGAACAAGCGGAGGAAATCAGGTCCCGGCAAGTACTTTCCTACCGAGCCCCCTGGGGCTGCCGGCAAGGGTGCTGCCGCGGACGCTGAGCCTGCCCAAGAGCAACTGGCTCCGGCAGGGCGTCAAGCCCTGGCCGTAGAGACAGCCGCTCCCATGGCGGAAGAGATGCCTTTGGTCCTTGCCGTCGAGCCCCAGGCTCCGGCATGGGCGCAGCATACCGTCCAATTCCTCCAAACAGGGGAGCTTCCTGAGGAGCAGGAAGAAGCGGAGAAAGTAGCCCGTCGGTCCGCCCTGTACCAGTTCGTCGATGACGTCCTGTACAGGAGAAGGCCGAACGGTGTGAAACTCAAGTGCATCCCCCGGGAGGAAGGACTGGAGCTGTTGGCGGAGATACATGGAGGCATATGTGGCTCCCACATAGGGTCGAGGGCCCTTGCCGGGAAGGCATTCCGGCAAGGTTTCTTCTGGCCCACCGCCCTCCAGGATGCGACGGCACTAGTAACCAAGTGTGAAGCGTGCCAGTTCCATTCAAAGAAGCTTCATCAACCAGCTCAAGCCCTTCAAACAATCCCTCTCTCCTGGCCATTCTCGGTCTGGGGGCTCGATATACTGGGCCCTTTCCCCTGCGCTATCGGGGGCTTTGAGTACTTGTACGTTGCAATCAACAAGTTCACAAAGTGGCCGGAGGTGGAAGCAGTGAGAAAGGTGACTACTCAGTCAGCCGTCAAGTTCTTCGAGGGACTGGTCTGCCGTTTTGGTGTGCCAAACAGAGTCATCACCAACAACGGCACGCAGTTCAGAAGCCACACCTTCATGCAGTACATTCAAGACCTCGGTAGCAAGGTTTGTTTTGCTTCCGTGGCACACCCACGGAGCAATGGCCAAGCGGAGTGGGCAAATGCTGAAGTGTTGCAAGGCCTGAGAACGAAGACCTTTGACAAGCTGCACAAGAGTGGAAGGCGCTGGATTGATGAGTTGCCGGCGGTTCTTTGGTCGATCAGGACGACGCCAAATCGAGCCACCGGCCAGACACCTTTCCCCCTGGTATACAGGGCAGAAGCAGTTCTCCCCACGGAACTCATATACGGGTCACCTCGAGTGCTCGCTTATGATGAGCTTGAGCAAGAGCCGTTGCGCCAAGATGACGCGACGCTCCTTGAGGAAGATCGTCTTCGGGCGGCTGTGAGAGCGGCACGCTACCAGCAAGCCTTGCGCCGCTACCATAGCCGCAAGGTTCATGCCCGAAGCTTTGAGGAAGGCGACCTTGTTCTTCGGCGCGTTCAGTCGGCCAAGAATTCCAACAAGTTGACGCCGAAGTGGGAAGGCCCTTATCGGGTAATGCGAGTCACCAGGCCCGGCGCAGTCCGCCTGGAGACCGAGATGCGTCCCAGTGAGCAACTCCTGGAACATCGAGCATCTTCGCAAGTTTTACCCGTAAGGCGCGGCTTGCCGGGCCTCCCGGCAAGCCACCTTTTGTACAAGCTTTGCCGGCAAGGCATGTGACCCTTTGTACAAAGCCAGGCGCAGACCCTGAGCATAAATAAATGAAGCGCTGGCGCCCTAAGTCATAGCATGCATGCTAGGTCGAGTCTCTTCCTTGGTTAGGGTTGATAGTGCTCAGCAGCGACTAACCCCTAGCTTAGAGGTCGAGTGCGCGTCTATCTGTTTCTCTTCTGTCCTCTTTTGGTTCGCAGGGCACATGAGCACTTCTGCTGAGCTACTTGGAAGAAAGAAAACGGACCGGCGTCCCGACCCCGGCAAACCAGAGTTGCCGGGGGCTGCAAGCACGAGGATCCAACCGCGGCAAGATAAGGTTGCCGGGGGCTGCAGATCCAGATAAGTCTTTTATCCTCTGTCATGCATTTCGGAACAGGACTGGGGCATGTGAAACCTCGTTTTTATCTCTAGGCTGCCGTACTCCCCTTTTTCCTATACCTAAGGATTATTTCCTGGGTCCGGATTTGGTTGTAGCCGCGGCGGCAAGGAGGTAGAGCGAGGAGCCTAAAGCCCACTTCATCCCTGCCTCCGCCAAGAGCGCGAGAACGGTCGAGTGGAGTGGGGGGACGGCAAGGCCTGTTGCCGGGCGAAAAAACGTTTATCTAAACAATAACAAGGATTCGCTCCTTGTCGCGGGACTTACCCACGAACGAAAAACCTGGCAAGCATCCCTTTTTCATTAAAAACATCCCATACAGGTACAGTTCGTACGAAATGAAAAACATGAACAAAGGGGATTACAAGCTTTAAATTTAACAAGGCCCGCAGGCTTACAGATTAAAAAAGAGATAAGGTGCCCGTGATCCCTTTCTTGTCCCTCTCCTCAGGAGGCAGGTCAAGGAGGCGAGAGGGCAAAAGGGGCGCCTAGGCGAGCTACGAGCAGCAGAAAGCACCAAGAGAGCACCTCGGTGGCCGCCCACGGGCGGGCCGGTGATGACGGTGCCGGGAAAGGAGCTGGAAGGCGAGGCGGCAGGACCGGCAATACGCGATGAAGGCGTCGGTGCCCGCGTACTCCGAGTTGACGGCCTTGCCGCCCGCCCTCTTCCTCTTCCGCAGCCTCCCGACGCCAGCCGCCCAAGGAGACGGCCCCGAGAAGTTCAAGGAGCTGGCCCCACCCCCGGCAAAACCCTGCCGGAGGAGCGGCCAGGTGCAGATGCTGCTGCTGCCGCACCCGGCCAGGCGCGGGGCGTCCGACGCCTAGTTGGACTCATCCCCGCTGCCCTCCTCGTCACTTTCGCTCGAGGAAGAGCTTCCATCGTCGGAATCTCCATCAGAGGAGCTCTCCACGCAGCATTTCAGGCGAGTTCCAAACTCTCCAAAAACCTTGACGGAGGGCAGGCCGTCCTCCATTAATTTGAAGTAGAGGACGAGCCCCGCCGTCAGGCTGTGGATGCGGGCGAACGTCTTCCATCCACGGCGGAGGTACATAACCCGAGGAGCCGGGAAGTCGACGTCGACCCGCGTGCCCCCGTTCCCACAGCCCCTCATGTGCAACCTGAGGGTCTGGGGCGGGTCACGCTCCATCACCCGAGCAAACGGGGCAGGGAGACGAAGACGACGACGCGGAGGCCGGCGCAGCCTGATGAAGAACTCGCAAGGCTGGTCTTCAACGTGGCCCTCCATCGGGAAGGGCATCATTGGCGGGGCAAGGCCGGCGCGCCGCCCCGTCCTCCTCTTCCCCGAGCGCTACGGCCTCTGCCCCGGCCTCGCCCACGGCCTCGCCCCCTCCCCCTTCCCCTCGCGGCCGGTTCCACCACCGCGGGCTCAGGAGGAGGAGGGACGCGCTGTCGAGCGGCGACCCTCGCCGCCACCATCGAGGGACCAGGATTCCCCTTCTCCATGGCGGGTGAGAGGAAGAAGCAGAAGCAGGAGGAGATAGAAGATGGAAGAATGCGGGATGCCATCCCCCCTTCCCCCTCTTTATAAAGGAGCGGGGTTGGGGCTCGGCCGCCCCACTCGACCAATCCAGACACCGGAGGCGCAGGGAATCAGGACCGACCCGCTGCCCCAACCAGCGACGGCCCGGTTTCCCGCCTCCACCGCTTGCCACCCCAGGCGCATGAAGGACGCGTGGCAGACGTGCAGAACTGAGGGGACGGGTGAAGCGACCTCTCCCCACCCCGTGATCGTGGGGAGTGGACGCCTTGAAGACCGCGCCCCGGCCCCGCTCAGTAAATGAGCCGCGCCTCCACGCCTCCCTCTTTTTACGGGGAGGGCGCGAGCCGCCTCTTTACTGCGATATGACGCATGCGTGTGGAAACCGCCCCACGCATGCCGCCCATGTCACGCACGCCCCTCCATGCCACGCCGCGTGCACGGGTCGTGGGAAGCGGAGCGCGCGAAGAGTCTTACCACGGTAAAAACCGCCCACCTGCCCGCGCACCATTTTGGGCCTGGCCCAACAACGTGCCGCGCTTATGTATGGCCCAGGCCCGGGGGCTCCTGTCGGTGTACAAAAATAGGGGCATGCTTTTGCACCCCTTTACCTGTGCATGGGCAGTCGGAGCCGCGCCCACGACCACACCAAGCAGAACAGGGGAGGTGAGCCAAGGTAAGACCGAAGCCCAAGATAATCAAAGCAACGCCAAGGCAAGACCACAAAGAGTAGGGGGACGAAGCAGGTTCCCCCGGCAAGACCCTTGCCGGGCGGCCTCAGCGGCCCCGGCAAGACCCTTGCCGGGACAGCTCGCCCCACACCAACAGAGCGAGCCACCCTTGAGCCCACGGTCCCCAACGCCATCATCAACGTGGGGCCAGGGCTCGGGAAGGCACCTCTGTGGTGGCATGCAGATCTTTGTGAAGACATATTCAAGATCAGATGAGGATTAGAAGACGACGATTCTCGGCAAGATCCTTGCCGAGGAAGGCCACCAGACCCCCGGCAAGGCCCTTGCCGGGGACGACAGCGCGCCACGGCAAGACCCTTGCCGGGCCACCCGGCAAGGCCCTCGCCAAGGACGCCAGCGGGGCCACCGCCAGGCCCGCGCCAACCAAGCTTCCACCACCGTTCACATGCAGCTGCCAGCCCAACCAGCTGGGCGGGCACCTGCGTGGCAACATGCAGCTCCCAGGCCAACTCATCGAGCGCCTGCGTGGCGGCATGCAGATCTTCGTGAAGGCTCCGCCACTACGCCACCTCAGCTGCCTGCCTGCCTACATGGCACCACGCACCTCACTGGCCAGGGCGCGTGTCAAGGCGAGGAGGAGCGGCGACGGACGGGACGGGCCTCGCCCCCGTCCCCAATAAAGCAAGGGGACACCTAAGCTACGCATTAAATGCGTCTTGTCCTGTAATACGAGCGATAAGCTCAGGGCACTGTACGCCTTTCCACCTCCTGTGTGCCACTGTGGCAGCCCCTTTCGACTATAAAAGGAGGCCCATGGCATACTGGAGAAGGATTCGGCTCTTTCGAACCACGCACTGACCACAGCTAGTTCGAGAGCTCAAGAACTCTCTGAAATACACCCACCAAAGCAGGACTAGGGTTTTACGCATCCTCGCGGCCCGAACCTGGGTAAACGATCCCTGTGCTGTCTACTAGCCCTGCTCTCCTCGCAACCCTGCGCCCCGGCAACCATAGTAGGGATTCTTGTGATCCCATAGGTGTCGTTCCACACCGACATGGCGCGCCCCCTACCTCGTGGCCGCCTCGTGGACCCCCTGACTTGTTCCCGACGCCCACACCTCTTATATATCCCCAAACTTCCAGAACATAACCTAGATTGGGAGTTCCGCCCCCGCAAGCTTCTATAGCCACCAAAAACCAATCGGGACCCTGTTCCTGCACCCTGCCGAAGGGGGGATCCATCATCGGTGGCCATCTTCATCATCCCGGCGCTCTCCATGACGAGGAGGGAGTAGTTCACCCTCGGGGCTGAGGGTATGTACCAGTAGCTATGTGTTTGATCTCTTTCTCTCTCGTGTTCTTGATGTGGCACGATCTTGATGTATCGCGAGCTTTGCTATTATAGTTGGATCTTATGATGTTTCTCCCCCTCTACCTTCTTGTAATGGATTGAGTTTTTCCTTTGAAGTTATCTTATCGGATTGAGTCTTTAAGGATTTGAGAACACTTGATGTATGTCTTCCGTGGGATACCCATGGTGACAATGGGGTATTCTATTGATTCATGATGACCCACAAGTATAGGGGATCTATCGTAGTCCTTTCGATAAGTAAGAGTGTCGAACCCACCGAGGAGCAGAAGGAAATGACAAGCGGTTTTCAGTAAGGTATTCTCTGCAAGCACTGAAATTATCGGTAAAAGATAGTTTTGTGATAAGGTAATTTGTAACGAGCAACAAGTAACAAAAGTAAACAACATGCAGCAAGGTGGCCCAATCCTTTTTGTAGCAAAGGACAAGCCTGGACAAACTCTTATATAAAGGAAAACGCTCCCGAGGACACATGGGAATTATCGTCAAGCTAGTTTTCATCACGCTCATATGATTCACGTTCGTTACTTTGATAATTTGATATGTGGGTGGACCGGTGGTTGGGTACTTCCCTTCCTTGGACAAGCATCCCACTTATGATTAACCCCTCTTGCAAGCATCCGCAACTACAAAAGAAGTATTAAGGTAAACCTAACCATAGCATGAAACATGTGGATCCAAATCAGCCCCTTACGAAGCAACACATAAACTAGGGTTCAAGCTTCTGTCACTCTAGCAACCCATCATCTACTTATTACTTCCCAATGCCTTCCCCTAGGCCCAAACAATGGTGAAGTGTCATGTAGTCGACGTTCACATAACACCACTAGAGGAAAGACAACATACAACTCATCAAAATATTGAACGAATACCAAATTCACATGACTACTTATAGCAAGACTTCTCCCATGTCCTCAGGAACAAACGTAACTACTCACAAATCATATTCATGTTCATAATCAGACGGGTACTAATATGCATAAAGGATCTGACATATGATCTTCCCCCAAATAAACCAACTAGCATCAACTACAAGGAGTAATCAACACTACTAGTAACCCACATGTACCAATCTGAGGTTTTGAGACAAAGATTGGATACAAGAGATGAACTAGGGTTTGAGAGGAGATTGTGCTGGTGAAGATGTTGATGGAGATTGACCCCCTTCCAATGAGAGGATCGGTGGTGATGATGATGGCGATGATTTCCCCCTCCCGAAGGGATGTTTCCCCGGTAGAACAGCTCCGCCGGAGCCCTAGATTGGTTCCGCCAAGGTTCCGCCTCAAGACGGCGGCCCTTCATCCCGAAAGCTTCCTTCTAATTTTTTCCAGGGCGAAAGACTTCATATAGCAAAAGATGGGCACCGGAGGCCTACTAGGGGGCCCACGAGGTAGGGGGCGCGCCCAGGGGGTAGGGCGCACCCCCACCCTCGTGGATGGTGGGTGGCCTCCCTCTGGTACTTTCTTCGCCCAATATTGTTTATATATTCCAAAACTGACTTTCGTGGAGTTTCAGGACTTTTGGAGTTGTGCAGAATAGGTCTCTAATATTTGCTCCTTTTCCAGCCCAGAATTCCAGCTGCCGGCATTCTCCCTCTTCGTGTAAACCTTGTAAAATAAGAGAGAATAGGCATAAGTATTGTGACATAATGTGTAATAACAGCCCATAATGCAATAAATATCAATATAAAAGCATGATGCAAAATGGACGTATCAACTCCCCCAAGCTTAGACCTCGCTTGTCCTCAAGCGGAAGCCGATAACGAAAAATATGTCCACATGTTTAGAGATAGAGGTGTCGATAAAATAAAATACGAACATGAGGGCATCATGATCATTCTTACAACAGCAACATATATATATATTGTCATATGATTTCTTATGCCAAAGTAACAATCTATCCACAATGTAAAGTATGAATCAGATACTTCATTGAAAACTAACAAACTATAATCTCAGTCATTGAAGCAATTGCAATTTATCATAACATCGGAAAGAGTCAATATAAGAGCTTTTCAGCAAGTCCACATACTCAACTATCATTTAGTCTTTCACAATTGCTAACACTCACGCAATACTTATGATATGAAGTCTTAATCGGACACAGAGAAAGATAGGGGCTTATAGTGTTGCCTCCCAACCTTTTACCTCCAGGGTAATGTCAACAATAATAGTTCATGATGACTTACATCCAATTGGATATATATATATATAGGGTCGCGCTATTCGTCACCCTGGGTGAGGAATAGTTATTCTTCACCCCCTCTCTATTTTGACATCAATGCACCGTATTTTTACGTTTTGTAAATTTTGTCTTATTTCATACATAAAAAAAGAACGTAAGAAAATATGTACTCGCCGTAAAAAATATTTTATGTTACATAAAATTACAAATGTAAAAACATATTGTAAAACATACATAAAATGTGATTTTTCTGATCTTATAACTTTTTTTAGACCAAATTTTACATATTGAATTAATGTGCATGTAACTATTTATATTCTAAACGTAATTCATTTAGGAAGTGATCGTAAGATTACCTCGGGTGAAGAATAACTTATTCTGCATCCTGGGCGATGAATAGTAACACTATATATATATATATATATATATATATATATATATATATATATATATATATATCAGGACCTTTCCAACACAATGTGCTTGCCAAAGGATAAAATGTAAAAAGGAAAAGGTGAAGATCACCATGACTCTTGTATAATGTATAAGACAAGAATAAAAGATAGGCCCTTCGCAAAGGGAAGCAGAGGTTGTCATGTGCTTTTATGGTTGGATGCACAAAATCTTATTGCAAAAGAATGTCACTTTATATTGCCACTTGTGATACGGACCTTTATTATGCAGTCCATCACTTTTATTGCTTCCATATCACAAGATCGTATAAAGCTTATTTTCTCCACACTAATAAATCATACATATTTAGAGAGCAATTTTTATTGCGTGCAACAGTGACAACTTACTTGAAGGATCTTACTCAATCCATAGGTAGATATGGTGGACTCTCATGGCAAAAACGGGTTTAAGGATATTTGGAAGCACAAGTAATATCTCTACTTGGTGCAAAGAATTTGGCTAGCATGAGGGGGAAAGGCAAAGCTCAACATGTTGGATGATCCATGACAATATACTTTATTTCAGATATAGGAAAACATAACCCATTACGTTGTCTTCCTTGTCCAACATCGAATTTTTAGCATGCCATATTTTATGAGTGCTCACAATCATAAAAGATGTCCAAGATAGTATATTTATATGTGAAAACCTCTCTTTCTTTATTACTTCCTATTAATTGCAACGATGACCAAAACTATGTTTGTCAACTCTCAACAACTTTTATTCATCATACTCTTTTATATGTGAAGTCATTACTCTCCATAAGATCAATATGATCTCTTTAATTCTTTTACTCTTTCTCTTCTTTTATTTTATTCCCTCAAGATCATAGCAAGATAATCAAGCCCTTGACTCAAAACTAATATTTATTATATATAGCTCACAGACTCGATTACATAGAAGGATCATAAATCAAAACTCAAAGCTAAATCATACTAAAACTTTATTCTACTAGATCAAGATATTACCAAAAGGATCGAACTAAGAAAAAGGGTAAAGATAGAGGTGTGATGGTGATACGATACCGGGGCACCTACCCCAAGCTTGGCAGTTGCCAAGGGGAGTGCCCATACCCATGTGTTTATGTCTCTTTCCTCGGAGGTGGTGATGATGGAGTTGTTGATGATGTAGGCTTGTCGTCCATCTTCCAAAGCATAGGCTCACCATCATAGAAGGATGATCGAGTCTCCGGGATCCTCAAATCTGCAGCCAAACTCATCCTCTTGAATCTATATTCATACTCACAGTTTTGGTTTTGCAGGTCATAGATCTGGGCTTGGAGGTGCTCGATTTTCTCTTGAAGCTTGAAGATGGTCTCCTCAATGTTCTTGGCATCCAGCTTGTGGTAGTTGGTGAACTCCGCTATCATCATGTGGTTGGCGTTGAGTCCGCGTTCCACCATCCCCTGACACTTGAAAATTTGTTGCTCCATTGCTTCGAGTCTTGTCTCCACGCTTCCGGTCCTCCTTGGTCCCTCGACATCGCGGATGTGCAGCAACCCATCATGCATCTCAATTGTTTGAGGGTGTTGCAGCACCTCCGCGAGGTAGGGGTTGATAACCTTCTCGAAAAACTTGTCCTTGGGGGTGTTTCAAGACGTCATGATGATCTAGATCTGTCAGAAAAACAACTCGAAACAAAAACAGAGGATATTTGCGTGGTACAGTGGTCAAAACCTTTGGGAGATTATATAATGAATTTTTACCGACAAAAAGAAGTATCGTGCAAGAAAACAGAGTCCGGTGGGCACACGAGGTGCCCATGAGGCAGGGGGCGCGCCCTCCATCCTCGTGGATGCCTCGTGTCCTCTTCGGACTACTTCTTATTTTCCTATTTTCTTATATATATTCCAAAACGGAGAAAAATTGCTATTAGAACTGTTTTGGAGTCGGTTTACTTACCGTACCACATACCTATTCCTTTTCGGAGTCTGAAACGTTCTGGAAAGTGTCCCTTATGTACTCCTCTGGGTTACGGTATCGATAACATTGGTTTCAACATTTATGGGATTATCTAAGATATAATGTTTGATTCTTTGACCGTTCACCACCTTCAGATTTGTGCCTTGGAAGTTGTTGATTTTTATGGCACCTGAACGATAGACCTCCTCGATAACGTAAGGACCTTCCCATTTAGAGAGGAGTTTTCATGCAAAAAATCTTAAACGAGAGTTGTATAGCAAAACATAGTCACCTACATTAAACTCACGCTTTTGTATCCTTTTGTCATGCCATCTTTTAACTTTTTCTTTAAACAGTTTGGCATTCTCATAGGCCTGAGTTCTCCATTCATCAAGTGAGCTAATGTCAAATAGCCTGTTCTCACCGGCAAGTTTGAAATCATAATTGAGCTCTTTAATGGCCCAATATGCCTTATGTTCTAGTTCGAGAGGTAAATGACATGCTTTTCCATAAACCATTTTATACGGAGACATACCCTTAGGATTTTTATATGCAGTTCTATAGGCCCATAATGCATCATCAAGTTTTTTGGACCAATTCTTTCTAGATCTATTAACATTCTTTTGCAAAATTAATTTAATCTCCCTATTACTTAGTTCCACTTGACCACTAGATTCTGGGTGGTATGGAGATGCAATTTTATGATTAACGTCATACTTAGCAAGCATTTTACGAAAGGCATCATTAATAAAATGTGAACCACCATCAGTCATTAAATATCTAGGGACTCCAAACCTCATAAAAATAACTTCTTTAAGCATCTTAATAGAGGTGTTATGATCAGCACTACTAGTTGGAATAGCTTCTACCCACTTAGTAATGTAATCAACAGTAACTAAAATATGTGTATACCCATTAGAGGAAGGAAACGGTCCCATATAATCAAAACCCCAAACATCAAATGGTTCAATAACAAGTGAATAATTCATAGGCATTTCTTGATGTCTACTAATATTACCAATTATTTGACATTCATCACAAGACAAGACAAACTTACGGGCATCTTTGAAGAAGGTAGGCCAATAAAAACCGGATTGCAATACCTTATGTGCAGTTCTATCTCCAGTGTGGTGTCCTCCATAAGCCTCGGAGTGACATTTGCATAGGATCTGTTCCTGTTCATGCTCAGGTACACAACGTCTAATAACACCATCTACTCCTTCTTTATAAAGGTGTGGGTCATCCCAGAAGTAATGTCCTAAATCATAGAAAAACTTTTTCTTTTGCTGGTATGTGAAACTAGGTGGTATAAATAGCAACAATGTAATTAGCATAATCAGCATACCATGGAGCAGTACGAGAAGCATTTATGATAGCTCATTGTTCATCAGGAAAGCTATCATCAATAGGTAGTGGGTCATCAAGAACATTCTCTAACCTAGATAAGTTGTCTGCAACGGGGTTCTCAGCTCCCTTTCTATCAATAATATGCAAATCAAATTCTTGTAGTAGGAGAACCCATCTCATAAGTCTAGGTTTAGCATATTTCTTTTCCATAAGATATCTAAAAGCAGCATGATCGGTGTGAACAGTTACTTTAGAATCAACAATATAAGGTCTGAACTTTTCACAAGAAAATACAACTGCTAAAAATTCTTTTTCAGTAGTAGCATAATTTCTCTGGGCACTATCTAGAGTTTTACTAGCATATTGGATAACATTTAATTTCTTATCAACTCTTTGTCCTAGAACGGCGCCTACAGCAAAATCACTAGCATCACACATAATTTCAAAGGGTAAATTCCAATCAGGTGGCTGAACAATAGGTGTAGAAATCAAGGCTTTCTGAAGTATTTCAAATGCTTCTACACAATCATCATCAAAGACAAAAGGAACATCTTTTTGTAAGAGATTAGTCAGAGGCCTAGAAATTTTTGAGAAGTCCTTAATGAACCTCCTATAAAAACTGGCATGACCAAGGAAATTTCTTATACCTTTAATGTCCTTAGGACACGACATCTTTTCAATTGCATCAACTTTAGCTTTATCAACTTCAATACCTCTTTCAGAAATTTTATGCCCCGAGACAATACCTTCATTAACCATAAAGTGGCACTTCTCCCAATTCAAGACAAGATTAGTTTCTTCACATCTCTGCAAAACTTGATCAAGGTTGCTTAAGCAATCATCAAAAGAAGTTCCATATACAGAAAAATCATCCATGAAAACCTCAACAATCTTTTCACAGAAATCAGAGAATATAGCAGTCATACATCTTTGAAAGGTAGCAGGTGCAGTACATAAACCAAAAGGCATACGTCTATAAGTAAAGGTACCGAAAAGGCAAGTAAAAGTGGTCTTTTCTTGATCCTCTTTTGACACGGGTATTTGAGAGAAAACAGAATAACCATCTAGAAAGCAAAAATGTGTATGTTTGGATAATCTTTCTAGCATTTGATCAATAAAAGGTAAAGGGTAATGATCCTTTTTAGTAGCTTTATTTAATTTGCGGAAGTGAATTACCATTCTATAACCAGTAACAATTCTTTGTGTGATCAATTCATCTTTATCATTAGGAACAACAGTAATACCTCCCTTCTTAGGAACACAATGGACATGACTTACCCACTGACTGTCAGCAACGGGATAAATTATACCTGCCTCCAGAAGCTTTAGTATTTCTTTTCTTACCACTTCTTTCATCTTAGGATTTAACCGTCGTTGGTGATCAACAACCGGTTTAGCGTCTTTCTCCAATTTTATTTTGTGCTGGCAAAGAGTGGGACTAATGCCCTTAAGATCATCAAGAGTATATCCAATAGAAGCACGGTGCTTCTTTAGAGTTTTCATTAATTTCTCTTCTTCCTGCTCTGAAAGGTTAGCACTAATAATAACAAGATATATCTTCTTTTCATCAAGATAAGCGTATTTAAGAGTATCAGGTAATGGTTTAAGCTCAAACACGGGATCACCCTTGGGTGGAGGAGGATCCCCTAGAATTTCAACAGGCAAGTTGTGTTTCAAAATAGGTCCCTGTTTAAAGAATACTTCATCTATTTCCCTTCTTTCATTCATAAACATATCATTTTCATGGTCTAGCAAATATTGTTCTAAAGGATCATTAGGAGGCACAGCAATAGAAGCAAGACCAATAATTTCATCTTTACTAGGCAATTCTTTATCATGGGGTTGTCTACGAAATTTAGCAAAATTAAATTCATGAGACATATCCCCTAAACCAATAGTAACAACATCCTTTTGCAATCTATCTTAGCATTAACATTCAAGAAGGGTCTACCAAATATAATGGGACAAAAGTCATCTTGTGGGGAACCAAGAACAAGAAATCAGTAGGATATTTAACTTTCTCACACAAGACTTCAACATCTCTAACAATCCCAACTGGTGAAATAGTATCTCTATTGGCAAGCTTAATTGTAACATCGATATCTTCTAACTCAGCAGGTGCAATATCATGCATAATTTCTTTGTATAAGAATGAGGTATTGCACTTGCACTAGCACCCATATCACATAAGCCATGATAACAATGATCTCCTATTTTAACAGAAATAACAGGCATGCCTACAACAGGTCTATGTTTATTTTAGTGTCGGGTCTAGCAATTCTAGCAGCTTCATCACAGAAGTAAATAACATGCCCATCAATATTATCGACCAAGAGATCTTTAACCATAGCAATACTAGGTTCAACTTTAATTTGCTCAGGAGGTGTAGGTGTTCTAGTATTACTCTTACGAACCACAGTTGAAGCTTTAGCATGATCCTTTATTCTAACAGGGAAAGGTGGTTTCTCAATATAAGCGGTAGGAACAATAGGATCAACATTATAAGTGATAGTCTTTTCTTCAATTTTAATAGGTTCAACTACTTTTACTTCAATGGGAGGATTATATTTAAACCACTTCTCCTTAGGGAGATCAACATGAGTAGGAAAGGATTCACAGAAAGAAGCTACTATCTCAGAGTCGGGTCCATATTTAGTGCTAAATTCACGAAAACATCGGTATCCATAAAAGATTTAACACAATCAAACTTAGGTGTTATACCTGACTCCTTACCTTCGTGGAGGTCCCAATCTTCAGAGTTGCATTTAATTCTTTCCAATAAATTCCATTTGAATTCAATAGTCTTCATCATAAAAGAACCAGTACAAGAAGTATCGAGCATGGAGCGATTATTGAGAGAAAGCCGAGCATAAAATTTTTGAATAATAATTTCTCTTGAGAGCTCATGATTGGGCATGAATATAACATTGACTTAAGCCTCCCCCAAGCTTGAGCGTTGCTTTCTCCTTCGCGAGGCCAAAAATTATATATATAATTACGATCACGATGAACCAAATGCATAGGATAAAACTTCTAATGAAATTCCAATTTCAATTGGTTGTAGTTCCATGATCCAATATCATCACATAGCCTAAACCATGTCAATGCCTTTCCCTTCAAAGATAAAGGGAAGACCTTCTTCTTGATAACATCCTCGGGCATACCTGCAAGCTTAAATAATCCACAAACCTCATCCACATAGATTAGGTGCAAATCGGGATGTAATGTTCCATCTCCTGTAAAAGGATTAGCTAGCAGTTTCTCTATCATACCCGAAGGAATTTCAAAGTAAACATTTTCAGTAGGTTCAGTAGGTTGAGGAGTAACTCTTTGCTCTACTGGTCGGGGTGAAGATACCCCGAACAAGCCCCTCAAAGGATTACTTTCCATAGTAACAAGTGACAGTAAATTTCATCACACTATATAAATTTTTCCTTACCAAAGACGCTTCACTCCCCGGCAACGGCGCCAGAAAAGAGTCTTGATGACCCACAAGTATAGGGGATCTATCGTAGTCCTTTCTATAAGTAAGATTGTCGAACCCAACTAGGAGCAGAAGGAAATGACAAGCAGTTTTCAGTAAGGTATTCTCTGCAAGCACTGAAATTATCGGTAATAGATAGTTTTGTGATAAGGTAATTTGTAACGAGCAACAAGTAACAAAAGTAAACAAGGTGCAGCAAGGTGGCCCAATCCTTTTTGTAGCAAAGGACAAGCTTGGACAAACTCTTATATAAAGGAAAACGCTCTCGAGGACACATGGGAATTATCGTCAAGCTAGTTTTCATCACGCTCATATGATTCACGTTCGTTACTTTGATAATTTGATATGTGGGTGGACCGGTGGTTGGGTACTTCCCTTCCTTGGACAAGCATCCCACTTATGATTAACCCCTCTTGCAAGCATCCGCAACTACAAAAGAAGTATTAAGGTAAACCTAACCATAGCATGAAACATGTGGATCCAAATCAACCCCTTACGAAGCAACGCATAAACTAGGGTTTAAGCTTCTGTCACTCTAGCAACCCATCATCTACTTATTACTTCCCAATGCCTTCCCCTAGGCCCAAACAATGGTGAAGTGTCATGTAGTCGACGTTCACATAACACCACTAGAGGAAAGACAACATACATCTCATCAAAATATCGAACGAATACCAAATTCACATGACTACTTATAGCAAGACTTCTCCCATGTCCTCAGGAACAAACGTGACTACTCACAAATCATATTCATGTTCATAATCAGAGGGGTATTAATATGCATAAAGGATCTGAACATATGATCTTCCCCCAAATAAACCAACTAGCATCGACTACAAGGAGTAATCAACACTACTAGTAACCCACAGGTACAATTCTGAGGTTTTGAGACAAAGATTGGACACAAAAGATGAACTAGGGTTTGAGAGGAGATGGTGCTGGTGCAGATGTTGATGGAGATTGACCCCCTCCCGATGAGAGGATCGATGGTGATGACGATGGCGATGATTTCCCCCTCCCGGAGGGATGTTTCCCCGGCAGAACAGCTCCGCCGGAGCCCTAGATTGGTTCCGCCTCGAGACGGCGGCGCTTCGTCCCGAAAGCTTCCTTCTGATTTTTTCCAGGGCGGAAGACTTCATATAGCAAAAGATGGGCACCGGAGGCCTACCAGGGGGCCCACGAGGCAGGGGGCGCGCCCAGGGGGTAGGGCGCGCCCCCCACCCTCGTGGATGGTGGGTGGCCCCCCTCTGGTACTTTCTTCGCCCAATATTTTTTATATATTCCAAAACTGACTTTCGTGGAGTTTCAGGACTTTTGGAGTTGTGCAGAATAGGTCTCTAATATTTGCTCCTTTTCCAGCCCAGAATTCCAGCTGCCGGCATTCTCCCTCTTCGTGTAAACCTTGTAAAATAAGAGAGAATAGGCATAAGTATTGTGACATAATGTGTAATAACAGCCCATGATGCAATAAATATCGATATAAAAGCATGATGCAAAATGGACGTATCAATTCACTTGATGTATGTTTTGGTGATCAACTTGCGGGTTCCGTACCTTGGGAATCTATGCATAGGGGTTAGCACACGTTTTCTCTTGACTCTCCGGTAGAAACTTTGGGGCACTCTTTGAAGTTCTTTGTGTTGGTTGAATAGATGAATCTGAGATTGTGTGATGCATATCGTATAATCATACCCACGGATACTTGAGGTGACATTGGAGTATCTAGGTGACATTAGGGTTTTGGTTGATTTGTGTCTTAAGGTGTTATTCTAGTACGAACTCTAGGATAGATCGAACGGAAAGAATAGCTTCGTGTTATTTTACTATGGACTCTTGAATTGATCGACCAGAAAGGATAACTTTGTGGTGGTTTCGTACCCTACAATAATCTCTTCGTTTCTTCTCCACTATTAGTGACTTTGGAGTGACTGTTTGTTGCATGTTGAGGGATAGTTATATGATCCAATTATGTTATTATTGTTGAGAGAACTTGCACTAGTGAAAGTATGAACCCTAGGCCTTGTTTCCTAGCATTGCAATACTGTTTTCGCTCACTTTTATCATTAGTTTCCTTGATGTTTTTATATTTTCAGATTACAAAAACCTATATCTACCATCCATATTGCACTTGTATCACCATCTCCTCACCGAACTAGTGCACCTATACAATTTACCATTATATTGGGTGTGTTGGGGACACAAGAGACTCTTTGTTATTTGGTTGCAGGGTTGCTTGAGAGAGACCATCTTCATCCTACACCTCCCATGGATTGATAAACCTTAGGTCATCCACTTGAGGGAAATTTGCTACTGTCCTACAAACCTCTGCCACTTGGAGGCCCAACAACGTCTACAAGAAGAAGGTTGTGTAGTAGCCATCAGCGGTCATCAAAACTTGTGCCAAACTTTACCAATTTTTTCCATGGGGTCGTGAGAGCACGCCACGGGCACACATCGAGTTTGATGATGTCCGAACTCCATCTGAATTTCCTGTAATTAAAGTACCAACTAGGCCTACGCCAGTGGCCGCACCTCGCGGCCGAAATGTTTGAAACTTCTCCTCGATTCTCGAACAAACGGATGAAAACTCACAAAGCGATGCAAAAATGATCTGTACACCTTCTTTGCTAGGCTAATAGTAAGGGGGTATCATAGCTAGTATCATGCATGCCAACTGGGCAATTTTGATGAGCTGTCATAGAATTAATTAAATGAAGAAAGAGAGGGTTAAGTATCATATCATGAAACCGTGTCATAATAAATGCTATGCTACTATGTGTCATGCATGACAATATAAATAAAGTACTACATATGATACTAGCTACTCTATGATACTATGCATTAGAGCAAGTACACAATAGAGTGACATAAGACTAGCCACAATGGGTAGTAGCATGGAATGTTACTAGTCTATGTTACTACCTCTATAGTGGGGAGTAACATATGTGTAGTAACATGCAACACTTCATTTATTAGGCTATAGACTCATCTTGCCTTGAGATGTGTGATGTTACTCATACTACTAGTAACTAGCTATGTTACCACTTTCCTCTCTTTCTTCATTTATTGCTTGCCACATCTCTATTTTATCTAGACACGTGTGATGTTACTACCTATGTTACTCCCACTGTGGGTAGTCTAAGCAGGCTATAAGGAATAGAATAATATATATGTGCTTATTAGTTGGAGGAAAGAGAAGAGAAGCGGGCTCTTGGTTAGTAGAGTCAGCTGCAACACGAGACCCAAGACACTTGTGAGGATGTAAGGTGGGCCAACTATTGATAAACTAGTACGTATTTAAAACTTATTATTGTACATGCCCACTAAGAGGTTGGCTGTATATGACATGGCAACTTCTTATAGCCGACCCTTGCTTGTATTATTAACCATGCTCTTAGTGAGGTAGCTAGTATATCATAGACGTATAGCTAGTATCAGACTAGCCACAGTGGGAGTAACTTCGGTAGTAACATCGACTCCAACTCAGCAAACTTGCTTATGTGGCAATAAGTTAATGAGGAGAGAGATAGTTTCAGTAACTTAGCTAGTTACTGTAACATCACATGTCCCAATGCAATATGAGTCTATAACCTAATAAATGAAGCTTTGCATGACACTACACTTATGTTGCTACCCACTATGAAGGTAGTAACATAGTCTAGGGATATGTGTATGTTACTAGTGTATGTTACTCTCCATTGTGGCTAGTCTCATACTCCCTCCTTTCCGGTTTAGGCTGGTTGTAATGGTAGTATCATAAGCGGTATTATGCATGCCAACTAGACTTTCAGGATGATGTGGCACACAATTAAATGAGGAAAGAGAGGATGTGGTATCATATCATGATACCGTGTCATATTAAATGTTGTACTACTACTTTGTGTGATGCATGACAATTAATAAGGCAACCTAAGATACTAACTTATGATACTATGCATTACGGAAGTAGTATCATACACTATCATATGCATGATACTAGTATATGATACTCCCCATTACAACCAGCCTTATAGGGCTCAATTCAAAAATCTCATCAACCAAGGTAGATGGTGAGTGGCGGAATACTTCTTGTAGTTTGCAAAAACACCCAATTAATTCTTTTGTTTTCCTCAAAAAATTATGTTTTCCAACATATTAATTGCAATACATGCATGCATAAAGTACATGCATTGGTCAACTTTCTCTTAATACTTGCATGCAATGATTTAATGCACCTTGGAATCTGGACATGTGATGGGGAACAACCAAATTGAGCCTTATAAAATGGAAAAACTAAAATTTTGAGATAAGCCTATAAACCGGAAAGGAGGGAGTATATATGCATGATACTAGTATATGATCGGCAATACCTCCGTAATGCGCGCTTGCATAGTATCATAAGTTAGTATCTTAGGTTGCTTTATTAATTGCCATGCATGACACAAAGTAGTACAACATTTAATATGATACGGTATCATGCTATGATACCACACCCTCTCTTTCCTCATTTAATTGTGTGCCACATCATCCAAAAAGTCTAGTTGGTATGCATCATACCGCTTGATACTCCCATATTACGACCAGCCTTATTAGGGTGGCCATAGTGGGGGTATCATAGCCGGTATCATGCACTCGGGAATAGAAAATATGATGATGTGGCAAAGAAGCAGTAACATAGGTAGATACCGTAACATATATATATATAATAAATGCTATACTACTTTGTGTCATGCAGGGTCATAAATACGGTCATCTATGTATATACTACTCTATGATACTATATATGCACTACGAAGGTACGTACGTAGTATCATACACTAGTATCATATTTATGATACTATATATATATATAGTATATGATACTCCCCACTATATAAGGTTGGCCAAAGTGGTGGTATCATAGCCGACGATGTCATGCACTCGGAAATAGCAAGTATGCTGATGTGGCAAAGAATTAAATATATATATAAAGAGGGTTAGAGTAACATATAGGTAGATACCGTATCATGTTAAATGCGATGCTAATTTGTGTCATGCATGGCAATAAATATGATCTATATATGATACTATACTCTATGTATTATACTATGCGCTATAATTAATTAAAGGTAGCATCATACACTAGTATCATATATACTGTATATTCATGATACTAGTATATGACACTCTCCACTATACTCGTGATTTCTTACCGTGGAAAAAAATTGGAGGCGAAACGATGAACTCATGTTTTCATTCGAACAAAAGTATGATGTTAGGTAATGCAAATGTTTTCAAAGAGCACGCGGTTCACTCACGAAAGCCGTGTGTCCACTAAAC
The DNA here is from genome assembly GCF_018294505.1 of Triticum aestivum. Classification (NCBI taxonomy): domain Eukaryota; kingdom Viridiplantae; phylum Streptophyta; class Magnoliopsida; order Poales; family Poaceae; genus Triticum; species Triticum aestivum. The sequence continues at coordinate 375,353,957 of NC_057814.1, read as the reverse complement.
CATGGCCGATGTACCCCCCCCCCCACCCCTCTGTCACGCGCGCGATCTGAGTCGTACGTTCTGATTAGCCAGAACCCAAACCCCACGGATCGTACGTCTGCACCGTTGGATTCTCCTTGATCGAACGGCGATCCTCATCCCTTTCGACAACACATGTAAATGTTTTCAAATAGGCCCTCCCAAAAGAATGTTTTCAAATACCACACGGTCCACACATGAAAGCCGTGTGCCTACCAAACCGTGGCCGATGCCCCACCCCCCTTGCCGCGCGCGCGATCTGAGTCGTGCGTTCTGATTGGCCAGAACCCAAACCCCACGGATCGTACGCCTGCACCGTTGGGTGCTCCCAGATCGAACGGCAATCCTCATCCCTTCCGACAGGAAATGCAGTCTGGCTAGGAATTGATTTATATGCTAGCATGCACAGTAAATGCTAAAAAATGTCTTACATATAGCACACGAGACCTGAAATGCGCCAGCAAATCAAACCCGTGGTAAAATTGTGATTGGTTTACATGGGAAAAAATTAGAGGCGAACCGATGAACTCATGTCTTCATTTCAAAATTAGTACGTCTTCATTTGAAATGAAATTATTCTGTTTGTGCACACGAGCGCTTAGAGGCAACTATTTGCATAGGCCTTTCCGTGCGCGTGGCGACCGGGGATATTTTTCACCCTTTTTACCTAGGCCGCCAACACCCGGAGTCCCCAACACCCCCCACCGTCCGCCCGCGTTCCACTCAACTAGTCCACCGAATCTCCTTCGCCAGCTCCCCCCTCCCCCAGATCCACAGCAGAACCCTCTCCGGTGCTGCCGTGCTCACCCCGGTCGTGTGCCCGCTCTTCGGCGTCAAGCCTACCTCCACTGCCGTTCCCAAGACGCGGTGGCCCACGCCTCGCTGTCTTCATTTGCTCGCCAGCCACCCTCGAGCATATCGATGCAGTAACCCTCGCCTCTCATGTGGTCCGACCGGGTTTGCATTAAGAAGCCTGTTAGTTACTGCTCTCCATCGCGGTGAGGCATATTTCCTCGCAATCCCTCTTCCAATTTCGTTCCGTATGTTCCCAAATTGGCTATAAAATAACGGAGAGCGTATATATGTTCATTATCTACCTTCCTTACTACATATAAGCTGTATTTGTTCCAATAAATTACTGCCTATTTATAGATCGCGGGCGCCCGAGTCACACAAACTTAATAAATTAGCCGTACATTTCTAAATTATTGCATGGCATGTTTAGAAAGCTTGATACCAAGTTGTTAGTTTTATGCTTATCCTCCTTTCCTGAGTTTCGCATGTGTTCTCTGTAGATGCCGAGTAGCAGCGACAACACTCATTCAGGCCATGTATCTTAATCTGATTCGGACAACCCTAGGTCTTCAGCAGATTGTGAGGGATCAAGTAGTCTTGAATGGGATAGAGTTGCAGCAATTACCCTTCCGGTCAGGACACGGAGGAACCCTCTAAGGAAGCCCACACACCAGCCTAAAGGTGTATATGAAGTAACCGAGATTGATTTAAAGTCCTGGGCTCCAACTAAACCAGATAAAGCACGCATGAGGTTCAGGAGTGTGTGTGGATTTGTTGGTAGGGCAAGGCTCAACATTAATCTGCCGGGGTTTCGGAAGGCTGACACAGAAACACGGCGAAGGATAGTCCGGGAGATCATGGATCACTTCAACGTTCCAGAGCAGTGGAGAATGCAGGTGGAACACGCTGCACTGAAGAAGGCTAGGGATGCTTGGAGAAACTGGAAGCACATGCTGTGCAGGAAGTACTTGAGTGAAGGCAAGGACCCAATCCCCGCATACCCCCAAATTACAAAGGTAGACTGGGCAGAATTCAAAAGGGTCAGGGCAACTAAAGAGTTTGCTGAGAAGAGTTTCAAGAAATCGGAACTTCAGAAGAAGAACATACACCCCCACCGTATGGGTGTGGCAGGATACTACGACATGAAACTGATATGGGAACAGGAGGACAAAGAAGCGGTAGCAGCGGGTGGGAATCCGACCTTTAGTGAAATCAGGGGCGAACGCGCAAGAGACTACTTGCGGGCAAGTGCAAAGAGGTGTGATGACGGAACTTATTACTTTGAAAATGCACGTGACGCCAAACTGTATGAAGTGATGTTAGAGGCTTCCAAGATCCCTGAAAGGTTCTACAGGAACTCAGGGCCATGTGGCATTATGTCCATTGCTCTGGACACAAAAGAGCCCCCTGGCCATGCAAGGGGTATAGGTGTTAATGTCCCGCATAAGAGGGCTTTCACACTCAGCAAAGAAGAGAGGCTCGGCATGAAAAAAGCGAGGAGTGAAATGAAGCAAAATGCATTGTATGAAAGGTTGGAGAAGGAGATTTATCCGGCTGTTCGAAAGGATGTTGAGGAGTCAATGATGATGCAGAAGACTCTAACACTGACAGATAGCCAGCAGATGGGAGGGGAGGCGGGCATGGAGGATGCTGCTTATTGCGTGACAACACTGCACAAGAGTAGCTGTGCATCAGCTGACCCCAGCGACACCGAGACTGCAGCTGCTCGTGATGATGCTATATCTGATCTATCTGGGATCTGGAATGAAAGACAAACTGAAGGGTGTGCTTACACATTATGAAGGTACATTAAAATGTGCAACAGCCTGGGTTTGCCCACTCTTCTTGGAGCTACGAGGGGCACACGAGGGTGGGGGCATGCCTACCCCCCTGGACGTGCCCTCCTGCCTCGTGGCCGCCTTGTTGCTTCCTTGACGTCCACTCCAAGTCTCCTGGATTGCGTTTGTTCCAAGAAAGATCCTCGCGAAGGTTTCGTTCCGTTTGGACTCCGTTTGATATTCCTTTTCTGCGAAACACTGAAATAGGCCAAAAAACAGCAATTTGCACTGGGCCTTCGGTTAATAGGTTAGTCCCAAAAATAATATAAAAGAGTATATTAAAGCCCATTAAACATCGAAAACAGATAATATAATAGCATAGAACAATCAAAAATTATAGATACGTTGGAGACGTATCAAGCATCCCCAAGCTTAATTCCTGCTTGTCCTCGAGTAGGTAAATGATAAAAACAGATTTTTTGATGTGGAATGCTACCTAACATAATTTTAAATGTAATTTTCTTTATTGTGGCATAAATGTTCAGATCCGAGATTCAAGACAAAAGTTTAATATTGACATAAAAATAATGATACTTCAAGCATACTAACTAAGCAATTATGTCTTCTCAAAACAACATGGCCAAAGAAAGCTCATCCCTACAAAAATCATATAGTTTGGCTATGCTTCATTTTCGTCACATAAAATGCTCTCATCATGCACAACCCTGATGACAAGCCAAGCAATTATTTCATACTTTAGTATTTTCAAACTTTTTCAACTTTCACGCAATACATGAGCGTGAGCCATGGACATAGCACTATGGGTGGAATAGAATATGATGATGAAGGTTGTGTGGAGAAGACAAAAAAGGAGAAAGTCTCACATCGACGCGGCTAATCAACGGGCTATGGAGATGCCCATCAATTGATGTCAATGCGAGAAGTAAGGATTGCCATGCAACGGATGTACTAGAGCTATAAATGTATGAAAGCACAACAAAAGAAACTAAGTGGGTGTGCATCCAACTTGCTTGCTCACGAAGACGTAGGGAATTTGAGGAAGCCCATTGTTGGAATATACAAGCAAAGTTCTATAATGAAAAATTCCCACTAGTATATGAAAGTGACAATATAAGAAACTCTCTATCATGAAGATCATGGTGCTACTTTGAAGCACAAGTGTGGAAAAAGGATAGTAGCATTGTCCCTTCTGGGCCATTCTCTTTATTTGGCCTTTCTCTTTTTTGGCCTTTCTCTTTTTTTTGGCCTTTCTCTTTTTTTTCTTCAGGACAATGCTCTAATAATGATGATCATCACACTTCTATTTATTTACAACTCAAGGATTACAACTCGATACTAGAACAAAATATGACTATATGAGTGCCTCCGGCGGTGTACCGGGATGGGCAATGAATCAAGAGTGACATGTATGAAAAATTATGCATGGTGGCCTTGCCACAAATACGATGTCAACTACATGCTCATGCAAGGCAATATGACAATGATGAAGCGTGTCATAATAAACAGAATGGTGGAAAGTTGCATGACAATATATCTCGGAATGGCTATGCAAATGCCATAATAGGTAGGTATGGTGGCTGTTTTGAGGAAGATATAAGGAGGCTTATGTGTATAGAGCGTATCATATCACGGGGTTTGGACGCACCGGCGAAGTTTGCACCAACTCTCAAGGTGAGAAAGGGCAATGCATGGTACCAAAGAGGCTAGCAATGATGGAAGGGTGAGAGTGCGTATAATCCATGGACTCAACATTAGTCATAAAGAACTCACATACTTATTGCAAAAATCTACAAGTCATCAAAACCAAGCACTACGTGCATGCTCCGAGGGGATAGATTGGTAGGAAAAGACCATCGCTCGTCCCCGACCGCCACTCATAAGGAGGACAATCAAAGAACACCTCATGCTTCAAATTTGTCACACAATGTTTACCATATGTGCATGCTACGGGACTTGCAAACTCCAACACAAGTATTTCTCAAATTCACAATTACTCAACTAGCATGACTCTAATATTACCATATTCATATCTCAAAACAATCATCAAGTATCAAACTTCTCATAGTATCCAATGCACTCTATATGGAAGTTTTTATTATACCCATCTTGGATGCCTATCATATTAGGACTAATTTTATGGCCAAAGCAAATTACCATGTTGTTCTAAAAGACTCTCAAAATAATATAAGTGAAGAATGAGAGATCAATAATTTCTATAAAATAAAACCACCACCGTGCTCTATAAAGGTATAAGTGAAGCACTAGAGCAAAATTATCTAGCTCAAAAGATATAAGTGAAGCACATAGAGTATTCTAATAAATTTCGATTCATGTGTGTCTCTCCAAAAGGTGTGTACAGCAAGGATGATTGTGGTAAACTAAAAAGCAAAGACTCAAATCATACAAGACGCTCCAAGCAAAGCACATATCATGTGGTGAATAAGAATATAGCCTCAAGTAAAGTTACCAGTAGACAAAGACGAAAGAGGGGATGCCTTCCGGGGCATCCCCAAGCTTAGGCTTTTGGTTGTCCTTGAATTTTACCTTGGGGTGCCTTGGGCATCCCCAAGCTTAGGCTCTTGCCACTCCTAATTCCCAAATCCATCAAATCTTTACCCAAAAACTTGAAAACTTCACAACACAAAACTTAAACAGAAAACCTCATAAGCTCCGTTAGTGAAAGAAAGCAAACCATCACCTTAAGGTATTGTAATGAACTCATTATTTATTTATATTGGGGTTAAACCTACTGTATTCCAACTTCTCTATGGTTCATACCCCCCTGTTGGAAATATGCCCTAGAGGCAATAATAAATTGGTTATTATTATATTTCCTTGTTCATGATAATCGTTTATTATCCATGCTAGAATTGTATTGATAGGAAACTCAGATACATGTGTGGATACATAGACAACACCATGTCCCTACTAAGCCTCTAGTTGACTAGCTCGTTGATCAATAGATGGTTACGGTTTCCTGACCATGGACATTGGATGTCGTTGATAACGGGATCACATCATTAGGAGAATGATGTGATGGACAAGACCCAATCCTAAGCCTAGCACAAGATCGTGTAGTTCGTTTGCTAAGAGCTTTTCTAATGTCAAGTATCATTTCCTTAGACCATGAGATTGTCCAACTCCCGGATACCGTAGGAATGCTTTGGGTGTACCAAACGTCACAACGTAACTGGGTGGCTATAAAGGTGCACTACAGGTATCTCCGAAAGTGTCTGTTGGGTTGGCACGAATCGAGACTGGGATTTGTCACTCCGTGTAAACGGAGAGGTATCTCTGGGCCCACTCGGTAGGACATCATCATAATGTGTACAATGTGACCAAGGAGTTGATCACAGGATGATGTGTTACGGAACGAGTAAAGAGACTTGCCGGTAACGAGATTGAACAAGGTATCGGGATACCGACGATCGAATCTCGGGCAAGTAACACACCGGTAGACAAAGGGAATTGTATACGGGATTGATTGAATCCTCGACATTGTGGTTCATCCGATGAGATCATCGAGGAGCATGTGGGAGCCAACATGGGTATCCAGATCCCGCTGTTGGTTATTGACCGGAGAGTCGTCTCGGTCATGTCTGCATGTCTCCCGAACCCGTAGGGTCTACACACTTAAGGTTCGGTGACGCTAGGGTTGTAGAGATATTAGTATGCGGTAACCCAAAATTTGTTCGGAGTCCCGGATGAGATCCCGGACGTCATGAGGAGTTCCGGAATGGTCCGGAGGTAAAGATTTATATATGGGAAGTCCTGTTTTGGTCACCGGAAAAGTTTCGCGCATTATCGGTATTGTACCGGTAGTGCCGAAAGGGGTCCGGGGGTCCACCAAAGGGGTCCACATGCCCCGGGGGGCCACATAGGCTGTGGGGTGTGCGCCTTGGCCTATATGGGGCAAGGGAACCAGCCCCAAGAGGCCCATGCGCCAAGAGATAAGATAAAGGGAGAGTCCTAAAGGGGGAAGGCACCTCCTAGGTGCCTTGGGGAGGATGGACTCCTCCCTGGCCGCACCCTTCCTTGGAGGAAGGGCCAAGGCTGCGCCCCCCTCTCCCTTGGCCCTATATATAGTGGGGGGAGGGAGGGCAGCAAATCTAAGCCCTGGCGCCTCCCTCTCCCTCCCGTGACACATCTCCCTCCTCCCGCGGCGCTTGGCGAAGCCCTGTTGGAATCCCGCTACTTCCACCACCACGCCGTCGTGCTGCTGGATCTCCATCAACCTCTCCTCCCCCCTTGCTGGATCAAGAAGGAGGATACGTCGCTGCTCCATACGTGTGTTGAACGCGGAGGTGCCGTCTGTTCGGCGCTAGGATCATCGGTGATTTGGATCACGACGAGTACGACTCCATCAACCCCGTTCTCTTGAACGCTTCCGCTCGCGATCTACAAGGGTATGTAGATGCACTCCTTCCCTCTCGTTGCTAGTAAACTCCATAGATTGATCTTGGTGATGCGTAGAAAATTTTGAATTTCTGCTACGTTCCCCAACAGTGGCATCATGAGCTAGGTCTATGCGTAGTTTCTATGCACGAGTAGAACACAAAGTAGTTGTGGGCATCGATTTTGTCAATTTACTTGTCGTTACTAGTCTTATCTTGATTCGGCGGCATCGTGGGATGAAGCGGCCCGGACCGACCTTACACGTACACTTACGTGAGACAGGTTCCACCGACTGACATGCACTAGTTGCATAAGGTGGCTAGCGGGTGTCTGTCTCTCCCACTTTAGTCGGATCGGATTCGATGAAAAGGATCCTTATGAAGGGTAAATAGAAATTGGCATATCACGTTGTGGCTTTTGCGTAGGTAAGAAATGTTCTTGCTAGAATCCCATAGCAGCCACGTAAAACATGCAACAACAATTAGAGGACGTCTAACTTGTTTTTGCAGGGTATGCTATGTGATGTGATATGGCCAAAAGGATGTGATGAATGATATATGTGATGTATGAGATTGATCATGTTCTTGTAATAGGAATCACGACTTGCATGTCGATGAGTATGACAACCGGCAGGAGCCATAGGAGTTGTCTTAACTTATTGTATGACCTGCGTGTCAATGAATAACGCCATGTAATTACTTTACTTTATTGCTAACCGTTAGCCATAGTAGTAGAAGTAATAGTTGGCAAGACAACTTCATGAAGACACGATGATGGAGATCATGATGTCATGCCGGTGACGAAGGTGATCATGCCGCGCCTCGAAGATGGAGATCAAAGGCGCAAGATGATATTGGCCATATCACGTCACTTTATGATTTGCATGAGATGTTTGTCATGTTTACATCTTATTTGCTTAGAACGACGGTAGCATAAATAAGATGATCCCTCACTAAAATTTCAAGAGACGTGTTCCCCCTAACTGTGCACCGTTGCGAAGGTTCGTTGTTTCGAAGCACCACGTGATGATCGGGTGTGATAGATTCTAACGTTCGAATACAACGGGTATTGACGAGCCTAGCATGTACAGACATGGCCTCGGAACACATGCGAAACACTTAGGTTGACTTGACGAGCCTAGCATGTACAGACATGGCCTCGGAACACAAGAGATCGAAAGGTCGAACATGAGTCGTATAGTAGATGCGATCAACATGGAGATGTTCACCGATGATGACTAGTCCGTCTCACGTGATGATCGGACACGGCCTAGTTTGACTCGGATCATGTATCACTTAGATGACTAGAGGGATGTCTATCTGAGTGGGAGTTCATTAATCAGATGAACTTAATTATCATGAACATAGTCAAAAGGTCTTTGCAAATTATGTCATAACTTAAGCTTTAGTTCTACTGTTTAAGATATGTTCCTAGAGAAAATTTAGTTGAAAGTTGATAGTAGCAATTATGCGGACTGGGTCCGTAAACTGAGGATTGTCCTCATTGCTGCACAGAAGGCTTATGTCCTTAATGCACCGCTCGGTGTGCTGAACCTCGAGCGTCGTTTGTGGATGTTGCGAACATCTGACATACACGTTTTGATGACTACGTGATAGTTCAGTGCGTAATGTTGAACGGTTTAAAATTGTGGCACCAAAGACGGTTTTGAAACGTCGCAGAACATATGAGATGTTCCAAAGACTGAAATTGGGATTTCAGACTAATGCCCACGTCAAGAGGTATGAGACCTCTGAGAAGTTTCTTAAGCCTGCAAACTAAGGCATAAAAGCTCAATCGTTGAGCATGTGCTCAGATTGTCTGAGTACTACAATCACTTGAATCGAGTGGGAGTTAATCTTCCAGATGAGATAGTGATGGTTCTCCATAGTCACTGCCACCAAGCTATTAGAGCTTCGTGATGAACTATAACATATCAGGGATAGACATGATGATCCTTGAGCAACTCGCGATGTTTGACACCACGAAAGTAGAAATCAAGAAGGAGCATCAATTGTTGATGGTTAGTAAAACCACTGGTCTCTAGAAGGGCAAGGGCAAGAAGGGATACTTCATGAAACGGCAAATCAGTTGCTGCTCTAGTGGAGAATCCCAAGGTTGAACCCAAACCCGAGACTAAGTGCTCCTGTAATGAGGGGAACGGTCACTGAAGCAAAACTACCCTAGATACTTGGTAGATGAGAAGGCAAGCAAGGTCGACAGAATTATATTGGATATACAGTATATGAATGTGTGCTTTACTAGTACTCCTAGCAGCACCAGGGTATTAGATACCGGTTCGGTTGCTAAGTGTTAGTAACTCGAAATAAAAGCTGCGGAATAAACGGAGACTAGCTAAAGGTGAGATGACGATATGTGTTGGAAGTGTTTCCAAGGTTGATGTGATCAAGCATCGCATGCTCCCTCTACCATCGAGATTTGGTGTTTGCGTTGAGCATGATTGGATTATGTTTATCGCAATACGGTTATTCATTTAAGGAGAATAATGGTTACTCTGTTTATTTGAATAATACCTTCAATGGTATTGCACCTGAAATGGATCTCGATCGCAGTGATACACCTGATCGTGCCAAAAGATATAAAATGGTAATGATAGTACCACATACTTGTGGCACTGCTATTTGAGTCATATTGGTATAGAACGCATGAAGAAGCTCCATGTAGATGGATCTTTGGACTCACTCGTTTTTGAAAAGATTGAGACATGCGAACCATGTCTATTGGTATACATGCATGAAGAAACTCCATGCAAATGGATCGTTTGGACTCACTTGATTTTGAATCACTTGAGACATGCAAATCATACCACATGGGCAAGATGACTGAAAGGCCTCGTTTTCAGTAAGATGGAACAAGAGAGCAACTTGTTGGAAGTAATACATTTTGATGTATGCAGTCCAATGAGTGCTGAGGCATGCGGATATCGTTATGTTCTTACTTCACAAATGATTTGAGTAGATGCTGAGTGTATTTACTTGATGAAACACAAGTCGGCATTATTAAAAGGTTCAAGTAATTTCAGAGTGAAGTTGAAGATCGTCGTGACAAGAGGATAAAATGTCTGTGATATGATCATAGAGATGAGTATCTGAGTTACGAGTTTGGCACACAATTAAGACATTGTGGAAAGTGTTTCACAATTAATACCGCCTGGAACACCACAGTGTGATGGTGTGTCCGAACATCATAACTGCACCCTATTGGATATAGTGCATACCATGATGTCTCTTGTCGAATTACAACTATCGTTTATGGGTTAGGCATTAGAGACAACCGCATTCACTTTAAATAGGGCACCACGCAATTCCATTGAGACGACACCGTTTAGAGAAACCTAAGTTGTCGTTTCTTAAAAGTGTGGGGCTGCGATGCTTATGTGAAAAAGTTTCAAGCTGATAAGCTTGAACCCAAAGCGGATAAATGCATCTTCATAGAAAACCCAAAATAGTTGGGTATACCTCCTATTTCAGATCTGGAAGCAAAAGTAATTGCTTCTAGAAACGAGTCCTTTCTCGAGGAAAAGTTTCTCTCGAAAGAATTGAGTGGGAGGATGGTGGAGACTTGATGAGGTTATTGAACCATAACTTCAACTAGTGTGTAGCAGGGCACAGGAAGTTGTTCCTGTGGCACCTACACCAATTGAAGTGGAAGCTTATGATAGTGATCATGAAACTTCGGATCAAGTCACTACCAAACCTCGTAGGACGACAAGGATGCGTACTACTTCAGAGTAATGCGTAATCCTGTCTTGGAAGTCATGTTGTTGGACAACGATGAACCTATGAGCTATGGAGAAGCGATGGTGGGCCCATATTCCAACAAATGGTTAGAAGCCATGAAATCCGAGATAGGATCCATGTATCAGAACAAAGCATGGACTTTGGTGAACTTGCCCGATGATCGGCAAGCCATTGAGATAAATGGATCTTTAAGAAGAAGACGGACGTGGACGGTAATGTTACCGTCTATGAAGCTCGACTTGTGGCAAAGAGTATTTTCACAAGTTCAAGGAGTTGACTACGATGAAATTTTCTCATCCGTAGCGATGCTTAAGTCCGTCGGAATCATGTTAGCATAAGCTGCATTTATGAACTCTGGCAGATGGATGTCAAAACAAGTTTCCTTACTAGTTTTCGTAAGGAAAGGTTGTATGTGATACAATCAGAAAGGTTTTGTCCATCCTTAGGATGCTAAAAGGTATGCTAGCTCCAGCGATCCTTCCATGGATTAGAGCAAGCATCTCGGAGTCAGAATATACGCTTTGATGGAGTGATCAAAGTTTTTGGGTTTATACAAAGTTTGTTAGAAACTTGTATTTACAATAAAGTGAGTGGGAGCGCTACAACATTTCTGATAAGTATATGTGAATGACATATTGTTGATCCGAAATGATGTAAAATTTCTGGAAAGCATAAAGGGTTGTTTGAAAGGAGTTTTTCAAAGGAAGACCTGGATAAAGCTGCTTACGTATTGGGCATCAAGATCTATAGAGATAGATCAAGACGCCTGATGATACTTTCAAAGAATGCACACCTTGACATGATTTTGAAAGAGTTCAAAATAGATCAGCAAAGAAGGAGTTCTTGGCTGTGTTACAAGGTGTGAGTATTGAGTAAGACTCAATACCTGACCACAGCAGAAGAGAGAGAAAGGACGAAAGTCGTCCCCTATGCTTTAGACGTAGGCTCTACAGTATGCTATGCTGTGTACCGCACATGAAGTGTGCCTTGCCATGAGTTGGTCAAGGGGTACAATAGTGATCCGGGAATGGATCACATGACAGCGGTCGAACTTATCCTTAGTATCTAGTGGACTAAGGAATTTTCTCGATTATGGAGGTGAAAAGGAGTTCGTCGTAAAGGGTTACGTCGATGCGAACTTTGACACTAATCCGGATGACTCTGAGTAGTAGACCGGATTCGTATAGTAGAACAGTTATTTCAAATGGCTCCAAGTAGCGCGTGGTAGCATCCACAAGATGACATAGATATTCGTAAAGCACACACGGATCTGAAAGGTTCAGACCCGTTGACTAATAACCTCTCTCACAAGCAGAACATGATCAAACTAGAACTCATTGAGTGTTAATCACATAGTGATGTGAACTAGATTGTTGACTCTAGTAAACTCTTTGGATGTTGGTCACATGGTGATGTGACCTGTGAGTGTTAATCACACGGTGATGTGAACTAGATTATTGACTCTAGTGCAAGTGGGAGACTGTTGGAAATATGCCCTAGAGGCAATAATAAATTGGTTATTATTATATTTCCTTGTTCATGATAATCATTTATTATCCATGCTAGAATTGTATTGATAGGAAACTCAGATACATGTGTGGATACATAGACAACACCATGTCCCTACTAAGCCTCTAGTTGACTAGCTCGTTGATCAATAGATGGTTACGGTTTCCTGACCATGGACATTGGATGTCGTTGATAACGGGATCACATCATTTGGAGAATGATGTGATGGACAAGACCCAATCCTAAGCCTAGCACAAGATCTTGTAGTTCGTTTGCTAAGAGCTTTTCTAATGTCAAGTATCATTTCCTTAGACCATGAGATTGTGCAACTCCCGGATACCGTAGGAATGCTTTGGGTGTACCAAACGTCACAACGTAACTGGGTGGCTATAAAGGTGCACTACAGGTATCTCCGAAAGTGTCTGTTGGGTTGGCACGAATCGAGACTGGGATTTGTCACTCCGTGTAAACGGAGAGGTATCTCTGGGCCCACTCGGTAGGACATCATCATAATGTGCACAATGTGACCAAGGAGTTGATCACAGGATGATGTGTTACGGAATGAGTAAAGAGACTTGCCGGTAACGAGATTGAACAAGGTATCGGGATACCGACGATCGAATCTCGAGCAAGTAACATACCGGTAGACAAAGGGAATTGTATACGGGATTGATTGAATCCTCGACATCGTGGTTCATCCGATGAGATCATCGAGGAGCATGTGGGAGCCAACATGGGTATCCAGATCCCGCTGTTGGTTATTGACCGGAGAGTCGTCTCGGTCATGTCTGCATGTCTCCCGAACCCGTAGGGTCTACACACTTAAGGTTCGGTGACGCTAGGGTTGTAGAGATATTAGTATGCGGTAACCCGAAAGTTGTTCGGAGTCCCGGATGAGATCCCGGACGTCACGAGGAGTTCCGGAATGGTCCGGAGGTAAAGATTTATATATGGGAAGTCCTGTTTTGGTCACCGGAAAAGTTTCGCGCATTATCGGTATTGTACCGGGAGTGCCGAAAGGGGTCCGGGGGTCCACCAAGGGGGTCCACCAGCCCCGGGGGGCCACATGGGCTGTAGGGGTGTGCACCTTGGCCTATATGGGCCAAGGGCACCAGCCCCAAGAGGCCCATGCGCCAAGAGATAAGGGAAAGGGAGAGTCCTAAAGGGGGAAGGCACCTCCGAGGTGCCTTGGGGAGGATGGACTCCTCCCTGGCCGCACCCTTCCTTGGAGGAAGGGCCAAGGCTGTGCCCCCCCCCCTCTTCCTTGGCCCTATATATAGTGGGGGGAGGGAGGGCAGCAATACCTAAGCCCTGGCGCCTCCCTCTCCCTCCCGTGACACATCTCCCTCCTCCCGCAGCGCTTGGCGAAGCCCTGTTGGAATCCCGCTACTTCCACCACCACGCCGTCGTGCTGCTGGATCTCCATCAACCTCTCCTCCCCCCTTGTTGGATCAAGAAGGAGGAGACGTCGCTGCTCCGTACGTGTGTTGAATGCGGAGGTGCCGTCCGTTCGGCGCTAGGATCATCTGTGATTTGGATCTCGACGAGCACGACTGCATCAACCCCGTTCTCTTGAACGCTTCCGCTCGCGATCTACAAGGGTATGTAGATGCACTCCTTCCCTCTTGTTGCTAGTAAACTCCATAGATTGATCTTGGTGATGCGTAGAAAATTTTGAATTTCTGCTACGTTCCCCAACACCCTCCCCCCCCCCCCGATACTAGCCATAGATTCATCGATATAAGCAAACAACACACAAAAATAGAATCTGTCAAAAACAGAACAATTTGTAGAAATCTGATTTGTTCGAATACTTCTGGAACTCCAAAAATTCTGAAAAATTAGGACAACCTGGATAATTTGTATATTGATCTACTTCAAAAAGAATTGGTATTTTATCACGTTCTAGTGAATTTTAACAATTATTTTCATGAGCGCAAAGTTTTTGTCTTTTTCAGCAAGGTCAAACAACTATCACCCAAGAAGGTCCTATTGGTTCTACTTGGCACAAACACTAATTAAAACATAAAACCACATCTAAACAGAAGCTAGATGAATTCTTTATTACTAAACAGGAACAAAAATTAAGGAACAAAAATAAAATTGGGTTGCCTCCCAACAAGCGCTATCGTTTAACGCCCCTAGCTAGGCATAAAGACAAGAATAGATCTAGGTATTGCCATCTTTGGTATGCAATCCATAAGTGGCTCTCATAATAGATTCATAAGGTAATTTAATTTTATTCCTAGGAAAGTGTTCCATGCCTTTCCTTAATGGAAATTCAAACCTAATATTTCCTTCTTTCATATCAATAATTGCACCAATCATTCTAAGGAAAGGTCTACCAAGAAAAATAGGACATGTAGGATTGCAATCTATATCAAGAACAATGAAATCTACGGGCACATAATTCCTATTTGCAACAATAAGAACATCATTAATCCATCCCATAGGTTTCTTAATGGTGGAATCCGCAAGATGCAAATTTAAGGAACAATCATCAAATTCATGGAAACCTAACACATCACACAAAGTTTTTGGAATCGAGGAAACACTAGCACCCAAATCACATAAGGCATAGCATTCATGATCTTTAATCTTAATTTTAATAGTAGGTTCCCACTCATCATAAAGTTTTCTAGGGATAGAAACTTCTAATTCAAGTTTTTCTTCATAAGATTGCATTAAAGCATCAAAAATATGTTTATTAAAGCTTTGTTTTGATCATAAGCATGAGGAGAATTTAACACGGATTGCAACAAGGAAATACAATATATCAAAGAACAATTATCATAATTAAATTCCTTGAAATCCAAAATAGTGGGTTCATTGCTATGTAAAGTTTTGACCTCTTCAATCCCACTTTTACCAATTTTTACATCAAAGATCTAAAAACTCTGAATCATTGGGACGCCTTTTAACTAAAGTTGACTCATCTCCAATCCCATCTTTATCAAGATTCATATTGGAAAACAAATATTTAATAAAAGACACATCAATCACTTTTAGATCTTCATCATTATTATCATGAAAACTAGAAGAACACGCTTTCATAAAGCAATCTTTTTTAGCACGCATCCTAGCGGTTCTTTCTTTGCGCTCATCAATGGAAATTCTCATGGATTTGAGAGACTCATTGATATCATGCTTAGGTGGAATAGATCTAAGTTTCAAAGAATCAACATCAAGAGAAATTCTATCCACGTTCCTAGCCAACTCATCAATCTTAGGCAATTTTTCTTCAAGCAAAGCATTGAAATTCTTTTGCGAATTCATAAATTCTTTAACACTAGTCTCAAAATCAGAGGGCATCTTATTAAAATTTCCATAAGACTTGTTGTAGGAATTACCATAATTATTAGAGGAATTACTAGGGAACGGCCTAGAATTGAAGTTTCCTCTATACGCGTTATTACCAAAGTTGTTCCTACCAACAAAATTTACATCCATAGATTCATTATTATTCTCAATCAAAGTGGACAAAGGCATATCATTAGGATCAGAAGAAACACTCTTATTAGCAAACAATTTCATAAGTTCATCATCTTTCCACTCAAAACATTAATCTCTTCAATCGCATGAACCCTTTTACTAGTGGATCTTTCGGTGTGCCATAAAAGTACCTCTCGCGGCCGAATCTAAATGATTTCTAGAAGCAAAATTCAATCCGGCATAAATTTTTTGTATAATCATCCATAGATTCAAACCATGTGTAGGGCAATTACGTATCATTAATTTCATCCTCTCCCAAGCTTGTGCAACATGCTCATGATCAAGTTGCTTAAAATTCATAATATCGTTTCTAAGAGAGATGATCTTAGCGGGAGGAAAATACTTAGAGATAAAAGTATCTTTGCACTTATTCCATGAATCAATACTATTTTTAGGCAAAGAAGAGAACCAAGTTTTAGCACGGTCTCTAAGCGAAAATGGAAATAGCTTCAATTTAACAATATAATTATCCACATCTTTCTTCTTTTGCATATCGCACAAATCAACAAAGTTGTTTAGATGGGTAGCGGCATCTTCACTAGGAAGGCCAGAAAATTGATCTTTCATGACAAGATTCAACAAAGCAGCATTAATTTCACAAGATTCAGCATCGGTAATAGGAGCAATCAGAGTGCTAATAAAATCATTGTTGTTGGTATTGGAAAAGTCACACAATTTAGTATTGTCTTGAGCCATCGTGACAAACAATCAATCCAACACACAAGCACAGAAGAAGCAAGCGGAAAGAAGCGGACGGAAAAGGGCGAATAAAACGGCAAGGGTGAAGTGGGGGAGAGGAAAACGAGAGGCAAATGGCAAATAATGTAATGCGAGGGAAAAGAGTTTTTGATGGGTACTTAGTATGTCTTGACTTGAGCGTAGATTTCCCCGGCAACGGCGCCACAAATCCTTCTTGCTACCTCTTGAGCATGTGTTGGTTTTCCCTTGAAGAAGAAAGGGTGATGCAGCAAAGTAGCGTAAGTATTTCCCTCAGTTTTTGAGAACCAAGGTATCAATCTAGTAGGAGACTACACGCAAGTCACCTAGTACCTGCACAAACAATCAAGAACCTTGCAACCAGTGCGATAAAATGGGTTGTCAATCCCTTCATGGCCACTTGCAAAAGTGAGATCTGATAAAGATAATAAGATAATATTTTTGGTATTTTTTATTGTATAGATTGAAAAGTAAAGATTGCAAAATAAATGGTGATAGAAATTGGCAAATTGATGATAAACTAATATGATGTAAAATAGACTTGGGGGCCATAGGTTTCACTAGTTGCTTCTCTCAAGATAGCATATATTACGGTGGGTGAACAAATTACTGTCGAGCAATTGATAGAAAAGTGCATAGTTATGAGAATATCTAGGCATGATCATGAACATAGGCATCACGTACGTGTCAAGTAGACCGAAACGATTCTGCATCTACTACTATTACTCCACACATCGACCACTATCCAGCATGCATCTAGAGTATTAAGTTCATAAGAACAGAGTAACGCATTAGGCAAGATGACGTGATGTGGAGGGATAAACTCAAGCAATATGATATAAACCCCATCTTTTTATCCTCGATGGCAACAATACAATACGTGTCGGTTCCCTTTCTGTCACTGGGATCGAGCACCGCAAGATTAAACCCAAAGCTAAGCACTTCTCCCATTGCAAGAAAGATCAATCTAGTAGGCCAAACTAAACCGATAATTCGAAGAGACTTGCAAAGATATCAAATCATGCATATAAGAATTCAGAGAAGAATCAAATATTGTTCATAGATAATCTTGATCATAAACCCCACAATTCATCGAATCTCGACAAACACACCGCAAAAAGTATTACATCGAATAGATCTCCAAGAGCATCGAGGAGAACTTTGTATTGAGAACCAAAGAGAGAGAAGAAGCCATCTAGCTAATAACTATGGACCCGAAGGTCTGTGGTAAACTACTCACACATCATCGGAGAGGTTATGGTGTTGATGTATAAGCCCTCCGTGATCGAATCCCCCTCCGGCAGATCGCCGAAAAAGGCCCAAAGATGGGATCTATGGGTACAGAAGGTTGCGGCGGTGGAAAAGTGGTTTTGTGGCTCCCCTGGATGTTTTTAGGGTATAAGAGTATATATAGGCGAAAGAAGTAGGTCGGTGGAGCTACGAGGGGCCCACGAGGGTGGGGGTGCGCCTACCCCCTGGGCGTGCCCTCCTACCTCGTGGCCGCCTCGTTGCTTCCTTGACATCCACTCCAAGTCTCCTAGATTGCGTTTGTTCCAATAAAGATCGTCGCGAAGGTTTCGTTCCATTTGGACTCCGTTTGATATTCCTTTTCTGTGAAACACTGAAATAGGCAAAAAAAACAGCAATTTGCACTGGGCCTTCGGTTAATAGGTTAGTCCCAAAAATAATATAAAAGAGTATATTAAAGCCCATTAAACATCCAAACAGATAATATAATAGCATGGAACAATAAAAAATTATAGATACGTTGGAGACGTATCAATGCCGGCCGCTGAAGCAGCGGGGGGGGGGGGGGGGGGCAGCTGCAGCACATGCTCAGCAGACCAACCTGGTGGAACAGACTGCTAAGCAGTCTGATGCTTCAGAACCGCCTGCTAAGCAGTCTGTAGGTCCAGAACTGACTGCTCATCAGTCCGTTGGTCCGCAGGCGCGTGATCAGCATACCAATGCGTCAACACTTCCTGCTCAGCAAACCAACGCGTTGGCACGGCCTCCTCAGCACACCGACAAGTTGGCACCACCTGCGCAGAAACCCGACATGGCTTCAACGCATGGTCAGCAGTCCGATGCCTCTGCTCCTACAGCCCAGCAGTCCTTCACAGCAGCACCGCCAGCTCAGCGGTCCAGCATAGATAAACCGTCTACTAAGCAGACCGTCCAAGCTTCACCGTCTGCTCGGCAGTCTACCTTGCAGCCAACCAGACGTTCTGCCAGAAATGCTTCAAGTACCAAGAAGGAAGTGGCCAAAAAGGCTACACCCACGAGGAAGTGCAGTGGGAGAGTGAAGAGGAAAGAGAACGATTGCCTCTTACTTAAAGCACTCATCGCCTAGAACCAAATTAACAGCAGCTTGTTCGAATCGGGGAGTAATATTATTTCTGACGCCATGGATGATGAAGAAGTAGAATTGTTGCTTGCTAAAAGTAAAGCAGTCGTACTTCAAGCACGCAAGTACGTCCATGGCCAGTCATTTCTTGTTGGTGAATACTTTGATGAGTGCAGCTCCAGTTGCCGCGAGTTACATGAATATTGCATGGATCAAATGTCAGAAGGTCATCATGGTTTGCTAGTCCACTACAACAGAGATCATTTCCGACATGATGTTGGTTCCAACAATGTGAGTTTCGAGGACTTACATCTCTTCTTCAACTTCAACGTGCTCGATGCCACTCTTGTTAGATGCCTGATTTTGTAAGTACTTAACAAACTCTGATCAACTTCTCCATACAAGGCTGTAAATGATAAACAACTAACTGCATTTTATTCCTCTCAGGGGATTGAACACGCAGAGAAGAAAAAGGGAGAGTGTCTATTTCATAGATCCTGCATTAGCAAATGGCACAACATTAGATGGTAAGGACCGACGGGACTGGGCCGTTAACACGGTCGTCCGTATCTTCGAAAACACGTCCCATGCAGAATCATTTCTCTGGCCATATCATGAACGGTAAGTCAAGTAAACAACCACGCATACGCTGATTGTCTTTCAAACTTTGACATCATTCGTAAGTTCATGGCTTTCTTAATATGTAGCAATCACTAGATATTGCTATTCATTGTTCCAAACAAGAACACAGTTTACTACATCGATTCTCTCAGAGAGTCAACAAACGCTCAGGATCTCACGCATGTTCAGCAATTCTTGGATAGGTATTGAATTCTATGATGTTGAAATTAATTTGCATTCATATTTGGTTCAATAATTGATGTTGTCAAAATTCATCATCATTTGCAGTGTGCTCGCATTGTGGAAAACTAAACCAGGGAACCTGTTCAAGACCGAACAACCTCTGCAGCATGGTAACGCACCGAAATCCGTTATTTTTGGAAAATTTATCCAACAGTCTGCAAATACCTTTCCTTATGCTAGTCAAATGTTCAAGCTTCTAAATAAACCTCTTTCTATTTTGTCCAAAGAAAAAATAATACATCTAACACCGGTTAGGTTGTTCCTAACAGGACAAATACATGACTAATTTTGTACAAAAAATTTAAGTGTCCTCAGCAAGAAGCAGGGACCAACCTTTGTGGATACTATGTTTGCAGACACATGATCTCCATCTGAAAATATGCTGATAGTTGTGACGGTCCTCGCGAATTAGTACCAGTAAGTCTATCTTAATTAATATATTCTACTCCACTCATATGGCACATTCTGATCTTAAAAATACTGCAGCTCATCTTAAAACCGAGGACCCCTGAACCGCTCCCGGCTGGTGAATTGCTGATGGTTCGGAGATTTATCAGCGACTTCTTCCTGGATCACTATATCAATCCCACTGGTGAAAATGAAGATTTCAGCATGCGTTCTCCTGAAAAATTGAGTAAGAGTTAGCCGCTAAATATATAGCACATGGATCCATTGTTTTCCATCTGATGAGGTCTTCGTATTTCGTACACTATGATTAATTATGTAATGCATATATGTGTGGACAAATCATTGGAATTTAGCTACCATATGTTCAATTGCAATTGTTGCGAAATCTGATGAATGTTCTTCCTGTGGACACTATTTGTTCAATTGAATATTGTGGCGAATTTGCTTTTTGCGTGCCGATTCAAAATGGGATATTTTTTTGTTCAATTGAATATTGTGGCGAATTTGCTTTTTGCGTGCCGATTCAAAATGGGATATTTTTGTTTTAACCTGGCAATTGCTCCGCACATGGTTCAACTAAATGAGTGTGTGCGATCCACATCGGAAAGCATACATCAATCGTAGCGGAACCATCGGTGATACACAGCAGATCGCAAACGATTTGCAGGGCTACTACGTGTGCGTAGGGTCTCCGGAACCGTTTGTGATATCATGTTATCGCACACGAGAATTGGGAGTAAACGGTGCCCAATGCAAAATACAATCCCAGTCGTAATTTTTTCAGGAAACGTGTGGGATCCCAAACGAAAAGCAAACGTCACTCTTGCGGCAACCGTCGGTGATACCCAACAAATCACAAATGGTCTGCAGCACTTGTATGTGTGCAAAAGGGCTCCTGAATCGTTTGTGATAGAACATTATCGTAGACGGTAATTGTTGGCAAATGTGTCCGATGGAGTCTAGCATGGCAGACGGGTTACGTAGAAAACTCGTGTGCGATGGGGCACAAATCGCACACAGTTCATATGTTGTCCCGTGTGCCTTACATACTGTTTCCCAAACGCTTCGTTACGAGAGACTGTATGGTTTCACTGCGTCATTAGAAACGCTTAATCACCGATACCACATGTGCGAAAGAATTTAGTGTGTGCTGCATCGCACATGATTACATTTTGGAAGTCCTCTGGATCACTGCTCCATATCCCCGACGGTTTCTGGGTCGTGTGAGAAGGACACCCTATCGCACACACTCACTTGGCGATGGTCCCAAATGTCGTTGCGGAAAGGGGTTAAAAAATCGTTTGTATAGCACCGGCACGTACCAGTGAGATGAAGAAGAGGATGCTGCACTAGCACCTAAATCTCAGAAGTTGATGGGGGATGCCATCAAGTCTGGGGCTGCTCCTTCAAAGCCCAAGACTGCCCCCAAAGCTACTGCTCCAGCCCCCAAAATTGCACCAAAGAGAAGCACCAGGAACATACCAGCTGCTGAGAAGAACAAGGACCCAGTGCCTGAAGTGGAAGAAGAAGAGGAAGCCCAAGTGCTCAGAAAGTTAAAGCCCAAGATCCCTGACCATGATGATACACATCCAGTG
This sequence comes from Triticum aestivum, assembly GCF_018294505.1. Lineage (NCBI taxonomy): Eukaryota > Viridiplantae > Streptophyta > Magnoliopsida > Poales > Poaceae > Triticum > Triticum aestivum. The sequence continues at coordinate 375,332,260 of NC_057814.1, read as the reverse complement.
GTTGAAAACATGAAAATCAGGAAGGATGCAGGTCTCAGACTATGGAGACAGTCAGATCCTTATGCCTCAAGAAGGAGAACCGTTGTAGATTACAGGTTCCATACCAAGGAGCAACAAGACTTCTATGAGACTGTGCTCCTGGAGAAGAAGCCCATTGTCTGTGACATGAAGTGGGTAGATTGGAAGTACATTGACAACAATGAAGATCACTTTCCTAGAGTACATGAAAGTTTCAGGATGAATGGAGTTGATATCTTTGTGGGTCAGAAATTGACCAAGTGGAATGATGATCTTATCATGCAATTCTATTCAACAGCTCACTTCTACCCAGATGGAAGAGTAGTATGGATGTCTGAAGGTACAAGGTACCAGTCAACCATTGCTGAGTGGGCCAAGCTGATCAATGCCCCTGAAGAGCATGAGGATGACACTGATGTGTATGCAAAGCCTAGGAAAGGACATAATTCCATGGCACATATGTACAAGGAAATTCCAGATGCAGATTTGGAACATCAAAGGTTTGGCTCTGTCTATTATCTTCTGTCAGGACTGCCTACTATCAATACTATCCTGAGCCACACTTTGTTGCCCAAGTCTGGAGATCACATGATGATAAGAGGACATTCCATCAATTTCCTGCATATGTTTGATGTGCCAGAAAATTTCAAAGTGATGACACTGATTGTAGAGACAATCAAGAGGACAGCTGCTGATCAGAAGAGATCATGTGGGTATGTGCTACCTCTTCAGCATGCGTTGGTTTTCCCTTGAAGAGGAAAGGGTGATGCAGCAAAGTAGCGTAAGTATTTCCCTCAGTTTTTGAGAACCAAGGTATCAATCCAGTAGGAGACTACACGCAAGTCCCTAGTACCTGCACAAACAATCAAGAACCTTGCAACCAACGCGATAAAGGGGTTGTCAGTCCCTTCATGGCCACTTGCAAAAGTGAGATCTGATAAAGATAATAAGATAAATATTTTTGGTATTTTTGTTGTATAGATTGAAAAGTAAAGATTGCAAAAATAAACGGCGACAGAAATAGCTAGTTGGCAGGAGATTAATATGATGGAAGATAGACCCGGGGGGCATAGGTTTCACTAGTGGCTTCTCTCAAGATAGCATATTCTACGGTGGGTGAACAAATTACTGTCGAGCAATTGATAGAAAAGTGCATAGTTATGAGAATATCTAGGCATGATCATGTATATAGGCATCACGTCCGTGACAAGTAGACCGAAATGATTCTGCATCTACTACTATTACTCCACACATTGACCGCTATCCAGCATGCATCTAGAGTATTAAGTTCATAAGAACAGAGTAACACATTAGGCAAGATGACATGATGTAGAGGGATAAACTCAAGCAATATGATATAAACCCCATCTTTTTATCCTCGATGGCGACAATACAATACGTGCCTTGCTACCCCTGCTGTCACTGGGAAAGGACACCGCAAGATTGAACCCAAAGCTAAGCACTTCTCCCATTGCAAGAAAGATCAATCTAGTAGGCCAAACTAAACCGATAATTCGAAGAGACTTGCAAAGATATCAAATCATGCATATAAGAATTCAGAGAAGAATCAAATATTGTTCATAGATAATCTTAATCATAAACCCACAATTCATCGGATCTCGACAAACACACCGCAAAAAGAATTACATCGAATAGATCTCTGAGAGAATCGAGGAGAACTTTGTATTGAGATCAAAAGAGAGAGAAGAAGCCTGTGACGCCCGGATAATTAAGCAACAGTAAACCTCTGTTAACGATGCCACGTCACCATGATTACTGTCATTAATCTGGTGTTAGTCCGAAACCGATTATAATTCAAAATTCAAAATCAAGCAAACAATAAAAGTTTTCAAATATTAAAACTAAAATGTTCAATAAATAGTAGATAAATCAGAGGCTGTGATAAAATTGTTAAACAACATTATTGAAATTTGATAAGTGACTTAAACAACCTCAAACAGTGGATGAAAACATTATTTAATAACCTTTTATTAATACAAAAGAAATATGAAATGATATTTACCCCAAACTAGTTTTTGGTGGTAGGATATATTGGGCTGTGAATTGTGAGCCAGCTCTCATATTTTACAAAACTCATTTGATGCCCAAACAATTAGCCAAAACAGAAAAGAAATAGAATAAAAAAAAGAACAAAAAAAAGAAGGAAAGGAACCCCACCACCCCCCCCCCCCCCCGCGCTGGGCCTCGGCCCACCTGGGCCATCTCCCAGCCAGGCCGGCCTACCCCTGGCCTACTAGGCCTCCCACCCGAAACCCTAACCCCGTCGCCCCCCCACTTCCCCCACGGTCCTCCCTCTCCCCTCTGGATCGGGGGTAACCAACCCCCGAAGCCGCGACCCGTTGCCCCCGTAGCTACGTCGCCGCCCGGAACCCCCGCCGGAGCCGCCCCGCTATCCGCCGTCGTTGGTGCCGTCTCCCCGACTCCGCCGGTCGTCCTCATCCTCCTCCTCGTCGCACGTCGTCCACGCACGGCGCCCGACCCCGCCGCCGCCGCGCCTCCGCCGCTTCCACGCGCCGGCGCCACCCCGAGATGCACCAGGTTGGGCAGAAGCCTTGTCGCCCTCCCCTACATCGCCTACACGGACCAGCTCGAGCTCCTCACCCCTGCATCAAGCTGCTCGCCCTCGTCTTCCACCTCGGACCCGGAAACCGTCGCCGTTGCTTCGTTGTCCCCGGCGCCTCCCTGTGCTCGCCAAGCCTTCCATGTGCTCCGATGTGAGCCCCACCATCGATCTCCCTCTTCCTCCTTTCGTTTTCCTCGCCATAGCGCCGCCCCACGAGCTCGCTTGCCCGCTGCCGAACTCGCTCGCGTTCACCATCCCCCGAACGCGCCGGCCAACACTCGGACGCGCGCGGCTCCGCCGTGCCCGCGCCCAGCAACCCGAGGCCGCGCCCTTGCTGGCCTTGGTCGCCGGCGCACCGCCGCCCTGGCTCCCGGCGGCCCCGGTGAGCCGCCCGCGCCGCCGAGCTCGCCTCCTGGCGTTTTGGCGCCGACGCCTCTGCACGGGCGTGCTCAGCCGTGGACAGAGCCGGCTGGCTCTCTGCCACCTGGGGCCTGCCCTTGTTAATTAGGGATTAGCCCCTGTTAAGTTATTTTATTATTATTTTGTTTTTAGTTAGATAGCCCTATGACATGTGGGACCCAACACCCTAAGTAACTTAATTAAAATCAGTTAAAAGGCCTTGTTACAACATGTGACATTGACAAGCTGGTCCCACGTGCGCTATTGACCCGATTGACCAGTCAACAGTCAATTTTTGACTGCTGACTGGGCAGTCAACTGAACCCACATGTCAGCCTCTTTGTGCCCTGGCTAGGTACACTTCTGAGTACCCATAGCCATTTTGCTATTTAATTCAAATAATTAAATAAATTCTAAAAATGATTAAAACTTTAGAAAATCAATATAAAATAATCTGTAACTCGGATAAAAATACTTTCTACATGAAAGTTGCTTAGAACAACGAGACGAACCCGAATATACAGCCCGTTCGTCCGTCACGCATCCCTAGCATAGCAAACACGCAACTTTACCCCTCCGGTTGATCTGTCCGAAAACGCGGAACACCGGGGATACTTTCCTGGATGATTCCCCCTTCGTCGGTATCACCTCCTACCGCGTTAGGGCGTACCTAGCACTGCTTATTGCCATGTTATGTTTTGTGATGTCTTGTGTGCTCCGTATTTACTATTTCTCCCCCTCTTCTTCTCCGGTAGACCTCGAGACTGACGCTGATGTTGCCCCGTTCGATTACGGAGTTGACGACCCCTCCTTGCCAGAGCAACCAGGAAAGCCCCCCCCCTTGATCACCAGATATCGCCTATTCTTCTCTATACTGCTTGCATTAGAGTAGTGTAGCATGTTACTGCTTTCCGTTAATCCTATCCTGATGCATAGCCTGTCATTGTTGCTACAGTTGTTACCCTTACCTGCTATCCTACTGCTTAGTATAGGATGCTAGTGTTCCATCAGTGGCCCTACACTCTTGTCCGTCTGCCATGCTATACTACTGGGCCGTGATCACTTCGGGAGGTGATCACGGGTATATACTATATACATTATATACATGACACATGTGGTGACTAAAGTCGGGTCGGCTCGTTGAGTACCCGCAAGTGATTCTGATGAGGGGCTGAAAGGACAGGTGGCTCCATCCCGGTAGAGGTGGGCCTGGGTTCCTGACGGCCCCCGACTGTTACTTTGTGGCGGAGCGACAGGGCAGGGTGAGACCACCTAGGAGAGAGGTGGGCCTGGCCCTGGTCGGCGTTCGCGGATACTTAACACGCTTAACGAGATCTTGGTATTTGATCTGAGTCTGGCCATTTGGTCTATACGCACTAACCATCTACGTGGGAGTAGTTATGGGTATCCCGACGTCGTGGTATCAGCCGAAGCTCTTTTGACGTCAGCGACTGAGTGGCGCGCGCCGCATTGGACCGTAAGCTCGCGCTTGTATTAAGGGGGCTAGGTCTGCTTCCGGCCGCGTACGCAACATGCAGGTGTGCATAGGGCGATGGGCCTAGACCCCTGCGCGCATAGGTTTAGACCGGCGTGCTGACCTCTCTGTTGAGCCTAGGTGGGGCTGCGACGTGTTGATCTTACGAGGCCGGGCATGACCCAGAAAAGTGTGTCCGGCCAAATGGGATCGAGCGTGTTGGGTTATGTGGTGCACCCCTGCAGGGAAGTTTATCTATTCGAATAGCCGTGTCCCTCGGTAAAAGGACGACCCGGAGTTGTACCTTGACCTTATGACAACTAGAACCGGATACTGAATAAAATACACCCTTCCAAGTGCCAGATACAACCCGGTGGTCGCTCTCTAACAGGGCGACGAGGAGGGGATCGCCGGGTAGGATTATGCTATGCGATGCTACTTGGAGGACTTCAATCTACTCTCTTCTACATGCTGCAAGATGGAGGTGGCCAGAAGCGTAGTCTTCGACAGGACTAGCTATCCCCCCTTATTCTGGCATTCTGCAGTTCAGTCCACTGATATGGCCCTTTACACATATACCCATGCATATGTAGTGTAGCTCCTTGCTTGCGAGTACTTTGGATGAGTACTCACGGTTGCTTTTCTCCCTCTTTTCCCTTTTTCTATACCGGATTGTCTCAACCAGATGCTGGAGTCCAGGAGCTAGAGATCCTGAGGATGATGCTACATGGAGTTCGGCTTCGAGGAGTAGTTAGGAGGTCCCAGGCAGGAGGCCTTGCCTTTTCGATTGTTGCTACTTTTGTGCTAGCCTTCTTAAGGCAAACTTGTTTAACTTATGTCTGTACTCAGACATGTTGCTTCCGCTGACTCGTCTATGATCGAGCAATTGTATTCGAGCCCTCGAGGCCCCTGGCTTGTATTATGATGCTTGTATGACTTATTTATGTTGTAGAGTTGTGTTGTGATATCTTCCCGTGAGTCCCTGATCTTGATCGTACACATTTGCGTGCATGATTAGTGTACGGTCAAACCGGGGGCGTCACAAGTTGGTATCAGAGCCAACTGCCTGTAGGAATCCCCCTTTTCAACTCCTTGGCCGAAGTCGAGTCTAGACATTTCAAAAACTTTTACTAACATGGCTGTGTGTGTTACGGGCCCACGTCGCCATTGGGTGGTATTAGGATCTTTTACTCCTTGCCTATACTCTGGGACTCTCATCTCTCTTCTATTCGGGTTAAATGATTTTACTAAATCTAACATTAGGATCTCGTTATCACTTTCACCCGGAGCCCCTTATTACTGATGATCGTCTGTTGCACGTGAAGACCCTGAAGATACTCTCCGCTGATAACCCGAGAACTTGTGTTCATCGCTTTTACAATTCCCTTTCATCGATAAACTCCTATGGATAACCACGTATACTCGCCATTCATACAATGTTTCCCAGATGATCTTGTTATTACAAGATACCCCGAAATTCTCTCTGTTGTTCCGAGAATCCCTTGAGCTTACTACCCTACTGTTCTTTGTCACCTGAATACCCCTACGGATAATCCTCGCACTTACCGAGTATCCGCTCATCCCCAGTTGATTCAAGTATTTCACAAAAGTGTTCAAAATATCATTCGATCTTCCGAAAATCTTCAGGAGCCTGTTGCTCTTGAAATTCTTGCTTACTAGCATTATGATTAATCCCATAAACCTCGAAATCTTATGGGCACCCTTTGTCAATATCTTTTTGAGTCCATTGATTCAATATGTTGCGAATGCTCGCAATCCTCAATCAGATCCTAGAATTCATCCTTCCGGCTCAGACATCTTTAACATGAGCTGGATCTCGACCAATCAAATCGTCATCGATTGTACCCCTAAGGCTATTCAACTTATCCATCCCTAATCAGAGCATTGCTTCTGATCCCTTGTCTTGGAATTCATAATTCCTTTGCATTTGAGCTTTTGAGTTAGTCAGTTGTTTCTATAGTCTGATCTCCTTGCATTCTTTCTTCCTCTGGTTGAGTACTGATGCTCACATCAGATCCCTTGGGGACCACCAGACCCTTTTGTCGGATTTTATCCGACAATGTCCTCCATATTAAATAAGCTGGTGAGCTTTTCCTCGGATACATGATGCCTTTGGTAAATTGTATCCTCTGCCTTGTGAACCATACTCTACTTTCGAGCTTGTATTAATTACTCCGAAGTTCGTGGTATATGTTCTAAGAAGCCCTGATGGGTTGAACCTATGCCTTCCTTAATATGTGTGAACTCGAAAGTTTTCACGAGTCATACTCTCCTGGTATTTTGCCATATAAAATTTCAACACTACAACTTCATCGAACGCGAGAAGTAAATGAAAGGATATGCATTGGAGAAGTGGGAGTCGACCTTGAACTTTGTGTTCATGCCCATGGACACGATGTAGATCTTATCATTAAAAGCTTCTCTTAAATTAATTATTCCCTTGGTATAAGTTCATCTTATATCTGGGATCTGGCCTTTTGCAATCGTGGTTCCGACCATGTTCTCCTTTAAATACCATTTCTTGGACAAGTTAAATCACTTGTCTTCTGCAGGTCAATACGCCTGCCCAACCTCTATTATGATCTACCTTTGAGTATTACCCCTGGTATCTCGGGGATATCTTACCATTGCACTACATCTTATAAACTTTGATGAAGTACTACCTTACCTTGTCTTTGTCACTTCATGGGCTCTGGGTTGTTTGTCAACCGAGAACACCGAATAGTGAATCAAGTCCGCACTCCGATTCAATAACTCTAGGTAATTTTCGTTGCTTACGAGTTTAATAATCATTAAGTCATTCCTAGCCTGCTCAGCTATGTCATTTTCGTGCCGATTTTAACTGTGCTACCTGGTCCTTCCCAGCGCACAAATTTCGACAGTGAGCTAATCTTACGTCGATTTTCCTTGCCATATCATTTAGCCTTGAACAACAAACTTGATTTCGAGTTTGTGTCGCACCCCTGGTTCCAATAACTTTTTGCTTCATCATTCCCTTGACTTGATGTCTTCGCCAATCGATTACATCTTCATGAATTCTCTCGACAAATGTGTCGTGATCATCATCAGCATTCCGAGCTCTTCCAGGATATCAATGGAATTCATGATGAGGAAGACCATCCTTGCCCTCGATGATTAGTATTATCATCGACCACTCTACTACCTTTCCTCCAACACAAACTTGTTCTTGTTCTGTGTTATACCTTGAGTTCCTTGCAATCCAGCAATTGTTCTTCTTTACACTGGAGTATTACCATCTTTTATGTCAAGAATGTCGTGAGAGTTTCACCACCTCTTAGGAAATTCTTGATACAGTGATGCTTCTCACCATCATCATTCTTCTCTTGGTCCCCGTGTTGAGTGAACTCTGTTATGAGAATTTAATATCTCTAGCAACCTTGTTACTTCAGAGTTAATGGATAATAATTCCAATGTAGTGTGCCGGTTGCTAAATTTCCATTCCGACGTTGTTCGCGCAACCCAGCCCATATTTCGGGTGCCCCTTACAACCAATGTTTAATTGTGTATGTTTTCCTCGAGCATACATCATTATACCATTTGATCTGACAAATGTTATCTCCTTGTTCACATAGTTGTGGAAATCCATCTTTTGTTAATCTCGATGAATTGTCGCTGATTCCATCAGCAACCTCCTCATCCTCTCGTTGGTTTACTGAGGGACTCTTGTTTCGGAACTCGCTTCCATAGTTCATTTCCCGAGAATCTTACAATGTCATCTCGTCAAATTGTGCCACACCTTTTCTTCTCAAGCATCCTAAGTCTGAGGTATCGTGACACCAATCAGATCAGAATCTCGGTCAGATATGATGTTTAGAACATATTTCCAAGAGTTATAACTTTGGTCTCTACATAACCCGGTAAGGTGGTGTCTTTGCTTAGCAACCCTAGCCAGAGGACCTTTTGTTATAATTTCCTTTTTAACAAGGTTAACTATTCTTCCATGAGGAAATTGTAAGACTTATTCTATAAGTTGTTCCTGATGGATCCTTTTTGTTTCCAAATTCTGATCTTCACCTGTTGACCATGTCAATGCTATCTCAAAGCATGTCTATGGTACTCCGATTTTCAACAAGAACATTTGAAGCCCAATACTAAATGTTTCTTGCTCAATTATCCAAACACCGCTGTATGGGTGATGTCATGAAATTCCTCTCCCCTTACCTAAATGGTTTTCTACTTTCTATCCTGTCATGGATATGATACGCTGCTTGTCCTTGGGAAGGATATACCCCTGAAATATGTGTTTAAACACATTTTCCTTTCCATTCTTCTGTTTAATCTGATAATCATATTTTCCTTTCCATTGTTTGGTTTAACCTTTCTGGTGATCTATATGATCTAAGCAGTAATATTCTCCTGCTTATGCAAACACCTCGGTGTACAACTCTGTCAGTAAGACCCTGTTACTATTGTTGGTGACATTTCGGTAACCACCGATGGACGAGAACTTTGCCTAATGGTCCGCCTCGTTTGAACGAGCAGGAAAATGGTTCTCTTCGTCCCTCGCCCTTGGTACCAACGTGTTGCCGACATAACTGACATGGTGTTCCCTGACATGCCTTGCTATCATGACCGTGTAAGGTGCCAACGGCCTTTCTACTTTTAACCCACATGGTGGGCCCATAACCCACAGTTCCACAGGATCGAAACCTGACTCTCCTGTACACCCCTGTTGCCAAAGCTATTCATTTTGCTTGACTTCGTAAGTAATTCACGGGTCACCTTCCTAGTGCTCAATTTTGGTATCAGACACCATACTTATTCCCGTTGCTCAGAACCCTTCAGGCATCAAACGATTGCCTGCCCGCTCGAAACTTCCCCACGATACCTCCTTACTTTGCTCTCGATATTGTCTTAAATTTCCATTCGAGAGTTACTTTTCGCCACCTTCCCCGATGTTATCAACCAGATAGTCAACCGTTCAGAGGCCTATTATTCCGAAGTTACCCCTTGTCCTTCGTAAGTACGATGGAGTTCCCGAAGGAAGGATGCCAGCTTCATCATGATGACCTGAAGCAGGAAAATGAAGACATCAACGTAATGGATCAACCGCTTCGAGAAGAGCAACCAAGATCGAGAACGCTCGTTAGAATTTCGTGACCAAATCCCTTTCCCGTCACTTCCCCTCTTAAATCTCGGGACGAGATTTCTTGTAGTGGAGGAGAATTGTGACGCCCGGATAATTAAGCAACAGTAAACCTCTGTTAACGATGCCATGTCACCATGATTACTGTTATTAGTCTGGTGTTAGTCCGAAACCGATTATAATTCAAAATTCAAAATCAAGCAAACAATAAAAGTTTTCAAATATTAAAACTAAAATGTTCAATAAATAGTAGATAAATCAGAGGCTGTGATAAAATTGTTAAACAACATTATTGAAATTTGATAAGTGACTTAAACAACCTCAAACAGTGGATGAAAACATTATTTAATAACCTTTTATTAATACAAAAGAAATATGAAATGATATTTACCCCAAACTAGTTTTTGGTGGTAGGATATATTGGGCTGTGAATTGTGGGCCAACTCTCATATTTTACAAAACTCATTTGATGCCCAAACAATTAGCCAAAACAGAAAAGAAATAGAATAAAAAAAAGAAGAACAAAAAAAAGGAAAGGAACCCCCCCCCCCCCCCCCCGCGCGCGCGCTGGGCCTCGGCCCAACTGTGCCATCTCCCAGCCAGGCCGGCCTACCCCTGGCCTACTAGGCCTCCCACCCGAAACCCTAACCCCGTCGCCCCCCCACTTCCCCCACGGTCCTCCCTCTCCCCTCTGGATCAGGGGTAACCAACCCCCGCAGCCACGACCCGTTGCCCCCGTAGCTACGTCGCCGCCTGGAACCCCCGCCGGAGCCGCCCCGCTATCCGCCGTCGTCGGTGCCGTCTCCCCGACTCCGCCGGTCGTCCTCATCCTCCTCCTCGTCGCACGTCGTCCACGCACGGCGCCCGACCCCGCCGCCGCCGCGCCTCCGCCGCTTCCGCGCGCCGGTGCCACCCCGAGATGCACCAGGTTGGGCAGAAGCCTTGTCGCCCTCCCCTACATCGCCTACACGGACCAGCTCGAGCTCCTCACCCCTGCATCAAGCTGCTCGCCCTCGTCTTCCACCTCAGACCCGGAAACCGTCGCCGTTGCTTCGTCGTCCCCGGCGCCTCCCTGTGCTCGCCGAGCCTTCCATGTGCTCCGATGTGAGCCCCACCATCGATCTCCCTCTTCCTTTCATTTTCCTCGCCATAGCGCCGCCCCACGAGCTCGCTTGCCCGCTGCCGAACTCGCTCGCGTTCACCATGCCCCGAACGCGCCGGCCAACACTCGGACACGCGCGGCTCTGCCGTGCCCGCGCCCAGCAACCCGAGGCCGCGCCCCTGCTGGCCTTGGTCGCCGGCGCACCGCCGCCCTGGCTCCCGGCGGCCCCGGTGAGCCGCCCGCGCCGCCGAGCTCGCCTCCTGGCGTTTTGGCGCCGGCGCCTCTGCACGGGCGTGCTCAGCCGTGGACAGAGCCGGCTGGCTCTCTGCCACCTGGGGCCTGCCCTTGTTAATTAGGGATTAGCCCCTGTTAAGTTATTTTATTATTATGTTGTTTTTAGTTAGATAGCCCTATGACATGTGGGACCCAACACCCTAAGTAACTTAATTAAAATCAGTTAAAAGGCCTTGTTACAACATGTGACATTGACAAGCTGGTCCCACGTGCGCTATTGACCCGATTGACCAGTCAACAGTCAATTTTTGACTGCTGACTGGGCAGTCAACTGAACCCACATGTCAGCCTCTTTGTGCCCTGGCTAGGTACACTTATGAGTACCCATAGCCATTTTGCTATTTAATTCAAATAATTAAATAAATTCTAAAAATGATTAAAACTTTAGAAAATCAATATAAAATAATCTGTAACTCGGATAAAAATACTTTCTACATGAAAGTTGCTTAGAACAATGAGATGAACCCGAATATACAGCCCGTTCGTCCGTCACGCATCCCTAGCATAGCAAACACGCAACTTTACCCCTCCGGTTGATCTGTCCGAAAACGCGGAACACCGGGGATACTTTCCTGGATGATTCCCCCTTCGTCGGTATCACCTCCTACCGCGTTAGGGCATACCTAGCACTGCTTATTGCCATGTTATGTTTTGTGATGTCTTGTGTGCTCCGTATTTACTATTTCTCCCCCTCTTCTTCTCCGGTAGACCTCGAGACTGACGCTGATGTTGCCCCGTTCGACTACGGAGTTGACGACCCCTCCTTGCCAGAGCAACCAGGCAAGCCCCCCCCTTGATCATCAGATATCGCCTATTCTTCTCTATACTGCTTGCATTAGAGTAGTGTAGCATGTTACTGCTTTCCGTTAATCCTATCCTGATGCATAGCCTGTCATTGTTGCTACAGTTGTTACCCTTACCTGCTATCCTACTGCTTAGTATAGGATGCTAGTGTTCCATCAGTGGCCCTACACTCTTGTCCGTCTGCCATGCTATACTACTGGGCCGTGATCACTTTGGGAGGTGATCACGGGTATATACTATATACATTATATACATGACACATGTGGTGACTAAAGTCGGGTCGGCTCGTTGAGTACCCGCAAGTGATTCTGATGAGGGGGCTGAAAGGACAGGTGGCTCCATCCCGATAGAGGTGGGCCTGGGTTCCTGACGGCCCCCGACTGTTACTTTGTGGCGGAGCGACAGGGCAGGGTGAGACCACCTAGGAGAGAGGTGGGCCTGGCCCTGGTCGGCGTTCGCGGATACTTAACACGCTTAACGAGATCTTGGTATTTGATCTGAGTCTGGCCATTTGGTCTATACGCACTAACCATCTACGCGGGAGTAGTTATGGGTATCCCGACGTCGTGGTATCAGCCGAAGCTCTTTTGACGTCAGCGACTAAGTGGCGCGCGCTGCATTGGACCATAAGCTCGCGCTTGTATTAAGGGGGCTAGGTCTGCTTCCGGCCGCGTACGCAACGTGCAGGTGTGCATAGGGCGATGGGCCCAGACCCCTGCGCGCATAGGTTTAGACCGGCGTGCTGACCTCTCTGTTGAGCCTAGGTGGGGCTGCGACGTGTTGATCTTACGAGGCCGGGCATGACCCAGAAAAGTGTGTCCGGCCAAATGGGATCGAGCGTGTTGGGTTATGTGGTGCACCCCTGCAGGGAAGTTTATCTATTCGAATAGCCGTGTCCCTCGGTAAAAGGACGACCCGGAGTTGTACCTTGACCTTATGACAACTAGAACCGGATACTGAATAAAATACACCCTTCCAAGTGCCAGATACAACCCGGTGGTCGCTCTCTAACAGGGCGACGAGGAGGGGATCGCCGGGTAGGATTATGCTATGCGATGCTACTTGGAGGACTTCAATCTACTCTCTTCTACATGCTGCAAGATGGAGGTGGCCAGAAGCGTAGTCTTCGACAGGACTAGCTATCCCCCCTTATTCTGGCATTCTGCAGTTCAGTCCACTGATATGGCCCTTTACACATATACCCATGCATATGTAGTGTAGCTCCTTGCTTGCGAGTACTTTGGATGAGTACTCACGGTTGCTTTTCTCCCTCTTTTCCCTTTTTCTATACCGGATTGTCTCAACCAGATGCTGGAGTCCAGGAGCTAGAGATCCTGAGGATGATGCTACATGGAGTTCGGCTTCGAGGAGTAGTTAGGAGGTCCCAGGCAGGAGGCCTTGCCTTTTCGATTGTTGCTACTTTTGTGCTAGCCTTCTTAAGGCAAACTTGTTTAACTTATGTCTGTACTCAGATATTGTTGCTTCCGCTGACTCGTCTATGATCGAGCAATTGTATTCGAGCCCTCGAGGCCCCTGGCTTGTATTATGATGCTTGTATGACTTATTTATGTTGTAGAGTTGTGTTGTGATATCTTCCCGTGAGTCCCTGATCTTGATCATACACATTTGCGTGCATGATTAGTGTACGGTCAAACCGAGGGCGTCACAAAGCAATCTAGCTAATAACTATGGACCCGAAGGTCTGAGGTAAACTACTCACACATCATCGGAGAGGCTACGGTGTTGATGTAGAAGCCCTCCGTGATCGATTCCCCCTCCGGTGAAGCGCCGGAAAAGGCCCCAAGATGGGATCTCACGGGTACAGAAGGTTGCGGCGTTGGATAGGGTTTTGTGGTGCTCCCGGATGTTTTCAGGGTATATGAGTATATATAGGCGAAAGATGTAGGTCGGTGGAGCCACGAGGGGCCCACGAGGGTGGGGGGTGCGCCTACCCCCCGGGCGCACCTCCCTACCTCGTGGCCGCCTCGTTGATTGCTTGACGTCCACTCCAAGTCTCCTGGATTGCGTTTGTTCCAAAAATGATCCTCGCGAAGGTTTCATTCCGTTTGGATTCCGTTTGATATTCCTTTTCTGCGAAACACTGTAATAGGCGAAAAAACAGCAATTTGCACTGGGCCTTCGGTTAATAGGTTAGTCCCAAAAATAATATAAAAATGCATAATAAAGCCCATTAAACATCCAAAACAGATAATATAATAGCATGGAACAATCAAAAATTATAGATACATTGGAGACGTATCAGTATGCTCCACACATCCAGATGCTCATCAACTCCAAGATGGGCACAGGTACATACTTGTTGGACAAAGAGCACCTTCCCCTGAGGCCTAACTTTGAGGACAACACAGTTGTCATGGATGCTACAGATCCTACTTCAGTAGAGGCTCAAGAGAAGAGAGAGAAGGCAAAAGCTGAGAAGGCAGCCAAGATGCCAAGTGCTGAAGAAGCTTCACAAGTTTTCCTCAAGTCAAAATAAGATCAACTTGGATATCTTATTCAAGCCACTTTGAGGATTGAGAAAGGATTGGCCACCCTGACTCAGAATCAAGAGAGCCTTGAAAGGATCATTGAGACAAAGTTTTATGATCTAGACTTGAAGGTCACAGAGATGCAAACAATAGTTGAGCAGCTCCAGGATGAAGCTGAAGAGAGGAGAGGGAAAGCTACCACTGAAGCTTTTCAGAGAGTGCCTAGGGCACAGAGGTCTACAGCTGTGCCAGTGACAGACACCAGAGCAACAACTTCAACACCTGCAACCACAGCTCCAGTTGCCCATCCACCAGCTCCTTCAACCTCATCAGATGCATTTGTTGCAGGATTCCTCTCCATGCCACCTCCCGAAGATTAAGCTTAGAGAGCCGCATAGCACTATGCATTTTCAAGCTTTTTGGTAACTTGTTGCCAAAGGTGAGAAAGTGTATAGATCGTAGGCTTCGAGAGAGAGAGAGAGAGACAGAGAGAGCTTTGCTTCTTTTTGCTATCTTATTTGTGTGCTTGCTTGGATGATACTTTATGTGTGTGTGAGATACTTGTATGATCATATGCTTGATCATATCATACATTAATGTTTGTGCTTGGATGATGACACTATCTATCTCTCATGTATAATCATTCACATCTTGCCTTGGTAATGAGTGCATATGTTATATTCTATCATTTTGAGCGCTCCACCAAGATGTATGTGACATGGAAGAGTAACCCATGATCCTAATCGATTGTGCATTTTCATTCAAAAGAAATTTTTTAAATAATGCACAAATTTAGGGGGAGCTCTTGCTTATCACATACTTCTCAAAGCGACGATGTATTTCATTCTTATTATCATTTGTCGAAGCTTTGATCTATATGTTGTCATCAATTACCAAAAAGGGGGAGATTTAAAGTGCAACTAATCCCTCGGTGGTTTTGGTAATTCCTAAGAACATGTAGCTCATTGAACTAATATTCTTTCAAGATAATCATTTCAGAAAGTTTAATGATTGGCATGGCATGGACTAGAGATGTGGACCCCTCAAAATGCTAAGGACACATATTGGCAAAGGCTCAAGACTCTACATTTTCATTTTAGTGATCCAAGATCACATTAAGTCCATAGGAAAAGCCAATACTATTAAAAGGGGATGAGGTGTTGCTTAATGGCTTGCTTGCTCAAAATGCTTAGTGATATGCTCCAAAAGCCCTCAACCACTTTCTCATATCCACATATGTCCTAAACCAAAAGTCAAACTCGGCCCCACCGATTTGATCTATCTGGCGCCACTGAGTTCATTTGACATAGCCACTGCCAGAAACCCTAATCAATTCGGTCTCACCGATAGGGATCTCGGTCTCACCGAGATGGGATTGCAAACTCTCTGTTTCCCTTTGTAACGTTTCGGTCTAACCGAGATGAGCGATCGGTCCCACCGAGTTCGCAATGCAAACTCTCTATTTACTTTTCGTAACGTTTTGGTCTCACCGAAATGAGCGATCGGTCCCACCGAGTTTGCCTGATCAACTCTCTGTTTGCCTATTACAGAAATCGGTCTCACCGAGTTCATGTGATCTGTCTCACCGAGATTACGTTATGCCCTAACCCTAACACAATCGGTCCTACCGAGTTGACATGTCGGTCCCACCGAAAAGCCTAACGTTCACATTTTGAACTAAATCGGTCTGACCGAGTTTCACTATTTGGTCCCACCGAGTTTGGTAAATTGTGTGTAATAGTTAGATTTTGTGTGGAGGCTATATATAGCCCTCCATCCATCCTCCATTCATGGAGAGAGCATCAGAACGTGCCTACACTTCCAGCATTCATTTTCTGAGAGAGAACCACCTACTCATGTGTTGAGACCAAGATATTCCAATCCAACCACAAGAATCTTGATCTCTAGCCTTCCCCAAGTTGCTTTCCACTCAAATCATCTTTCCACCAAATCCAAATCTGTGAGAGAGAGTTGAGTGTTGGGGAGACTATCATTTGAAGCAGAAGAGCAAGGAGTTCATCATCAACACACCATCTATTACCTTTTGGAGAGTGGTATCTCCTAGATTGGTTAGGTGTTACTTTGGAGCCTCCGTCAAGATTATGGAGTTGAACCAAGGAGTTTGTACGGGCAAGGAGATCGCCTACTTCGTGAAGATCTACCCTAGCGAGGCAAGTCGTTCGTGGGCGATGGCCATGGTGGGATAGACAAGGTTGCTTCTTTGTGGACCCTTCATGGGTGGAGCCCTCCGTGGACTCATGCAACCGTTACCCTTCGTGGGTTGAAGTCTCCATCAACGTGGATGTACGATAGCACCACCTATCGGAACCACGGGAAAAATCTTCGTGTCTACATTGCGTTTGCTCCCTCCAAACTCCTCCCTTTTACCTTCATATGCAATGATTTACATTCCGCTGCTATACTCTTAGATTTGCATGTGTATGTTGATTGCTTGACTTATGCTAAGTTGCTAAAATCTGCCAAGACTTAAAATTGGGAAAATGCTAGAGTTTTATTTGGTCAAGTAGTCTAATCACCCCCCTCTAGACATACTTTCGATCCTACACCTTGTTAACAAATCTTGATGTCGTTACTTATACGTCTGTGCTTACTTGTTTTCGATGAATTGACATGCACCTTAAATCCTATATATAGATCCCACTAACTTATTTATCTCAACTTGAAAGCATGTCACATCAGCATATAATTACGGATGGGATAAGACCCACTCAACATGCAACCATGCAAGGGAAAAGACCCACCCCACATGCAACTATGCATGAGCAAATATTTTTATTCTATTATTCTACTTATATTTAATAATATTTTAGAGACAAATTTTACATTCCACATAATCAAATCTCTTCGAAATATATTGAGACCAATTCCCGTATCATCTAGTTGTCTAATAAGGGAAACAGAGGCACAAACATGGATTTTTTTCAAGCTCAGTTTCTGCAGCTGGTTTACAATTGGGTTGGCCTACTCGGCGTCGCCGCCCCTCCTAGGGGTGGATTAACGAGTTACTTGTCTCGTTAATGCTCGGCTCGTTAAGCTTAACGCGCAAAGAACTGATATGATTAGTTATCGCTCAATGTATCTATTTAGTGCTAGATACATCCATTTGAGCAATAACTAATTCCAGAAGAAGAGAGTACATTGTATTGTATTGACAAGCTTAACGAGCTGCTCATGAAACTCGTTAGCTTGCTCATTAAGTTTAATAAGTTGAAATCCATGCGTGACTCTGTTCATTAAGAAATGAGCTATGAGTTTAACGAGTTGAGCTGCCGAGTATTCCTTAAACTCTGAGCTAGGCATTTTTGTTCCAGCCCACGGCCCACCCTTCTTACCACCCCAACCACGTACAAACACACAAAGAAAGAAAAGATGATCTGAGAAATTTGGATCCCCTCACCTTCGGCTGCCATCTTGGCGCTAAGAGGTGGGAGGGGGCTCGGATCTTCAAGACCTCTATCTTCTTCGTCAACGTCTAGTGATCATCATAATTTTGTGTGAATAAATTTTCTCTCGTTCTTTTGGTTGTGCCATGAGGTTAGAGAGTTTTCTGTCCTTGCAGATCCGATTTTTTCAATCTGATGAGTTATATTGTTGTGTCAAGCTTTTTTGTTAGTCTGATTCTTTGTAGAGGTCAAATCTTTTATTAACACCATGATGAAGATATAGTGATTCGACGGCATGCACTTCTAGATAATCATTCCGGGCCCAAGTATGTTCGTCGATCAAGGCTTCCCATCTTCTTAGATGGGCGACTCAAGACGCTTTCAAAAACCATTATTGGTAATGTTCACACGGGTGAAAAAATGACAACCTCGTTACTCAAGTCCAATTGTAGCCTTTTTCGCAACTTTTGGAGTATTCCTTGGAGCAAAGATTGATACCGCGAAGAAGATGTTTACAAGAGATTTTATTGTAATTCTTAGTCATATGAGTTACTTTCTGTTTTCTTGGATCTTAGAGCAACTCCAACGGGCCGACCCACACGGACGGCGCTTTTGTCCGCTTTTTGTCCGTTTGGGTCGGCCCGGCGGACACGAACGTCCGGCGCCGTGTTTGCGTCGGCGCGAGCGCCCTACGCTGGTCCGACCCATTTTGTCGGCGCGCCAAAAAAAATGTTTAAAAGCATTTTAAACATAAACACATGCATTTAATTAAACATAAAGCCGGCCACGAAGGCCGGTGAAAGTCCACATTACATTAATTAACATAAAAAACTAAAAACTAGACGACGCGCTGCCCTAGGCGTCCTCATTGTCGTCGGCGACTGCGTCGGGGCCGGTAAGGTCAATCAACGTCGGCGCAGGGCCGGCCCAGCGGAACGCCATGTTCGAGAGGGCGGCGATGTCGGGCTGCGCCGCCGCTGCCTGGGCCTGGCGTGCCTCCTCTTCAGCCTCGCGCTCGAGCATCTGCAGGCGCTCGCCCTCCCGGCGCTCCTCAGCCAGCCGAATGCGGCACCAGTGATCGAGGTAGGCCGCCTCCTGCTTCTTCATGGCCTCGAGCCAGATCGGTGGAGCGCTGACCCACTCGCGCACTACTCCGGTCCAGGAGTAGCGCTCGAGGGGGGCCGGCTCCTTCGGCTCGGCTTTGGGCGGGGACGGCGGGGTCACCGGCGGCATGACGCAGTCACCCGCTGCGGAGAGGGCCATGGCCTCCGCCATGGCAGCCTGGAAAGCCGCCTCCCTCCACCGCTCGTCCTCCTCGCTCTCCTTAATGGCCGCCTGGTCCTCATCGCAGACGATGAGCGAGGGCGGCGGCAGGCTGCGGACGCCGCGTCGCCTCGCCTCCTCATGCTCGAAGGCGAACCATCGAGCCCAATTGGGCGAGTCGACGGCGTAGTGCGGTTCGGCGCGCTGCTCCGGCGTCAGCAACGCCCGCCGGCGCCGCACCTCCTCTGCATGGGCCCTCGCCGTCCGCCGCGCCGCCGGCACTGGGATCCTCTTCGGATCCAAATGCCAGTCATGCGGCAGCGTCGCATCGGGGTACGACAGAGGCACGCGGTGCTACCAGTGCCACTCGGCCTGGTGCACCGGCACATTGATGCGCTGCCTCTGCCGGGGAGCGCGCGGCGTCACGGGGAGGGCGGGAAGGGAGGGGGAATGGCGGGCGGGGGCTTTGCCCTTGCCGCTGCTGCCGATGCCGGAGAAGAAGCCCATGCTGGCAGTGGCTAGGGTTGTCGCCGGCGTGGGGGCAGGGGTGGCCAGATGGGGACGGGGGCGAGTCGCAGTGGATGAGGATGGCCCCGCCGCACGCCCGGCTTAAAAAAGGACGACCGCCGTCGCTGACGCGTGGGCCCAAGGTGGACGGTCGTCATTAATAATGTTGACCGTCGTAGTTGGACAGCCGCCAGGTGGGGATGCGGCGGACGGCGAGGAGACGTGCGGCGCGTCCGCGCCGACGCATTTCAGGCACAATTTTGGGCCGCAAATGGGTCGGCACGGACGCCAGGCGGACACGATTTGAGTTTGGATTAGCGCGTTGGGCCTCCACTTTTGTCCGCGCCGATCCAAACGAACGCGAGCGGACGAAATGGGTTGCCCCATTGAAGTTGCTCTTAAGTCTAAATCAGTGTATATGTAATTGTTATGCGTATGAATAAAGTTGCAGGTGTCTGTAAAAGAAAAGACTAGATAATGTGCTGATGTGCGCGCACCAACTTTGACCCTTCGCCTTGGGGAAGAAGTTGATTGCAAACCATGTCAAGTAACCACAACTTGCTTGCTAATCCTGTCGGCCCTCCAAGCTGAGAAGAGAAATTGTAATATTTCTACTCACTCCGTTCCGAATTACTTATCGCAAGTATAAATGTATTTTAATTTTAGATACACTCATTTCTGCGACGAGTAATTTGAAACGGCGGGAGTAGCTATCTACTACTCCAGGTTATATAGTCGTACTAACATATGCCACATGCCTTCAGATTATTCCTTTCTTGGACCCTTGTGCAAGAAACACTCCAACTGAATTTGACCAAGCCAAATTATTTCACACATATAAATAAAGATGCAAGCCACCATATGTTCTGCATAATCTCAAGCTCACTCCAAACCATAGCTTAAGCCACAACCAGCTGATCAAAAGTAGGTTACTCTGCTCTAGCTGCCATGGTTTGCTTTCGGTTGTTCCCCTTCCTCCTCGGCACGGCCATCGGCGTGTACGCGGCCCAGAACTATAAGGTCCCGAATCTCCGCCGCCTCGCCAAGTGCTAAGAGGAGGAATACCGCAGGAAGCCATAAATCGCCGGCGAGGGGAGGAAGAAGAAGGTGCAGGTGGAGATCGACGACGACGAGGAGTAGATCGATCATACTTTTCAAGTTGCTGGTAGGCCGACCATTATATATCGGGTGATCAGTCAGTACAAATATGAAGCAAAATCAGTATGCATGTGAAGTTTGTAGTAGGAGTCCCTGGAGTAGTGATGTAATATGATGATCGATAGACCGGTCGATTTATATAACGTCATGTATTGTTGTGTATTTAATGAAGAATTTGTTTTTCTCTAAAAAATATGCATGAATTATGATGTTTTCTTTTTGAGAAAAATTATGATGTTTTGTTAGTTGGCAGTGGCACTTCAGCTGCGGATCTTAAAAGCTGCTCTTTCTGCCTCGTGGCTTTTATTTAGAAGTGTATCTGCGAGATCACACTCCGTTGCCTTAAAGTAATTAATTAACGTGATGTTTATTTTCATAAAATTAATCCTGTTTCAGATCTTTCAAAGTTGTAAAATGGAAAATTCTGGCAGAAAGAAAAGAAACAAAAGTTTTTGGACAACGCTAACGCCCACGTGTGGTGGGAGTCAAATTCGCCCCCACGCCCTATAATACACGGACTGCACCACATCACCACATGCATGCATGTGTGAATCTTTTTGGATTTTCAGTTTTTAAAATGTTTTATCTCTTAAATAAAAAATCCGATTGAAGATCCGTTCTCACCATTAAATCCCTCGCGACGAGATCTTTGAAACTAGATCCCATATCAATATATTTCGACGAAATTTTTTTGAGTTAAAAGTTGTCATGTCTATTGCACATGAATTGCCATGATGTTTATACTGAAGTTGCTATGACATGTTTCAGCTATTTTCTTCTACATTTAAAAGTAAACTTTAACATATTATAAAACGGGAAATTAAGAAACTAGACTTGCCATGAACCATAAACTAAAATTGCCATGATACATGCACTTAAAATTGCCATGGTTCATACAAAAAATAATTTTCATTGTCAAAGTACTAGAATTGCCATCATCAAAAAACTAAAATTGCCATGCTCTACAAACTAAAATTGCCACATGGCAACTTTAGTTTAAACACTATGGCAACTATAGTGTAAATATCATGGCAACTTTTGGGCAAAAAAAATTCGTCGAAACATATCAACATGGGTCTAGTTTTGAAGATCTCGTCGAAAAGGGTTTAATGGTGAAACGAATTTTTGTTTTGATTTTTTAATTAGGAGATAAAACATTTTTAAGCCGAAAACCAAAAAGATTCCTGCTGATGTCATTTGTTCCTACGTGGCAAAATGAGTGGGGATGGAGGCTTGTGGGCGATGTGCAAGATGCCACACGTGTGGGCGTTAGTTTTTCCGAAGTTCTTTTGAATGAACCCACCACGGTGAACGGGACCTTCACGGCCGGTTATGAGATCGGGTGCTCATGCGAACGGCCGCGCGCGGCCCATTAAGTATAGCTCCCTCCAGAAGCACAAAATGCAGACCAGATTAATCTAGTAGTAAGAGCTCTAGCGGCGAATTTTACCCTTTCTTGTACCTCTAAGGCAAAAGTACGTACAGGAGCTTGGACCAAACCCAGGCTTGGTTATGTAAAGCTGAATGTTGATGCGGGTTTTGACCCGGACTTGCTACAAGGAACTGTTGGAGCTGTTATTAGAGACCACACAGGAAAATTTATCGCTGCTGCTAATGAAAGATTAGACATTTGTTATGATGCATTCACAGCTGAAGCGATTGCGGTAAGGTTTGGCCGGAACCTTGCCCACACCGTTGGATGCAGCAAAATTGAATTGAACTCAGACAGTCTGGAGGTTGTCGCTGCACTTCAGGAGGGGTATTCTTCTTCTGTGGCAAGTGTTGTTTTTGATGACTGCTACTTTATATCCTTAGATTTCACCCATATTATTTTTGAGCATTGTAATAGAGAGAACAATAAGGTAACTCATGAGTTAGCTAGGATAGCTAAATTTTCCCCTCCTAATGTTTGGATGAATACAACCCCAGGGGCTGTAATTCCTCTTATTACTTTCGATGCTACCATTGTAGCCAATTAATAAAGGAGGTGGTTATTGTAAAAAGAAAGTATAGCTCCCTCCTCGCTCGCTAAAAAAAACAAATTCGTTCACTAGATTAACTCGCCTTGCTCACATTTTGTTTTTTCCCTGGTTGTGTTATTCTGCTGGTTCAGGAAAAAGACCCGCCTCCGATTTTTTAGGATTTTGAATATGTTCGTGAAATAAAGAAAAGTTCATGGATTCATTAAAATGTTTGACGGTTTTGGAAAGTTCATGAATATGAAAAAACTATTAAATTAATAAAAAAAACCACGAATTATTGGAAAATCTCATTGAATTTGAAAAAAAGTTCATTGATTTTGAAAAAACTCATCGATTTAGAAAAACTCATCAATTTTGAAAAAAATCATCAATTTCAAAAAAGTTTACGAATTTGAAAAAACTTTGGGTTTGTATACGAGTTCACAAATTTTAAAACGGTTGAGCATCTAGAAAAACAAGAAGAAAACGAAATAGAAAAAAATATGAAAAAAGGAAAAAAATGAACAAAACTGTTTCAAAAAGAGAAAAAAGGAAACAAGAAAAAAGAAAAAAAGAAATAAGTAAAGAAGGGAAAAGATGTAACTAATTGCATCAAGTGAGGTGGTTGGGGTGGTTAGTGCAGTGTACATGACCCAGGAGATTGCCGGTTCAACTCAGAATACGCACGGAAGCGCCGAATAGGAAATGCCACAATGAACGGCGCCTATTGTCTTTTTTGTCAGTTTTTTTATGCGTCCCCATCTGGATTTTCTATTTCTAATCGATGATTTTTCTCAAACTTCATGAACTTTTTTAAATTTGATGAACTTTTTTCCAAATTCGATGAACTTTTTCAAATTTGATAAACTTTTCTAAAAAATCAATGATTTTTTAAATTCCTAAACTTCTATGAAGTTTATGATTATTTTTTCAAAATCAATGAACCTTTTGAATTCAGGTTTTTTTCCTTTCCAAAAGTCAAACAGTTGGTAAACCGCGAACGATCAACGCGGTTGAGCGACCAGGAAACCAGTCGAGCGCTTCTTGGGAGGCCCACGACCGGGTGCGCATGGGCGCCAGAGAGCTCAACCAGCCCCTAAGGCGCCCTACAGAACCGGGACCAACTAACTGAGCAGCGCTTAATCGGGAGCCTTTCCAAGGGTCATTTGGGGTGGGCTGGCCTACTCTTACCGTCGCGACGTGTGGCGCTCTTGACGCTCCCTCTGAATTTTGTTTTTTATTTTGCCGCACGCATTTTTGGTTTTTTTGGCCTTTTGATTTTTCATCGGTCTTTCTTATTTTTTGGACCAATTTATTTTTATTTTTTTCACGTAAACAACGCATTTTATTTTGCGAGTGTGCCTCTCAAAAACGGAAAAACGTGTTTTCTTTTGCTTTCACGAGAGGCACGGTCATGCATCTCGAAAACGAAAGAAAACATGTTTCTCTTTTTTTTTTGTTCCACGAGAGGGCACGGTTTGGCTTTCATGAGAGGCACGGATTTTCTTCCACGAGAGACACGGCCGTGCCTCTTGGAAACGGCTTTCGGAAAGGAAAAATACGTGCTCCCAGTATGGCTTTTTCATGAAATAAAATTTTATTAAAACCTATCGATATGGGATCTAG
Organism: Triticum aestivum; assembly: GCF_018294505.1. NCBI lineage: Eukaryota > Viridiplantae > Streptophyta > Magnoliopsida > Poales > Poaceae > Triticum > Triticum aestivum. Next base: position 375,308,049 of record NC_057814.1, on the reverse strand, counting down.
TTTTGAAGATTCGATGTGAGGAATACAACAAAAAACAGGTCAAAATTTGGACTCACGGTTTAACAGATAAAATGTTTTGAATAAACGGATCTCCGAAAAAAGAGAAAACTCCCAGGTTGCCACAAATGGAGCATATGCAACGCATCATTTGTCACAACCTAGGGAGATGAAAGTGAACTTTGAAAGACGTACTCCTCAATTAATGATTTCGTATAGGACCTCCTACAGTGAACCTCGACTCACCCTCATCAAACTGGACCGAATTGGCTCGTGCTGGAACTTTCCTACAAAATGGCCTACTAGGCCGTGCCTAATAGCATCTACAGCCGGGCGTCCCAAACCCGACTCAAACCCCCGGGCGAGCCTCCCGATCACTAACCTGTCACAAAATTTTGACCCAGACGGGCGTCTCAAACGGACCTCAAACGCCCGGGGTGACCGGCACCCCTCATATGGTGCCCAAATATGAGTCGTATATGGGGCGCCCGGGCGCGTCAGCCACGCCGGACTAACGACGGGGTCCTACGCAGCATTACCCCGGAAATCAAGCGGTCCGAAACTTGTCTCCTTCGTCGGACGGATGTCACCACTTGGTGCAGCTCCGGCCGGCCGCGTAGTGCCTAGCCCGGTTATTTAAGCCGATCGCCGACACTGAAACCCTACCCCTTCATATTTTCCTCCGCCCATCCGCCGACGCCGCCACTTTCCACTCTCCGTCCGCCACTACTAGTAGCCATGCCCCCACACCGGTGGATAAGGGGCTACCTATTTCTAACGCCGGAGCGCCGGCTACAACTCCTTGAGCAGATCCGGGCAAGGCGTGAAGCCCGAATCACCGCGGGGCTACCTCCGGAGGCAGTGGATCCGGATGAGTAGCTGGAGGAGAATGTGGGGGACGCTGGGACGCGGATCTGCACGCGGAGCAGCAGACCATCCTTGATTCCCTTTGCTCGGAGTCGGATGTGGAGGCCAGACGCCGCCGCTGGCAGGAGATGAAGGCGCAACATGCCGCGGAGGAGAAGGAGATGCTCGCCTACATGGATGAGGTCGAGCAGGAGGAGAATGAGCCGGAGCCCTCCTACATGTCCGTCCATCCGGCACCGACGTTATGGATATCTCCGACGACGAAAATTAGTTAGGATAGTACGTAGGATGTAGTACGCAGCATTTATTTTGCATGCCTTTTATAAATTTAGGGGTAGCTAATTTGAGACGTGACCGATCACTATCTACAGACACGTCCGGTCACGTCCACGGACGTTTGAGATATCGGATTTGCCTTTTTTTTTAAGGCAAAGATATCGGATTTGCTGCAGATGCTCTAAAGGCCGGAGCGTCGTGGTCTCCTGCGTGACGAGAAGGTGGCCCAGCCCATTCCGAAAACAACCCATATTGGTTGGAGCTCAAAGCATGGCCCGCCTGAGCATGTGAGATAGATATAGATGTTCCTACCCCTCAAAAAGAAAAGATATAGATGTTCCTAAAACAAAGTAAGATAGATATAGATAATTCAAAGTTTCAAAACAAACGATATAGATAATTCAAAGGAGCGGCATGACGTAACTAAAGACCGTCTAACTGCTGCACGCCAACGGAACGATGGCAACTCGGTCGCCGCTTTCTGTTTGCCGTTTACATGGCAGTTTCAGCTTGTGGTCGGCGTCGAACCCGGCCGACCGGTGGCCGACGATATGGGCCACAAGCTTAAAGCGGCGGGAATGTATGTAGGAACCCCATCAAAAAAGGGCATTCGGGCAGCGTCATACCAACTATCTTTGTCATGGCCGGCCGACGTGCTCAACGCGGCGCCCACCGTATCATGTGGCAGCAACGTTGCTCTTGGCTGGTCGTAGGTTTCACTGGTCGTTTTGTTTCGTTTTGGTTTTCCAGCGCGGAGCGCACTAAAGCTCCAACGCAAGAGGAGTGGCCACGGACCCTCGCATCCGTACAGCCACTCACCAAACCACCGGCTCGGGCCGCCCGCATGCATGTAACCTCGATCGCTTGTTGTATCCAAGAACAAAAAGCTTTGCTTGCAAGAGGCTTTTGAGCACACCAAGGGTGCCCGACACGCTAGGGCTGGACGCCGATGCATCCTAGCTCAACCGTCACCACAACATATTACTCCTGTAAGAGCATCTACGGCCGGGCGCTTTAAACCCACCTCATTTGTTCGGGTGGACCCTCTTATCACCGTCCCGGTCGTGAAACTTTGACCCAGACGAGCTTCTTAAACGAGTCTCAAACGCTCGGGCTGACTGGCATCCCTCATATCTAACCCAAATATGAGGTGGATATGGTCGCGCCTTGGCACACCCGCCACATCGGACCCGACGACCCGATTCCACCGCAAACTGCATCAAATTCACTAAACCCTTCCTCCTCCTCCTGCTGCCCTCCAACCTTTCCTGCGCCCGAACCCTCGCTGTCCTCCACCCTTACTCCCCATCCTCATCACCGGTCCCGATCCACCGCAGGAGATGTCGTCCATCCCGTCCCCGACCTCCGAGACGAGATGCGACCCACCTCGTCAGTCGGCGTTCCTTCGTTGGCTCTGACTTGCAAGGCGGAGAACATTGCCCGGAAGTTGCGGCGACGCTGACAGCGAGAGAGGGAGGTGGCGGCGGCATCGCAGGGAGGTTCGAAATGGTGGAGCAACTGTCTCCTCCGCCGCGCCCGGACCCCGCACCCTTTCCATCCGAGCGCTGATCCGAATTACGCCGTCCGACCCCGTTGGGACAGAGGAGGATTCGACGGCCGGCTGGGCCATTCTGGAGAGCTTTCAGCCCATGCAGATGCCGGCGGTCGACGTATGTGACTCGCCGCAGCTTGTTTGGGCGCGGATGAGCACGGGCACCGGCAGCGCCCGAGCTGCCCTCGACATGTAGGGAGTACGAGGAGGCAAGGGCGTCTGCAACACGGATGCAGGTGGAGGAGGCAGCCCGGATGCAGGCAGAGCAGGACGAGCAGGACGTATTCCGCCTGGAGCACGTCGCATTCCGCTCGGAGCAGGCGCCCGGCCAGTGATCCGAAGGCATCCGTCAAGCTCGACATTGAATTCATTTCGGCCATGTCCGGTTTGTTGAACTATGATTTGTTTTGCTTTGTTTTGAACCGTTGAATTCAAACAAAGCTTCATTTTGAACTGCTGAATTCAAACAATTTGTATTATATGGTCGACGTGCATGGATTGTATGGATTTGATGATCGACATTTAAGGTATGTGGGGCACAACATATGAGAGGCCGGCGGGCGCTGTATGTAGACGCGCCCGAACGCGCTCGCGGGCGTACAGGGGCCGGATTTGCCAAGTCGAGTCGTAGATGCTCTAAAGTTATCAGAGTATCCGCCATCCGGAGCATCCTCGCTCGCGAGTACCCTTCGTCCATTTCTCACTCCTCGCGTCGTTTGCTCCTTGTCACACTTCCGGTCGTCTGATATTCCTGGGCGCTGCGTCAGATGAGGCCGGGTCGACGTGTCAGCATGCTTCGTTTTCTGCAGGGCTGTTTGGTTCGCGTGAGTCGGATACGCCCATGTACCTGAGTCGGCATGTGAGCGTTGCATGGTCGTCCTTGCCCAGCGTGTGGGGTGCGAGGGCCTAGTCTGGCCGTGTGCCAGTGGGACCATCCCGGCTGGGGTGTGTCGGCGTTCTGGGAACGGGGGTACCCAGACTTGCCTGCCTGCGGCCCACGGCGTGGCTCCATCGACGGCCTGGTATGGCCCAACTTCAGCATCAAGAACTCAAGACCCCCGCGAGGGGCCAAGCCTCGCGAGGCGGACGACACCAAGACCTTCATAAGGAGCGGCCTCCTCAGGCTGGCTCCTGAGGAGTGGAGATTTCTATACAAGCCTCACCTCGCGAGGTTCGGGTGACGTGAGCCATGACGACCAAGGCCAGGCGGGCGCCAGCGGGCGTAGGACAACAGTTTCCTCTTTGGTGCTAAGGAGGCAAGCGCAAGCGCGGAGTCCCGAGGAATCAGCCAAACGTTTCCATTCCGGTGCAACAAGACCAAGACCGCCAGGACGGCAAGACGGAGGTCATCACCGAGCCCACCACGGCGTCACGACGAGAGGCTTTTGCAGGTGAAGACTACTTTTGTCAGGATAACATGTACTAGCTGTCTCCCTTCGAATTTGACCGTTGTGGGTGTTGGGGAACGTAGTAATTTCAAAAAAATTCCTACGCACACGTAAGATCTGTTGGAAATATGCCCTAGAGGCAATAATAAATTAGTTATTATTATATTTCCTTGTTCATGATAATCGTTTATTATCCATGCTAGAATTATATTGATAGGAAACTCAGATACATGTGTGGATACATAGACAACACCATGTCCCTAGTAAGCCTCTAGTTGACTAGCTCATTGATCAATAGATGGTTACGGTTTCCTGACCATGGACATTGGATGTCGTTGATAACGGGATCACATCATTAGGAGAATGATGTGATGGACAAGACCCAATCCTAAGCCTAGCACAAGATCGTGTAGTTCGGTTGGTAAGAGCTTTTCTAATGTCAAGTATCATTTCCTTAGACCATGAGATTGTGCAACTCCCGGATACCGTAGGAATGCTTTGGGTGTACCAAACGTCACAACATAATTGGGTGGCTATAAAGGTGCACTACAGGTATCTCCGAAAGTGTCTGTTGGGTTGGCACGAATCGAGACTGGGATTTGTCACTCCGTGTAAACAGAGAGGTATCTCTGGGCCCACTCGGTAGGACATCATCATAATGTGCACAATGTGACCAAGGAGTTGATCACGGGATGATGTGTTACGGAACGAGTAAAGAGACTTGCCGGTAACGAGATTGAACAAGGTATCGGGATACCGACGATCGAATCTCGGGCAAGTAACATACCGATTGACAAAGGGAATTGTATACGGGATTGATTGAATCCTCGACATCGTGGTTCATCCGATGAGATCATCGAGGAGCATGTGGGAGCCAACATGGGTATCCAGATCCCGCTGTTGGTTATTGACTGGAGAGTCGTCTCGGTCATGTCTGCGTGTCTCCCGAACCCGTAGGGTCTACACACTTAAGGTTCGGTGACACTAGGGTTGTAGAGATATTAGTATGCGGTAACCCAAAAGTTGTTCGGAGTCCCGGATGAGATCCTGGACGTCACGAGGAGTTCCGGAATGGTCCGGAGGTAAAGATTTATATATGGGAAGTCTTGTTTTGGTCGCCGGAAAGGTTTCGCGCATTATCGGTATTGTACCGGGAGTGCCGAAAGGGGTCCGGGGGTCCACCAAGGGGTCCACATACCCCGGGGGGCCACATGGGCTGTGGGGTGTGCGCCTTGGCCTATATGGGCCAAGGGAACCAGCCCCAAGAGGCCCATGCGCCAAGATATAAGATAAAGGGAGAGTCCTAAAGGGGGAAGGCACCTCCTAGGTGCCTTGGGGAGGATGGACTCCTCCCTGGCCGCACCCTTCCTTGGAGGGAGGGCCAAGGCTGCGCCCCCCTCTCCCTTGGCCCTATATATAGTGGGGGGAAAGGGAGGGCAGCAAATCTAAGCCCTGGCGCCTCCCTCTCCCTCCCGTGACACATCTCCCTCCTCCCGCAGCGCTTGGCGAAGCCCTGTTGGAATCCCGCTACTTCCACCACCACGCCGTCGTGCTGCTGGATCTCCATCAACCTCTCCTCCCCCCTTGCTGGATCAAGAAGGAGGATACGTCGCTGCTCCGTACGTGTGTTGAACGCGGAGGTGCCGTCCGTTCGGCGCTAGGATCATCGGTGATTTGGATCACGACGAGTACGACTCCATCAACCCCGTTCTCTTGAACGCTTCCGCTCGTGATCTACAAGGGTATGTAGATGCACTCCTTCCCTCTCGTTGCTAGTAAATTCCATAGATTGATCTTGGTGATGCGTAGAAAATTTTGAATTTCTGCTACGTTCCCCAACAATGGCATCATGAGCTAGGTCTATGCGTAGTTTCTATGCACGAGTAGAACACAAAGTAGTTGTGGGCGTCGATGTTGTCAATTTACTTGCCGTTACTAGTCTTATCTTGATTCGGCGGCATCGTGGGATGAAGCGGCCCGGACCGACCTTACACGTACACTTACGTGTGACAGGTTCCACCGACTGACATGCACTAGTTGCATAAGGTGGCTAGCGGGTGTCTGTCTCTCCCACTTTAGTCGGATCGGATTCGATGAAAGGGTCCTTATGAAGGGTAAATAGAAATTGGCATATCATGTTGTGGCTTTTGCGTAGGTAAGAAACGTTCTTGCTAGAAACCCATAACAGCCACGTAAAACATGCAACAACAATTAGAGGACGTCTAACTTGTTTTTGCAGGGTATGCTATGTGATGTGATATGGCCAAAAGGATGTGATGAATGATATATGTGATGTATGAGATTGATCATGTTCTTGTAATAGGAATCACGACTTGCACGTCGATGAGTATGACAACCGGCAGGAGCCATAGGAGTTGTCTTAATTTATTGTATGACCTGCTTGTCAATGAAAACGCCATGTAATTACTTTACTTTATTGCTAACCGTTAGCCATAGTAGTAGAAGTAATAGTTGGCGAGACAACTTCATGAAGACACGATGATGGAGATCATGGTGTCATGCCGGTGACAAAGGTGATCATGCCGCGCCTCGAAGATGGAGATCAAAAGGCGCAAGATGATATTGGCCATATCATGTCACTTTATGATTTGCATGTGATGTTTATGTTTACATCTTATTTGCTTAGAACGACGGTAGCATAAATAAGATGATCCCTCACTAAGATTTCAAGAGACGTGTTCCCCCTAACTGTGCACCATTGTAAAGGTTCGTTGTTTCGAAGCACCACGTGATGATCGGGTGTGATAGATTCTAACGTTCGAATACAACGGGTGTTGACGAGCCTAGCATGTACAGACATGGCCTCGGAACACATGCGAAACACTTAGGTTGACTTGACGAGCCTAGCATGTACAGACATGGCCTCGGAACACAAGAGATCGAAAGGTCGAACATGAGTCGTATAGTAGATACGATCAACATGGAGATGTTCACCGATGATGACTAGTCCGTCTCACGTGATGATCGGACACGGCCTAGTTTGACCCGGATCATGTATCACTTAGATGACTAGAGGGATGTCTATCTGAGTGGGAGTTCATTAATCAGATGAACTTCATTATCATGAACATAGTCAAAAGGTCTTTGCAAATTATGTCATAGCTTACGATTTAGTTCTACTGTTTAAGATATGTTCCTAGAGAAAATTTAGTTGAAAGTTGGTAGTAGCAATTATGCAGACTGGGTCCGTAAACTGAGGATTGTCCTCATTGCTGCACAGAAGGCTTATGTCCTTAATGCACCGCTCAGTGTGCTGAACCTCAGCATCGTCTGTAGATGTTGCGGAACATCTGACATACACGTTTTGATGACTACTTGATAGTTCAGTGCGTAATGCTAACGGTTTAGAATTATGGCACCAAAGACGTTTTTGAAACGTCGCAGAACATATGAGATGTTCCGAAGACTAAAATTGGGATTTCAGACTAGTGCCCACGTCAAGAGGTATGAGACCTCTGACAAGTTTCTTAAGCCTGCAAACTAAGGGAGAAAAGCTCAATCGTTGAGCATGTGCTCAGATTGTCTGAGTACTACAATCACTTGAATCGAGTGGGAGTTAATCTTCCAGATGAGATAGTGATGGTTCTCCATAGTCACTGCCACCAAGCTATTAGAGCTTCGTGATGAACTATAACATATCAGGGATAGATATGATGATCCTTGAGAAACTCGCGATGTTTGACACCGCAAAAGTAGAAATCAAGAAGGAGCATCAATTGTTGATGGTTAGTAAAACCACTAGTTTCTAGAAGGGCAAGGGCAAAAGGGATACTTCATGAAACAGAAAATCATTTACTGCTCTAGTGAAGAATCCCAAGGTGGAACCCAAACCCGAGACTAAGTGCTTCTGTAATGAGGGGAACGGTCACTGAAGCAGAACTACCCTAGATACTTGGTAGATGAGAAGGCAGGCAAGGTCAACATAAGTATATTGGATATACATTATATGAATGTGTACTTTGCTAGTACTCCTAGCAGCACCAGGGTATTAGATACCGGTTCGGTTGCTAAGTGTTAGTAACTTGAAATAAAAGCTGCGGAATAAACGGAGACTAGCTAAAGGTGAGATGACGATATGTGTTGGAAGTGTTTCCAAGGTTGATGTGATCAAGCATCGCATGCTCCCTCTACCATCGAGATTTGGTGTTTGCGTTGAGCATGATTGGATTATGTTTATCGCAATACGGTTATTCATTTAAGGAGAATAATGGTTACTCTGTTTATTTGAATAATACCTTTAATGGTCTTGCACCTAAAATGAATCTCGATCGCAGTGATACACATGTTCGTGCCAAAAGATATAAAATAGTAATGATAGTACCACATACTTGTGGCACTGCCATTTGAGTCATATTGGTATAGAACGCATGAAGAAGCTCCATGTAGATGGATCTTTGGACTCACTCGTTTTGAAAAGATTGAGACATGCGAACCATGTCTATTGGTATATATGCGTGAAGAAACTCCATGCAGATGGATCGTTTGGACTCACTTGATTTTGAATCACTTGAGACATGCAAATCATACCACATGGGCAAGATGACTGAAAGGCCTCGTTTTCAGTAAGATGGAACAAGAGAGCAACTTGTTGGAAGTAATACATTTGATGTGTGCAGTCCAATGAGTGCTGAGGCACGCAGTGGATATCGATATGTTCTTACTTCACAGATGATTTGAGTAGATGCTGGGTGTATTTACTTGATGAAACACAAGTCTGAATTATTGAAAGGTTCAAGTAATTTCAGAGTGAAGTTGAAGATCGTCGTGACAAGAGGATAAAATGTCTGTGATATGATCATAGAGATGAGTATCTGAGTTACGAGTTTGGCACACAATTAAGATATTGTGGAAAGTGTTTCACAATTAATACCGCCTGGAACACCACAGTGTGATGGTGTGTCCGAACATCATAACTGCACCCTATTGGATATGGTGCATACCATGATGTCTCTTATCGAATTACAACTATCGTTATGGGTTAGGCATTAGAGACAACCGCATTCACTTTAAATAGGGCACCACGCAATTCCGTTGAGACGACACCGTTTAGAGAAACCTAAGTTGTCGTTTCTTAAAAGTTTGGGTCTGCGATGCTTATGTGAAAAAGTTTCAGGCTGATAAGTTCGAACCCAAAGCGGATAAATGCATCTTCATAGAATACCCAAAACAGTTGGGTATACCTCCTATTTCAGATCTGGAAGCAAAAGTAATTGCTTCTAGAAACGAGTCCTTTCTCGAGGAAAAGTTTCTCTCGAAAGAATTGAGTGGGAGGATGGTGGAGACTTGATAAGGTTATTGAACCGTCACTTCAACTAGTGTGTAGCAGGGCACAGGAAGTTGTTCCTGTGGCACCTACACCAATTGAAGTGGAAGCTTATGATGGTGATCATGAAACTTCGGATCAAGTCACTACCAAACCTCGTAGGACGACGAGGATGCGTGCTACTTCAGAGTGGTACGTGATCCTGTCTTAGATGTCATGTTGCTAGACAACAATGAACCTACGAGCTATGGAGAAGCGATGGTGGGCCCATATTCCGACAAATGGTTAGAAGCCATGAAATCCGAGATAGGATCCATGTATCAGAACAAAGCATGGACTTTGGTGAACTTGCCCGATGATCGGCAAGCCATTGAGATAAATGGATCTTTAAGAAGAAGACAGACATGGACGGTAATGTTACTATCTATAAAGCTCGACTTGTGGCAAAGAGTATTTTCACAAGTTCAAGGAGTTGACTGCGATGAGATTTTCTCATCCGTAGCGATGCTTAAGTCCGTCGGAATCATGTTAGCATTAGCTGCATTTATGAAATCTGGCAGATGGATGTCAAAACAAGTTTCCTTACCAGTTTTCGTAAGGAAAGGTTGTATGTGATACAATCAGAAAGGTTTTGTCCATCCTAAGGATGCTAAAAGGTATGCTAGCTCCAGTGATCCTTCCATGGATTAGAGCAAGCATCTCGGAGTCAGAATATACGCTTTGATGGAGTGATCAAAGTTTTTGGGTTTATAAAAGTTTGTTAGAAACTTGTATTTACAATAAAGTGAGTGGGAGCGCTACAACATTTCTGATAAGTATATGTGAATGACATATTGTTGATCCGAAATGATGTAAAATTTCTGGAAAGCATAAAGGGTTGTTTGAAAGGAGTTTTTCAAAGGAAGACCTGGATAAAGCTTCTTACATATTGGGCATCAAGATCTATAGAGATAGATCAAGACGCTCGATGATACTTTCAAAGAACGCACACCTTGACATGATTTTGAAAGAGTTCAAAATAGATCAGCAAAGAAGGAGTTCTTGGCTGTGTTACAAGGTGTGAGTATTGAGTAAGACTCAAGACCTGACCACAGCAGAAGAGAGAGAAAGGACGAAGGTCGTCCCCTATGTTTTAGACGTAGGCTCTACAGTATGCTATGCTGTGTACCACACATGAAGTGTGCCTTGCCATGAGTTGGTCAAGGGGTACAATAGTGATCCGGGAATGGATCACATGACAGCGGTCGAACTTATCCTTAGTATCTAGTGGACTAAGGAATTTTCTCGATTATGGAGGTGAAAAGGAGTTCGTCGTAAAGGGTTACGTCGATGCGAACTTTGACACTAATCCGGATGACTCTGAGTAGTAAACCGGATTCGTATAGTAGAGCAGTTATTTGAAATGGCTCCAAGTAGCGCGTGGTAGCATCCACAAGATGACATAGATATTTGTAAAGCACACACGGATCTGAAAGGTTCAGACCCGTTGACTAATAACCTCTCTCACTAGCATAACATGATCAAACCAGAACTCATTGAGTGTTAATCACATAGTGATGTGAACTAGATTGTTGACTCTAGTAAACTCTTTAGATGTTGGTCACATGGTGATGTGACCTGTGAGTGTTAATCACATGGTGATGTGAACTAGATTATTGACTCTAGTGCAAGTGGGAGACTGTTGGAAATATGCCCTAGAGGCAATAATAAATTGGTTATTATTATATTTCCTTGTTCATGATAATCGTTTATTATCCATGCTAGAATTGTATTGATAGGAAACTCAGATACATGTGTGGATACATAGACAACACCATGTCCCTAGTAAGCCTCTAGTTGACTAGCTCATTGATCAATAGATGGTTACGGTTTCCTGACCATGGACATTGGATGTCGTTGATAACGGGATCACATCATTAGGAGAATGATGTGATGGACAAGACCCAATCCTAAGCCTAGCACAAGATCGTGTAGTTCGGTTGGTAAGAGCTTTTCTAATGTCAAGTATCATTTCCTTAGACCATGAGATTCTGCAAATCTCGGATACCGTAGGAATTCTTTGGGTGTACCAAACGTCACAACGTAACTGGGTGGCTATAAAGGTGCACTACAGGTATCTCCGAAAGTGTCTGTTGGGTTGGCACGAATCGAGACTGGGATTTGTCACTCCGTGTAAACGGAGAGGTATCTCTGGGCCCACTCGGTAGGACATCATCATAATGTGCACAATGTGACCAAGGAGTTGATCACGGGATGATGTGTTACGGAACGAGTAAATAGACTTGCCGGTAACGAGATTGAACAAGGTATCGGGATACCGACGATCGAATCTCGGGCAAGTAACATACCGATTGACAAAGGGAATTGTATACGGGATTGATTGAATCCTCGACATCGTGGTTCATCCGTTGAGATCATCGAGGAGCATGTGGGAGCCAACATGGGTATCCAGATCCCGCTGTTGGTTATTGACTGGAGAGTCGTCTCGGTCATGTCTGCGTGTCTCCCGAACCCGTAGGGTCTACACACTTAAGGTTCGGTGACGCTAGGGTTGTAGAGATATTAGTATGCGGTAACCCGAAAGTTGTTCGGAGTCCCGGATGAGATCTCGGACGTCACGAGGAGTTCCGGAATGGTCCGGAGGTAAAGATTTATATATGGGAAGTCTTGTTTTGGTCGCCGGAAAGGTTTCACGCATTATCGGTATTGTACCGGGAGTGCCGAAAGGGGTCCGGGGGTCCACCAAGGGGTCCACATGCCCCGGGGGGGCCACATGGGCTGTGGGGTGTGCGCCTTGGCCTATATGGGCCAAGGCAACCAGCCCCAAGAGGCCCATGCGCCAAGATATAAGATAAAGGGAGAGTCCTAAAGGGGGAAGGCACCTCCTAGGTGCCTTGGGGAGGATGGACTCCTCCCTGGCCGCACCCTTCCTTGGAGGAAGGGCCAAGGCTGCGCCCCCTCTCCCTTGGCCCTATATATAGTGGGGGGGAAGGGAGGGCAGCAAATCTAAGCCCTGGCGCCTCCCTCTCCCTCCCGTGAGACATCTCCCTCCTCCCGCAGCGCTTGGCGAAGCCCTGTTGGAATCCCGCTACTTCCACCACCACGCCGTCGTGCTGCTGGATCTCCATCAACCTCTCCTCCCCACTTGTTGGATCAAGAAGGAGGAGACATCGCTGCTCCGTACGTGTGTTGAACGCGGAGGTGCCGTCCGTTCGGCGCTAGGATCATCGGTGATTTGGATCACGACGAGTACGACTCCATCAACCCCGTTCTCTTGAACGCTTCCGCTCGCGATCTACAAGGGTATGTAGATGCACTCCTTCCCTCTCGTTGCTAGTAAACTCCATAGATTGATCTTGGTGATGCGTAGAAAATTTTGAATTTCTGCTATGTTCTCCAACAAGATCATGGTGATGCATAGCAACGAGAGGGGAGAGTGTTGTCCACGTACCCTCGTAGACCGAAAGCGGAAGCGTTAATACAACGCGGTTGATGTAGTCGTACGTCTTCACGATCCGACCGATCAAGTACCGAACGCACGGCACCTCCGAGTTCAGCAGATATTCAGCTTGATGACGTCCCTCGAACTCCGATCCAGCCGAGTGTTGAGGTAGAGTTTCGTCAGCACGACGGCGTGGTGACGATGATGATGTTCTACCGACGCAGGGCTTCGCGTAAGCACCGCTACGATATTATCGAGGTGTAATATGGTGGAGGGGGGCACCGCACACGGCTAAGAGATCAATGATCAATTGTTGTGTCTATGGGGTGCCCCCCTGCCACCGTATATAAAGGATCAAAGGGGGGAGGTGCTGCTAGCCTTGGGGCACGCCAGGAGGAGTCCTACTCCCACCGGGAGTAGGACTCCCCCTTTTCCTAGTTGGATTAGGACTTGGGAAGGGGGAAAGAGGAGAGGGAGAAGAAGGAAGGGGGGCGCCGCCCCCTTCTCCTTGTCCTATTCGGACTAGGGGGGAGGGGCGCGCGGCCCAGCCCTTGCCGCCTCTCCTCTCTTCCACCTAGGCCCACTAAGGTCCATTATGTTGCCGAGGGGTTCCGGTAACCTCCCGGTACTCCGGTAAAATCCCGATTTCACCCGGAACACTTCCGATATCCAAACATAGGCTTCCAATATATCAATCTTTATGTCTCGACCATTTCGAGACTCCTCGTCATATCCGTGATCACATCCGGGACTCCGAACAACCTTCGGTACATCAAAACATATAAACTCATAATATAACTGTCATCGAAACGTTAAGCGTGCGGACCCTACGGGTTTGAGAACTATGTAGACATGACCGAGACACGTCTCCGGTCAATAACCAATAGAGGAATCTGGATGCTCATATAGGCTCCCACATATTCTACGAAGATCTTTATCGGTGAGGCCGCATAACAACATACGTTGTTCCCTTTGTCATGGGTATGTTACTTGCCCGAGATTCGATCGTCGGAATCTCAATACCTAGTTCAATCTCGTTTCCGGCAAGTCTCTTTACTCGTTTCGTAATACATCATCTTGCAACAAACTCATTAGTTGCAATGCTTGCAAGGCTTAAGTGATGTGCATTACCGAGAGGGCCCAGAGATACCTCTCCGACAATCGGAGTGACAAATCCTAATCTCGAAATACGCCAACCCAACAAGTACCTTCGGAGACACCTGTAGAGCACCTTTATAATCACCCAGTTATGTTGTGACGTTTGATAGCACACAAAGTGTTCCTCCGGTATTCGGGAGTTGCATAATCTCATAGTTATAGGAACATGTATAAGTCATGAAGAAAGCAATAGCAACATACTAAATGATCGAGTGCTAAGCTAACGAAATGGGTCAAGTCAATCACATCATTCTCCTAATGATGTGATCCCGTTAATCAAATGACAACTCATGTCAATGGCTAGGAAACATAACCATCTTTAATCAACGAGCTAGTCAAGTAGAGGCATACTAGTGACACTCTGTTTGTCTATGTATTCACACAAGTATTATGTTTCCGGTTAATACAATTCTAGCATGAATAATAAACATTTATCATGATATAAGGAAATAAATAATAACTTTATTATTGCCTCTAGGGCATATTTCCTTCAGTCTCCCACTTGCACTAGAGTCAATAATCCAGATTACACAGTAATGATTCTTACACCCATGGAGCCTTGGTGCTGATCATGTTTTGCTCGTGGAAGAGGCTTAGTCAACGGGTCTGCAACATTCAGATCCGTATGTATCTTGCAAATTTCTATGTCTCCCACTTGGACTAAATCCCGGATGGAATTGAAGCGTCTCTTGATGTGCTTGGTTCTCTTGTGAAATCTGGATTCCTTTGCTAAGGCAATTGCACCAGTATTGTCACAAAAGATTTTCATTGGACCCGATGCACTAGGTATGACACCTAGATCGGATATGAACTCCTTCATCCAGACTCCTTCATTTGCTGCTTCCGAAGCAGCTATGTACTCCGCTTCACACGTAGATCCCGCCACGACGCTTTGTTTAGAACTGCACCAACTGACAGCTCCACCGTTCAATGTAAACACGTATCCGGTTTGTGATTTAGAATCGTACGGATCAGTGTCAAAGCTTGCATCGACGTAACCATTTACGATGAGCTCTTTGTCACCTCCATAAACGAGAAACATATCCTTAGTCCTTTTCAGGTATTTCAGGATGTTCTTGACCGCTGTCCAGTGATCCACTCCTGGATTACTTTGGTACCTTCCCTGCTAGACTTATAGCAAGGCACACATCAGGTCTGGTACACAGCATTGCATACATGATAGAGCCTATGGCTGAAGCATAGGGAACATCTTTCATCTTCTCTCTATCTTCTGCAGTGGTCGGGCATTGAGTCTTACTCAACTTCACACCTTGTAACACAGGCAAGAATCCTTTCTTTGCTTGATCCATTTTGAACTTCTTCAAAACTTTGTCAAGGTATGTGCTTTGTGAAAGTCCAATTAAGCGTCTTGATCTATCTCTATAGATCTTGATGCCCAATATATACGCAGCTTCACCGAGGTCTTTCATTGAAAAACTCTTATTCAAGTATCCCTTTATGCTATCCAGAAATTCTATATCATTTCCAATCAGCAATATGTCATCCACATATAATATCAGAAATGCTACAGAGCTCCCACTCACTTTCTTGTAAATACAGGCTTCTCCAAAAGTCTGTACAAAACCAAATGCTTTGATCACACTATCAAAGCGTTTATTCCAACTCCGAGAGGCTTGCACCAGTCCATAAATGGATCGCTGGAGCTTGCACACTTTGTTAGCTCCCTTTGGATCGACAAAACCTTCCGGTTGCATCATATACAACTCTTCTTCCAGAAATCCATTCAGGAATGCAGTTTTGACATCCATTTGCCAAATTTCATAATCATAAAATGCGGCAATTGCTAACATGATTCGGACAGACTTAAGCATCGCTACGGGTGAGAAGGTCTCATCGTAGTCAATCCCTTGAACTTGTCGAAAACCTTTCGCAACAAGTCGAGCTTTATAGACAGTAACATTACCGTCAGCGTCAGTCTTCTTCTTGAAGATCCATTAATTTTCAATGGCTTGCCGATCATCGGGCAAGTCAACCAAAGTCCATACTTTGTTCTCATACATGGATCCCATCTCGGATTTCATGGCCTCAAGCCATTTTGCGGAATCTGGGCTCACCATCGCTTCTTCATAGTTCGTAGGTTCGTCATGGTCTAGTAACATAACCTCCAGAACAGATTACCGTACCACTCTGGTGCGGATCTTACTCTGGTTGACCTACGAGGTTCAGTAATAACTTGATCTGAAGTTTCATGATCATCATCATTAACTTCCTCACTAATTGGTGTAGATGTCGCAGAAACCGGTTTCTGTGATGAACTACTTTCCAATAAGGGAGCAGGTACAGTTACCTCATCAAGTTCTACTTTCCTCCCACTCACTTCTTTCGAGAGAAACTCCTTCTCCAGAAAAATTCCGAATTTAGCAACAAAAGTTTTGCCTTTGGATCTGTGATAGAAGGTGTACCCAACAGTTTTCTTTGGGTATCCTATGAAGATACATTTCTCCGATTTGGGTTCGAGTTTATCAGGTTGAAGTTTTTTCACATAAGCATCGCAGCCCCAAACTTTAAGAAACGACAACTTTGGTTTCTTGCCAAACCACAGTTCATAAGGCGTCGTCTCAACGGATTTTGATGGTGCCCTATTTAACGTGAATGCGGCCGTCTCTAAAGCATAACCCCAAAACGATAGCGGTAAATCAGTAAGAGACATCATAGATCGCACCATATCTAGTAAAGTACGATTACGACGTTCGGACACACCATTACGCTGTGGTGTTCCGGGTGGCGTGAGTTGCGAAACTATTCCGCATTGTTTCAAATGAAGACCAAACTCATAACTCAAATATTCTCCTCCACGATCAGATCGTAGAAACTTTATTTTCTTGTTACGATGATTTTCAACTTCACTCTGAAATTCTTTGAACTTTTCAAATGTTTCAGACTTATGTTTCATTAAGTAGATATACCCATATCTGCTCAAATCATCTGTGAAGGTGAGAAAATAACGATATCCGCCACGAGCCTCAATATTCATCGGACCACATACATCTGTATGTATGATTTCCAACAAATCTGTTGCTCTCTCCATAGTTCCGGAGAACGGTGTTTTAGTCATCTTGCCCATGAGGCACGGTTCGCAAGTACCAAGTGATTCATAATCAAGTGATTCCAAAAGTCCATCAGTATGGAGTTTCTTCATGCGCTTTACACCGATATGACCTAAACGGCAGTGCCACAAATAAGTTGCACTATCATTATCAACTCTGCATCTTTTGGCTTCAACATTATGAATATGTGTATCACTACTATCGAGATTCATCAAAAATAGACCACTCTTCAAGGGTGCATGACCATAAAAGATATTACTCATATAAATAGAACAACCATTATTCTCTGATTTAAATGAATAACCGTCTCGCATCAAACAAGATCCAGATATAATGTTCATGCTCAACGCTGGCACCAAATAACAATTATTTAGGTCTAAAACTAATCCCGAAGGTAGATGTAGAGGTAGCGTGCCGACCGCGATCACATCGACTTTGGAACCATTTCCCACGCGCATCGTCACCTCGTCCTTAGCCAATCTTCGCTTAATCCGTAGCCCCTGTTTCGAGTTGCAAATATTAGCAACAGAACCAGTATCAAATACCCAGGTGCTACTGCGAGCATTAGTAAGGTACACATCAATAACATGTATATCACATATACCTTTGTTCACCTTGCCATCCTTCTTATCCGCCAAATACTTGGGGCAGTTCCGCTTCCAGTGACCAGTCTGCTTGCAGTAGAAGCACTCAGTCTCAGGCTTAGGTCCAGACTTGGGTTTCTTCTCCTGAACAGCAACTTGCTTGCTGTTCTTCTTGAAGTTCCCCTTCTTCTTCCCTTTGCCCTTTTTCTTGAAACTAGTGGTCTTATTGACCATCAACACTTGATGCTCCTTTTTGATTTCTACCTCCGCAGCCTTTAGCATTGCGAAGAGCTCGGGAATCGTCTTATCCATCCCTTGCATGTTATAGTTCATCACGAAGCTCTTGTAGCTTGGTGGCAGTGATTGAAGAATTCTGTCAATGACGCTATCATCCGGAAGATTAACTCCCAGTTGAATCAAGTGATTGTTATACCCAGACATTTTGAGTATATGCTCACTGACAGAACTATTCTCCTCCATCTTGCAGCTGTAGAACTTATTGGAGACTTCATATCTCTCAATCCGGGCATTTGCTTGAAATATTAACTTCAACTCCTGGAACATCTCATATGCTCCATGACGTTCAAAACGTCGTTGAAGACCCGGTTCTAAGCCGTAAATCATGGCACACTGAACTATCGAGTAGCCATCAGCTTTGCTCTGCCAGACGTTCATAACATCTGGTGTTGCTCCTGCAGCAGGCCTGGCACCCAGCGGTGCTTCCAGGACGTAATTCTTCTGTGCAGCAATGAGGATAATCCTCAAGTTACGGACCCAGTCCGTGTAATTGCTACCATCATCTTTCAACTTTGCTTTCTCAAGGAACGCATTAAAATTCAACGGAACAACAGCACGGGCCATCTATCTACAATCAACATAGACAAGAAAGATACTATCAGGTACTAAGTTCATGATAAATTCAAGTTCAATTAATCATATTACTTAAGAACTCCCACTTAGATAGACATCCCTCTAATCCTCTAAGTGATCACGTGATCCATATCAACTAAACCATGTCCGATCATCACATGAGATGGAGTAGTTTCAACGGTGAACATCACTATGTTGATCATATCTACTATATGATTCACGCTCGACCTTTTGGTCTCCGTGTTCCGAGGCCATATCTGTTATATGCTAGGCTCATCAAGTTTAACCTGAGTATTCCGCGTGTGCAAATGTTTTGCACCCGTTGTATTTGAACGTAGAGCCTATCACACCCGATCATCACGTGGTGTCTCAGCACGAAGAACTTTCGCAACGGTGCATACTCAGGGAGAACACTTATACTTTGATAATTTAGTGAGGGATCATCTTATAATGCTACCGTCAATCAAAGCAAGATAAGATGCATAAAAAGATAAACATCACATGCAATCAATATAAGTGATATGATATGGCCATCATCATCTTGTGCTTGTGATCTCCATCTCCGAAGCACCGTCATGATCACCATCGTCACCGGCGCGACACCTTGATCTCCATCGTAGCATCGTTGTCGTCTCGCCAATCTTATGCTTCTACGACTATCGCTACCGCTTAGTGATAAAGTAAAGCATTACAGGGCGATTGCATTGCATACAATAAAGCGACAACCATATGGCTCCTGCCAGTTGCCGATAACTCGGTTACAAAACATGATCATCTCATACAATAAAATTTAGCATCATGTCTTGACCATATCACATCACAACATGCCCTGCAAAAACAAGTTAGACGTCCTCTACTTTGTTGTTGCAAGTTTTACGTGGCTGCTACGGGCTTAGCAAGAACCGTGCTTACCTACGCATCAAAACCACAATGATAGTTTGTCAAGTTGGTGCTGTTTTAACCTCGCAAGGACCGGGCGTAGCCACACTCGGTTCAACTAAAGTGAGAGAGACAGACACCCGCCGGTCACCTTTAAGCAACGAGTGCTCGTAACGGTGAAACCAGTCTCGCGTAAGCGTACGCGTAATGTCGGTCCGGGCCGCTTCATCTCACAATATCGCTGAACCAAAGTATGACATGCTGGTAAGCAGTATGACTTATATTGCCCACAACTCACTTGTGTTCTACTCGTGCATATGACATCTACGCATAAAACCAGGCTCGGATGCCACTGTTGGGGAACGTAGTAATTTCAAAAAGTTTCCTACGCGCACGCAAGATCATGGTGATGCATAGCAACGAGAGGGTAGAGTGTTGTCCACGTACCCTCGTAGACTGAAAGCGGAAGCGTTAATACAACGCGGTTGATGTAGTCGTACGTCTTCACGATCCGACCAATCAAGTACCGAACGCACGGCACCTCCGAGTTCAGCACACGTTCAGCTCGATGACGTCCCTCGAACTCCGATCCAGCCGAGTGTTGAGGGAGAGTTTCGTTAGCATGACGGCGTGGTGATGATGATGATGTTCTACCGACGCAGGGCTTCGCCTAAGCACCGCTACGATATTATCGAGGTGTAATATGGTGGAGGGGGGCACCGCACACGGCTAAGAGATCAATGATCAATTGTTGTGTCTATGGGGTGCCCTCCTGCCCCCGTATATAAAGGATCAAAGGGGGGAGGTGCGGCCAGCCTTGGGGCGCGCCAGGAGGAGTCCTACTCCCACCGGGAGTAGGACTCCCCCCTTTTCCTAGTTGGATTAGGACTTGGGAGGGGGGAAAGAGGAGAGGGAGAAGAAGGAAGGGGGCGCCGCCCTCCTTGTCCTATTTGGACTAGGGGGGAGGGGCGCGCGGCCCAGCCCTTGCCGCCTCTCCTCTCTTCCACCTAGGCCCACTAAGGTCCATTATGTTGCCGGGGGGTTCTGGTACCTCCCGGTACTCCGGTAAAATCCCGATTTCACCCGGAACACTTCCGATATCCAAACATAGGCTTCCAATATATCAATCTTTATGTCTCGACCATTTCGAGACTCCTCGTAATGTCCGTGATCACATCCGGGACTCCGAACAACCTTCGGTACATCAAAACATATAAACTCATAATATAACTGTCATTGAAACGTTAAGCGTGCGGACCCTACGGGTTCGAGAACTATGTAGACATGACCGAGACACGTCTCCGGTCAATAACCAATAGCGGAACCTGGATGCTCATATTGGCTCCCACATATTCTACGAAGATCTTTATTGGTCAGATCGCATAACAACATACGTTGTTCCCTTTGTCATCGGTATGTTACTTGCCCGAGATTCGATCGTCGGTATCCCAATACCTAGTTCAATCTCGTTTCCGGCAAGTCTCTTTACTCGTTCCGTAATACATCATCTCGCAACAAACTCATTAGTTGCAATGCTTGCAAGGCTTAAGTGATGTGCATTACCGAGAGGGCCCAGAGATACCTCTCCGACAATCGGAGTGACAAATCCTAATCTTGAAATACGCCAACCCAACAAGTACCTTCGGAGACACCTGTAGAGCACCTTTATAATCACCCAGTTACGTTGTGACGTTTGGTAGCACACAAAGTGTTCCTCCGGTATTCGGGAGTTGCATAATCTCATAGTCATAGGAACATGTATAAGTCATGAAGAAAGCAATAGCAACATACCAAACGATTGAGTGCTAAGCTAACGAAATGGGTCAAGTCAATCACATCATTCTCCTAATGATGTGATCCCGTTAATCAAATGACAACTCATGTCAATGGCTAGGAAACATAACCATCTTTAATCAACGAGCTAGTCAAGTAGAGGCATACTAGTGACACTCTGTTTGTCTATGTATTCACACAAGTATTATGTTTCCGGTTAATACAATTCTAGCATGAATAATAAACATTTATCATGATATAAGGAAATAAATAATAACTTTATTGTTGCCTCTAGGGCATATTTCCTTCAGTGGGATCCCTTCCCGCCTTCATTTGGGAAGAGGACCAAAGCCAGTATAAGTAGAGCAACACAACCACCATAGAGAGGGACCGGAGGGGATCCCATTCCATCCTCACACCCACCAGCTCACTCGAGCACAAGAACACGCCTCCTCCTGAGGTTGTTCTCCACTGTACTAGTTCATCCTTAGCCCCTCGAGGTCAATCCACCACAAAGCATGAGTAGGGTTTTACACCGCAAGGTGGCCCAAACCTGGGTAAACTGCTGTGTCCCGTTTCCTTCCTGTTCATCGAGCTAGGCCATGAGATTGGCGAGTAGGCAGACTGGGAAGGTTGAGTTCTTCACACGCACCCCATAGTTTGAACCTCTCAAGGGTTTGCGGAGCCCGAAATCCAACATTTGGCGCCAGGTAGGGGTGCGTCGAAGATTCGCCTCTCCGCCTGCTGTACACCACCTACGCCACCCACCCCCATGGCGGGCATCGCTCCATCGACCGGACCGACGAGCGCACCCGGAGGCGCCACGGGTCTCCGGGCTTTCACCCCCGCCTTGTGGTGAGTCCAGTGGCCACCCAAGTTCAGGCCGGAGCTGCTGCCCCGATACGACGGCGCGGTGGACCCGGCGGGTTTTCTCCGGGCATATGAGGAGGCTATTTTGGCAGCCGGTGTCGACGACAAGGTCATGGCAAGCTGGCTGCCCATGGCCCTCACGGGCGCGCTGCGCGCTTGGCTTCTTAGTTTGCCGGAGTCTTCAGTGGCCTCCTGGGAAGAGCTGTGCGGCCTCTTCATCACGTGCTTCGCGACACCGGCGCCCCTCGCTATCGCAGCCCTCCTTGGTGGTTCGCAGGCGCCGCCCTCAGACCGCCACATCAAGCTGTTCTTTCGCCAGGTGGGTGCCGCCCACATGCAGCGGGGAGCTCCTCGGGCATGGGCGGCTCCTAAGGCCGACCTCACCTTTGACTCGAGGGACCACCCCGCGACCATCGCAGGAGCCGGCGCGCTCCCGACGCTCTGCACCCCCACCATCTGCAACGTGGCGGTCACCAAGACCCTCATCGACGGTGGAGCCGGCCTCAATGTGCTTTCTGCGGAAGCATTCGGCTTGCTTCATGTGCCCCATGGCCGGCTCCGCCCCACCAAGCCCTTCTCTGGAGTCGTCGACGGCTGCACCTGCCCCCTAGGGCAGATCCGCCTCCCTGTCACCTTCGGCACCCGCAAAAACTACCGCACCGAGCTTATCGACTTCGACATCACTCGCACCGGCCTCCTGTACAACGCTATTCTCGGGTCCCCGGCCCTGGCCAAGTTCATGGCAGCAACTCACCCCGCCTACAATCTCATGAAGATGTCGGGAAACAGCGTCGTCCTCACCGTGGCAGGGGACACCAAGGACGCGCTATTAGCCCTCAAGATCGCCTTCAGGGCCGCGGCGGCCGCACGACCAAGTGAGGAAGGGGCCCCAGAGGCTCCGGGGGCTGCGCCAGCAAAGAAGAAGCAATTGCTCTCCCAAGATCGTGCCGAGACGAAGTAGGTGCCGGTTGATGAAGACGGGGCATCGGGCGCCACCTTCACCATAGGCGTCGACCTCCCCCCAGATCAAGAAGAGACACTAGTTAGCTTCTTACGCACGAACAAGGAAGTGTTCACCTGGGAGCCCAAGGATCTGGTTGGGATCCCGAGGGGAATAATCGAGCATCACCTGAGGGTGTGCCCTAACGCGCGCCCGGTAAAACAGAATGCGCGGCGGCATTCCATGGAGAAGCAGACCCGCAATCTGCAAGAGGCTGGTGTTATTCGGGAGGTGCGGTGCCCGGAATGGCTGGCAAACCCAGTTATTGTCCCCAAGAAAGGTGGGACGGAGCCCATGTGCGTCCATTTCACCAACCTCAACAAGGCTTTCCCTCAAGACCCCTTTCCGCTTCCACGCATCGATTAGATCGTCGACTCTACCGCCGAGTGCGACCTACTGTACTTTTTGGATGCTTTCTCGGGCTATCACCAAATCAAGATGGCGGTGCAGGATGTTGAGAAGACGACTTTCTTGACCCCGTGCGGGGTGTACTGCTACACCTGCATGCCATTTGGGTTGCTGATACATCCATTTTGTATCATGTTTTCTTATTGTTATTTATAATTTTTTATCCATAATAATGCTTTTTGGAGTAATTCTAATGCCTTTTCTCTGATAATATGCAAGGTATACACAAAGAGGGAGAATTTCATCAGCTGGAAATCTGGACCTGAAAAAGCTACATCAGGCTACCTATTCTGCACAACTCCAAATGAGCTGAAACTTCATGAGGATTTTTTATGGAATATATGAGAATTATTGGAGCAAATAACTACCAGAGGGGGCCCACCAGGTGGGCATAACCCACCTGGGCGCGCCAGGCAGCCCAGGCTCGCCCTAGTGGGTTGTGCTCACCCAGGCCCACCTCTGGTGCCCATCTTCTGGTATATAGGTCATTTTGACCTAGAAAAAAAATAAGGAGAGGACTTTCGGGACGAAGCGCCGCCGCCTCGAGGCGGAACTTGGGCAGGAGCACTTTTGCCCTCCAGCGGAGCGATTCCGCCGGGGGAACTTCCCTTCCAAAGGGGGAAATCATCATCATCATCATCACCAACAACCCTCCCATCTTGGGGAAGGCAATCTCCATCAACATCTTCAACAACACCATCTCATCTCAAACCCTAGTTCACCTCTTGTGTTTAATCTTGTTACCGAAACTATAGATTGGTGCTTGTGGGTGACTAGTAGTGTTGATTACATCTTGTAGTTGATTACTATATGGTTTATTTGGTGGAAGATTATATGTTCAGATCCATTATGCTATTTAATAATCCTCTGATCATGAGCATGATTATTATTTGTGAGTAGTTACTTTTGTTCTTGAGGTCACGGGAAATCATGTTGCAAGTGATCATGTGAATTTGATATGTGTTCGATATTTTGATAGTATGTATGTTGTGATTCCCTTAGTGGTGTCATGTGAGAAGGACAACACCAAGACCTACCGACGGAGCGGTGATGACCCACAAGTATAGGGGATCAATTGTAGCTCTTTTCGATAAGTAGGAGTGTCGAACCCAACGATGAGCAGAAGGAAATGACAAGTGGTTTTCACCAAGGTAATGTCTGCAAGTGCTGAAATTATAAGTAGCAGAGTAGTTTGATAGCAAGATAATTTGTAACGAGCAAGTAACAATAGTAGTAGCAAGTGCATAAAGGTAGCCCAATCCTTTTTAGGCAAAGGACAGGCCAAAATGGTCTCTTATGATAAGCAAAGCATTCTTGAGGGTACACGGGAATTTCATCTAGTCACTTTCATCATGTTGGTTTGATTTGTGTTCACTACTTTGATAATTTGATATGTGGGTGGACCGGTGCTTAGGTGTTGTTCTTACTTGAACAAACCTCCTACTTATGATTAACCCTCCTGCAAGCATCCGCAACTACGAGAAAAGTATTAAGAATAAATTCTAACCATAGCATTAAACTTTTGGATCCAGTCGGTCCCTTATGGAATAACGCATAAACTGGGGTTTAAGCTTCTGTCACTCTCGCAACCCATCATCTAATTGCTACTCCACAATGCATTCCCTTAGGCCCAAATATGGTGAAGTGTTATGTAGTCGATGTTCACATGACACCACTAAGGGAATCACAACATACATACTATCAAAATATCGAACACATATCAAATTCACATGATTACTTGCAACATGATTTCTCCCGTGACCTCAAGAACAAAAGTAACTACTCACAAATATAACCATGCTCATGATCAGAAGAGTATTAAATAGCATCATGGATCTGAACATATAATCTTCCACCAAATAAACCATATAGTAATCAACTACAAGATGTAATCAACACTACTAGTCACCCACAAGCACCAACCTATAGTTCCGTAACAAGATTGAACACAAGATATGAACTAGGATTTGAGATGAGATGGTGCTGTTGAAGATGTTGATGAAGATTGCCCTACCCAAGATGGGAGAGTTGTTGGTGATGATGATGACGATGATTCCCCCCTCTGGGAGGGAAGTTCCCTCGGCGGAATCGCTCCGCCGGAGGGCAAAAGTGCTCTTGCCCAAGTTCCGCCTGGAAGCGGCGGCGCTCCATCCCGAAAGTCCTCTCCTTATTTTGTTGTAGGTCAAAATGACCTATATACCAGAAGATGGGCACCGGAGGTGGGCCTGGGTGAGCACAACCCACCAGGGCGCGCCTGGGCTGCCTGGCGCGCCCAGGTGGGTTGTGCCCACCTGGTGTGCCCCCTCTGGTAGTTATTTGCTCCAATAATTCTCATATATTCCATAAAAAATCCTCGTGAAGTTTCAGCTCATTTGGAGTTGTGCAGAATAGGTAGCTTAACGTAGCTTTTTCAGGTCCAGATTTCCAGCTGCCGGAATTCTCCCTCTTTGTGTATACCTTGCATATTATCAGAGAAAAGGTATTAGAATTACTCCAAAAAGCATTATTATGGATAAAAATATTATAAATAACAGTAAGAAAACTTGATGCAAAATGGACGTATCAACTGCCCCAAGCTTAGACCTCGCTTGTCCTCAGGCGAATGTGAAATCGAGAAACATGTCCACATGCTTTGAGAGAGAGGTGTCGTAAAAAAATACGGCATTGAAGCATCATGTTGATTATTATAATAGCAGCAAAATTAAACATAATACTTTTATCATAGAACTTTTATCATATACTTCTCATGAATAAGTAACAGTTCATCACACAATTGAAGTAAAAATCAAAAACTCTATTAAAAACCGACAGACTATGTTCTCAGTCAACTTTGCAACTACAATTCATCATCTTTTCAGGAAGGGTCACGTATCGGAGCCTTTAGGCAAGTCCACATACTCAACCATCATATAGTCTTCTATGATTGCTAACACTCACCGCGTACACATGAGCAAAACGTTTCAACCGGACACATAGAAAGATAGGGGCTTATAGTTTCGCCTCCCAACGTATTCACCTCAAGGGTGATGTCAACAATAATAACTCATCCTATCTATATTCAACTGGACATATGTGCCTAGATCATTCCTCACCACATGATGCTTGCCAAAGGAGAAAAATAAAAAAGGAATAGAAGGAAAACTTTGACTCTTTGCATAAAAGTAAATACATAAAAGTAAAAGATAGGCCCTTCATAGAGGGAAGCAGAGGTTGCCATGCGCTTATTTGTTTGTATGCTCAACCCCTTAGTGCAAAAGAACGTCATGTTACATTGCCCCTTGTGATAGCGACCTTTATTATGCAATCTGTCGCTTTTATTCTTCACCATCACAAGTTCATGCAACGCTCAATTTTCTCTTACACTAAATGATTTCACACATTTAGAAGCAATTTTTATTGCCCTTTTGCACCGATGACAACTTACTTGAGGTATCTTTCTCAATCCCTAGGTAGGTATGGTGGACACTTGAAAATAAGATTTGGGTTTAAGGGTTTTTGGATGCACAAGTAGTATCTCTACTTAGTGCGGAATTTTTGGCTAGCAAAGATAGGGGGAAAGCACCACATGTTGAAGGATCTATGACAATATGACTTCTATGTGAATATAAACAAACATAAACCATTAAGTTGTCTTCCTTGTCCAATGTCAACAATTTTGGCATATAATATTTTGATGAGGGCTCACAATCACAAAAGATTTCTAGGATAGTATATTTATATGTGAATCTTATCTTCCCTTATTAATTCTTTCATGAGTTGCATCATTGACTAATGCTACGTTCGTCAATCTCTAATAAAATTTTCTACTTATACTTTTCCTCATGTGGTGCCATCGCCTACCATAGGATTAGTATATGATCTTATTGATTTATTTCCTTTCTTTTATTTATTTCCTTTCTCTTTTTCCTTTCCTATTTCTTTTCTTTATTTGCAACATGAGAGTAAAGAAAGCAAAAACTCAAACTAAACTTTATTATATAACTTGCACACGATTACAAGGATAGATCACTAAGCAAACTCTCAAGGAAGAAAGGATCAAACTAACTTTTGTTCATCTAAAGCAAAAAATATCGAACTAAAATAAGTAAAAGCAAAAATATAGTGGGATGATACGATACCGGGGCACCTCCCCCAAGCTTGGCGGAAGCCAAGGGGAGTGCCCATACCCGATACTCAATTCTCCTTTGGTGGTGAAGAAGATGATGGTGGTGATGAAGCGATCCTGTCCTTAAGGATCAAGAGATTCCCCAATCGACGGATGACGCTCTAGAGATGGATGATATGCTCTTGATGCAGAATATTTTCGCGAGTGAGATACTTATTTTGTATGCGAACTATTTCAATGACGCGAAAAGCCTCAGTCTCAGCAGGAGTAAGGTGAGTAAGGTAGGGCTTAAGGATATCTTCTTCCTCCTCCTCGGCCAGCAGTGCTTGTGCTGCCACCGGGGATGGATCTACGGTAGCTTTCTTTCCCTTGTCTACCTTGACGGTGTCCGTAGGCTCCTCCCTCTTCGTCTCGATCTTCATTAACCAAGCATCTTCTTCCATGTTGTTGGAGGAGCAGGAAGACATGACGCCTGGCTTGATGAATCTGACCGGAAACAGCAAGAAAAGAGAACAGAGGATTTCTTCGCGATACGGTGGTTAAAAGGTTCGAGAAGTATATATAGATTTTTTATCTTGGAGGACAAGCATACGGACGAAAAATGGAGTCCGGAAGGTGTCCCAGGTGGGCACAACCCACTTGGGCACGCCGGGCATGCCTGGCGCGCCCTGGTGTCTTGTGCCCACCAGGGTACGCTTCGTGGATGTTTCTTTATTTCCTAAATTTTTAAATATTCCAAAACTGATAAAAATATTTTTGCGGATTTTTCGGAGTCCGTTTACTTACCGTATCACGTACCTCCTTATTTTCACGGTTCTGGAGTGTTCCGGAAGGACTCTTTTATATGTTCTTCCGGTGCCAAAGTTTGGATAATATTACTTTCAACATTAATGGACGTACGTGAGATATAATGTTTTATTCGTTGCCCATTGACAACCTTCAGGTTAGTACCTTCTATTATTTATTTTGATGGCTCCACACCGATAAACCTCCTCGATGACATATGGGCCTTCCCATTTTGAGAGGATTTTTCCTGCAAAGAATCTGAAAGAGAGTTGTACAAAACAACATATTCTCTGACTTTAAACTCACGCTTTTGGACTCTTTTGTCATGCCATCTTTTAACTTTTTCTTTGAATAATTTTGCATTTTTATAAGCTTGGGTTCTCCATTCATCTAATGAGCTAATATCAAATAACCTCTTTTCACCAGCAAGCTTGAAATCATAACTGAGCACTTTAACTGCCCAATATGCTTTATGTTCTAACTCAAGAGGCAAATGACAGGCTTTTCCATAAACCATTTTATAAGGAGACATACCTATAGGATTTTTATATGCTGTTCTATAAGCCCAAAGTGCATCATCTAATTTCTTAGACCAGTTCTTCCTGGACCTATTGATAGTCTTTTGCAAAATTAATTTTATTTCTCTATTGCTAAGTTCAACTTGACCACTAGACTGAGGATGATAAGGTGATGCAATTTTATGGTTAACATCATACTTGGCAAGCATTTTACGGAAAGCACCATGAATAAAGTGTGAACCACCATCAGTCATTAAATATCTAGGGACTCCAAACCTTGGGAAAATAACTTCCTTAAGCATTTTAATAGAGGTGTTGTGATCAGCACTACTGGTTGGAATAGCTTCTACCCATTTAGTAACATAATCAACAGCAACCAAAATATGTGTATACCCATTAGAGGAAGGAAAAGGTCCCATGTAATCAAATCCCCAAACATCAAATGGTTCAACAACAAGTGAATAATTCATAGGCATTTCTTGACGCTTACCGATATTACCTATTCTTTGACATTCATCACAAGATAAGACGAACTTACGGGCATCCTTGAAGAGAGTAGGCCAATAAAATCCAGATTGCAATACCTTGTGAGCAGTTCTATCTCCAGCATGATGCCCTCCATAAGCTTCGGAGTGACATTTCCGTAGGATTTGTCCCTGTTCATGCTCAGGTACACAACGTCTAATAATACCATCTACTCCTTCTTTATAAATATGTGGGTCATCCCAAAAGTAATGTCTTAAATCATAGAAGAATTTTTTTCTTTTGTTGGTATGTAAAGCTAGGTGGTAAATATTTAGCAACAATGTAATTAGCATAATCAGCATACCAAGGAGTACTATGAGCAACATTTATTGCAGCTAACTGCTCATCAGGAAAACTATCATCAATAGGTAGTGGGTCATCAAGCACATTTTCTAGCCTAGATAAGTTATCAGCTACTGGGTTCTGAGCTCCTTTTCTATCAATGATATGTAAATCAAATTCTTGTAACAAGAGAACCCATCGAATAAGTCTAGGTTTAGCATCTTTCTTTTCCATAAGATATTTAATAGCAGCATGGTCTGTGTGAACAGTTACTTTGGAATCAACAATATAAGGTCTAAATTTATCACAAGCAAACACCACTGCTAAGAATTCTTTTTCAGTAGTAGCATAATTTCTTTGAGCACTATCTAGAGTTTTACTAGCATAATGAATAACATTCAGTTTCTTATCAACTCTTTGTCCTAGAACAACACCAACAACATAATCACTAGCATCACACATAATTTCAAAAGGCAAGTTCCAATCAGGTGGTTGAACAATAGGTGCAGAAATTAAGGCTTTCTTGCGTGCTCAAAGGCTTCTAAACAATCATCATAAAAACAAAAGGAATATCCTTTTGCAAAAGACTAGTAAGAGGCCTAGAAATTTTAGAAAAGTCTTTGATAAATCTCCTATAGAAACCAGCATGACCTAGGAAACTACGAATACCTTTTATATCTTTAGGACATGGCATTTTCTCAATTGCATCAACCTTAGCTTTGTCCACTTCAATGCCTCTTTCAGAAATTTTATGACCCAAGACAATGCCTTAATTAACCATAAAGTGGCACTTCTCCCAATTCAAGACAAGATTTGTTTGTTCACATATCTGCAAAACTCGATCAACATTGCTTAAACAATCATCAAAAGACTTCCCATAAATAGAAAAGTTATCCATGAAAACCTCAACAATCTTTTCAAAAAAGTTAGAGAATATAGCAGTCATACATCTTTGAAAGGTAGCAGGTGCATTACATAAACCGAAAGGCATACGTCTATAAGCATAGGTTCCAAAAGGACAAGTAAAAGTGGTGTTTTCTTGATTAGGTTGAGAAACAGGTATTTGTGAAAAACCAGAATATCCATCAAGGAAGCAAAAATGTGTGTGCTTAGATAATCTTTCAAGCATTTGATCAATAAAAGGCAAAGGGTAATGATCTTTTCTAGTTACTTTGTTTAATTTTCTAAAATCAATTACCATTCTATAGCCTGTAACAATTCTTTGTGGAATAAGTTCATTCTTGTCATTAGGAACAACAGTTATACCTCCTTTCTTAGGGACACAATGAATAGGACTTACCCATCTACTATCAGCTATAGGATAAATTATACCTGCTTCCAGAAGTTTTAATATTTTCGTTCTTACCACTTCTTTCATCTTCGGGTTTAACCAACGTTGGTGATCAACAACGGGTTTAGCATCAGGTTCCATATTAATTTTGTGCTGACATAGAGTGGGACTAATGCCCTTTAAATCATCAAGAGTATATCCAATAGCAGCTCGGTGCTTCCTTAGAACTTTCAATAATCTTTCTTCTTCATGTTCTGAAAGGTTAGCACTAATAATAACAGGATATATCTTCTTTTCATCAAGATATGCATACTTCAAAGTGTTTGGCAATTGTTTTAATTCAAACACCGGATCACCTTTAGGTGGAGGAGGACCTCCTAGAGTTTCAATAGGCAAATTGTGTTTAAGCAGAGGACGTTGTTCAAAGAAAATTTTATCTATTTCATTTCTTTCATGCATATGTAAATCATTTTCATGGTCTAGCAAATATTGTTCTAAAGGATCAGTAGGTGGTACAACAATAGAAGCAAGACCAATTAATTCATCCTTACTAGGAAATTCTTTTTCATGAAGCTTTCTACTAAACTTGGAAAAATTAAACTCATGAGACTCATCACCAAAACTAACACCGGCAGTTTGCTTCTCACAGTCTATTCTAGCATTAACGGTGTTCAAGAAAGGTCTACCAAAGATAATGGGGCAAAAGTCATCTTGCGGGGAACAAAGAACAAGAAAATCAGTAGGGTATTTTATTTTCCCACACAAGACTTCAACATCTCTAACAATCCCAATTGGTGATATAGTGTCTCTATTAGCAAGTTTAATAGTAATAACATCTATGTCTTCTATTTCTGTGGGTGCTATGTCATTCATAATTTCTTGATATAAGGTGTAAGGAATAGCACTCACACAAGCACCTATGTCACATAAACCATGATAACAGTGATTTCCTATTTTAACTGAGATGACAGGTTCTTATCTGGTTTGGCAATTCAAGCAGCTTCTTCACAGAAGTAAATAACATGCCCATCCATATCTTCTTCTAAGAGATCTTTAACCATAGCAATGCTAGGTTCTACTTTGATTTGTTCATCAGGTTTAGGTGTACTAATATAGCTTTTGTTAACCACAATTGAAACTTTAGCATGTTCCTTTATCCTAACAGGGAAAGGTGGTTTCTCAATATAAGCAGAAGGAACAACAGGATCAATATTATAAAGTATAGTTTCTTCTTTAACTGGTACCGGTTCTTTAATTTCTTATTTAATAGGTGGGTGATATTTAAACCACTTCTCTTTAGGGAGTTCAACATGAGTAGCAAATGATTCACAAAAGGAGGCTACTATCTCAGAGTCAAGTCCATATTTAGTGCTAAACTTTTGAAAAGCATCGGTATCCATAAAAGATTTAACACAATCATACTTAATTTTAATACCTGACACTTTACCTTCGTCGAGTTCCCAATCTTCAGAGTTGCGTTTAATTCTTTCTAAAAGATCCCACCGGAATTCAATAGTCTTCTTCATAAAAGAACCAACACAAGAAGTATCAAGCATGGTTTGATCATTACGAGAAAGCCGAGCATAAAAATTCTGGATAATAATTTCTCTTGAGAGCTAATGATTGGGGCATGAATATAACATTGACTTAAGCCTCCCCCAAGCTAGAGCGATACTTTCTCCTTCACGAGGCCAAAAATTATATATATAGTTCCGATCACGACGAACTAGATGCATAGGATAATTTTTTGGTGGAACTCCAATTTCAAACGATTCCAATTCCAAGATCCAATATCATCGCATAGCCTATACCATGCCAATGCTTTTACCTTCAAAGATAAAGGGAAAACATTTTTCATAACTTCATCCCTGGGTAAACCTGCAAGCTTAAACAATCCACAAATTTGTTCTACATATATCAAGTGCATATCAGGATGTTCGGTTCCATCTCCTGCATAAGGATTAGCTAGCAGTTGTTCTATCATACCCGAAGGAATTTCATATTCAATATTTTCAGTAGGTGCAGTAGGTTGAGGGGTAGCTAATTGTGGTTCCGGACAAGGTGAAGATACCCCGAACAAACCCCTCAAAGGATTGTTTTCCATAGTAACAAGTGACAATAAATTTCAGCACACTATATAAATGTTTCCTTACCAAATTCCACTTACCAAAGGCGCTTCACTCCCCGGCAACGGCGCCAGAAAATAGCCTTGATGACCCACAAGTATAGGGGATCAATTGTAGCTCTTTTCGATAAGTAAGAGTGTCGAACCCAACGAGGAGCAGAAGGAAATGACAAGTGGTTTTCAGCAAGGTAATGTCTGCAAGTGCTGAAATTGTAAGTAGCGAGTAGTTTGATAGCAAGATAATTTGTAACGAGCAAGTAACGATAGTAGTAACAAAAGTGCAGCAAGGTAGCCCAATCCTTTTGAGGCAAAGGACAGGCCAAAACGGTCTCTTATGATAAGCAAAGCGTTCTTGAGGGTACACGGGAATTTCATCTAGTCACTTTCATCATGTTGGTTTGATTTGTGTTCGCTACTTTGATAATTTGATATGTGGGTGGACCGGTGCTTAGGTGTTGTTCTTACTTGAACAAACCTCCTACTTATGATTAACCCTCCCGCAAGCATCCGCAACTACCAGAAAAGTATTAAGAATAAATTCTAACCATAGCATTAAACTTTTGGATCCAATCGGTCCCTTACGGAATAGCGCATAAACTGGGGTTTAAGCTTCTGTCACTCTCGCAACCCATCATCTAATTGCTACTCCACAATGCATTCCCTTAGGCCCAAATATGGTGAAGTGTCATGTAGTCGACGTTCACATGACACCACTAAGGGAATCACAACATACATACTATCAAAATATCGAACACATATCAAGTTCACATGATTACTTGCAACATGATTTCTCCCGTGACCTCAAGAACAAAAGTAACTACTCACAAATGATAATCATGCTCATGATCAGAGGAGTATTGAATAGCATATTGGATCTGAACATATAATCTTCCACCAAATAAACCATATAGTAATCAACTACAAGATGTAATCAACACTACTAGTCACCCACAAGCACCAATCTATAGTTCCGGTAACAAGAATGAACACAAGAGATGAACTAGGGTTTGAGATGAGATGGTGCTGTTGAAGATGTTGATGGAGATTGCCCTCCCCAAGATGGGAGAGTTGTTGGTGCTGATGATGACGATGATTTCCCCCTCCGGGAGGGAAGTTCCCCTGGCGGAATCGCTCTGCCGGAGGGCAAAAGTGCTCCCGCCCAAGTTCCTCCTCGAAGCGGCGGCGCTCCGTCCCGAAAGTCCTCTCCTTATTTTTTTTCTAGGTCAAAATGACCTATATACCAGAAGATAGCACCGGTGGTGGGCCTGGGTGAGCACAACCCACCAAGGCGCACCTGGACAGCCTAGCGCGCCCAGGTGGGTTGTGCCCACCTGGTGGGCCCTCTCTTGTAGTTATTTGCTCCAATAATTCTCATATATTCCATAAATAATCCTCGTGAAGTTTCAACTCATTTGGAGTTGTGCAGAATAGGTAGCCTGACGTAGCGTTTTCAGGTCCAGATTTCCAGCTACCGGAATTCTCCCTCTTTGTGTATACCTTGCATGTTATGAGAGAAATGGTATTAGAATTACTCCAAAAGCATTATTATGGATAAAAAATTACAAATAACAGCAAGAAAACATGATGCAAAATGGACGTATCCAGCGGCCTTCCCAGGCGGCCTCCTGAGGATCAGAGATTTCTATGCAGGTACCCAGCCTCATGAGGCTGCAATGACGTGAGCCATGTGTAACATCCCAAAATTTTCAATTTGGAATGTTATACATAGATCATTCATGCATATCATATTTTATTGCATATTTGTTTTGCGATCCTCGAAATTCTAAGCAACTCAAGGACCCTCGGAGAGAGTTGGGGATTTCACCGTTTTCGTATTTGAAATTTTTATCAAATATCGAAACGAGAATCATTTGTTTTATTATTTTTCCCTCTGAAAATATTCCATATTAAAATATATGAGAGGAGATAATATGACTTCTCCAACATAAATGAAATATTGGAGGAAAAATATTAAAATGAAATATTTGATTTTATTGCTATTTTTTGCATAGGGAAAATACACGTTTTTTTTCAAAAATGCATTATAGGCCCAAATAAATGTTCACCTTGTCCGGCTTATATTTAGAGGACGGGGAAAATTTATTTCGGAATTTTTGGAGTCCGTTTAGTATTCCTTTTCTTCGTTTTTCTGCACGGAAGTTTTTTTAAAAGGACGAACCGACTCCGGGCCGTAACCGGCCAGGACTCCCCAGCCGGCCCCTCTTATAAGCCGCCGCCCGCGACCCCCAGCCCACCCCAGCCCACCCGCGCCTAACCCTAACCCTAAGCCGCCGCCGCCGGATCCGCCGCCGCCGCCGCGGACTTCGCCGCCGACGCCGCCTCTCGACGCCGCCGCCCCTCGCCGCCGACCACCGCCATCGCCGCCGCCCCGCCGTCGCCCCGCCGCCCCGTCGGACCCGCCGCCGCCTCGCCGGAGGTAGCAACCGCCGCTGCCGGTTTTCTTCGGAAAACCGTATGGTTTTTTTAAAGAACCCGCGGTTTATTTTTTTATAGATCGGTTTTAAATTTTTTTCCCGGTTTAGTTATTTAGCAAACGCCCATTCGTTCATTCGTTTTAACGAACAATTTTCACCATTTAGTCACAGACAGCGAACGTTCGTTTGTTAGCCTGTTCGTCAGTTTTTCTTTTTCTCGGGATTTTCGCGATTATTTTCGATCGCGATTTCTCATCCGATTTTCGTTTTAGTTTATCTTTTCGCTCGTTTATCGGAATCACGCGATTCAAGCGCCCAGATCTTCGTCTCGAAGCCCTCTTTATGTTTAACCAACTTGAACAAGATTTTGATACTGTAAAATTTGACTTTAGTCCAGATTAGTAAATGGATCTTGTTTCTTTCGCCGTTTGAGTTTCGTTGCTCCGTTTGGTTTGATTCTTTTTGCAAACCGGAGTTCTTAAGTTGAACTTTCTTGTTAGATCTTCTTATTTGAGTATTACCCTTGCATCTTTGCTTGATTGCTTATGTATGCTATTGTTTGTTTGCGATAGAATTCCCGGAGTGCGAAGCGTGCTACTACGAGTCACTAGGTTTTGCGGATCGTCGGCAAGGAAAGTAACACATTGATCATATCCCTTTATTACCCACTTTTTATGCATTAGAAAACCCTCACACATTGCATGAGTAGGATCTCTTAAATTGTGGGTTTGGGAAGTAGATGTTGAGGTAGAACCTATTACCTGTTTTATTATCAAACCCTCGGGAGTTACTTCTACGTATTGCTTATATTGCCATGCTATGCTCGTAGACGTGGATTGGGTTTGAGTGTATCCATGATAGATGTGAGATTTTTAATTAATGGTTCAACTTAAGGTGGCAACTTTAATACACATCTGGGTGGATTGCTTGTTTGGGCACCTGGGGTATCCAGTGTTGTCCTAGGAGATCCCGGGGTATCCGTGTGATCATCCTATGGTCCGCCACCCAGGCTCAAAGGGATTGTGAGATTATTCATGCTAGAAACTTCCGTGTGCAGCCACAAGCCATTATGGGCTCTGGCATAGTTGAGTATGTTGTGTGACCTTTTTTAGTGGTGGGCTAGCAGATGTAGGGGAAAGTAGGTGTAACTGTCCACACGGAGTAAAGAGTTAATGTTTCTGAAAGACTGTGTCTCGGTCATCCGTTTCTCAAACACCATGAAGTGCGAGGAAACCAACGGAGGAGATCGAGTCTTGTGGGGAAAAGTGCGCAAACCTCTGCAGAGTGTACAATCTAATCATGGTTAGCCGTGTCCCCGGTTATGGACATCTTGAGTATCTAGTACTTGGATTTTCCTATTGTATCTCATCACTCTAATTTAATTTGTTGGGTTAATAATTACCTTTAATTGGGATTGAGATGGGGGTGCCATTCTCAATGATGTTTCAACTACCATGATAGTTAAATAAAATTTATTCCTTTGTTGTAGGGAAAATTGGCTTTTTGCAAAATCATATAACCATAGAGCCTCCACCAGCCATATATGCATATAGTGATAGCATTATCTGTTCATTGCTCTACTGTGTTATATTGCCAGCATATTCCATGTGCTGACCCGTTTTCGGGCTGCCATGTATTATGTTGCAGACTTTTCAGACGAGGAGTAAGGTTCGTTAGGTCGTCGTCGTGCAGCTCAGCTATGCCGTTGGAGTTGATGGACTGGCTTTATCTTCCAAGTCCTCCGCTGTTATCTTATTTAGATGGACTTAAGCCATATTTACTTTAATAAGTTCTCTTTTGAGACATTCGATGTAATAAGTGTGTGATTGCTACTCTATTATAAATCCTTCGAGTACTGTGTGTGTCAGCATTATCCGATCCAGGCATGACACTGAAGCACAGAGACTTGACCGTTTGAGGTCAGGTCTACTACAAGATGGTATCAGAGCACACACTGAATGTAGGAGATGACCACTAAGATGAGCCATAGGATCACTCTTCTCTACTCATTTTGACTCCTCTCCATTTTCTACTCTTTAGGATGGCGGACTCAGGAACAAGTTTACACAGCCGGATGAAGACATCCCTTTTGGACGACACTTGAAGGAAGTCAGTAGTACCTGAACATCGGAATACCAAGCTTCACCGGGACCTAAACCGCCACACTACCAGAAGACGACGTTGGATGATTCGAGTTCAATTCCCAGGAAGGACATTCACACCAGTCACTGAACCCATAGAGTTTCCTTTGATGCACCGACCTGGAGTCTAGGCAAGAGCATGGCAGCAAACATCGCTATGGGAGGAATTGGCGAAGTTTATCAGAAGGATCTTAAGGACACTATCTACTAGATATGTGGGCGCCGAGATGAGCAATGGGAGATGATCAGCACCAGGAAGGACAGGTCCATTGCAGCATTCATCCAGGAGTTAAATCATCGCATACGTCGGCAGGAGAACCAGATGTGCGCAAGCATGATAGATTTGAAGAAGGCGATGACCAGGATCACAGAGCTAGAAGGGGAACTCAAGTCTACACGCGATGGATATGAGGAGGAAATGACGATACTTGTGGAGATGAATGACGACCTGACGAGGAAGCTAGGAGTTTTTATGGGAGACCCCGCACCAGGAGGAGAAGACGACGAACCCAAGGAGATTCATTCTGAAGACTACATCATCATCGACGATGCCGACTCCGACCCCGATGGTAGTGATGATGACTATGAAGACGAAGCTGGAGCGGATATCATGGAGTCTTCCACCGATCAAATTTCTAGTAGACCACCATATGATCAGTAGTGTTCCCCCATGTATATAAAATAGTCTGAGCACTGTAACGATAGTTAGATTGATTGTATTCCCTTGCTTGATTGATTGAGTGATATGATATGATTGTGTTTGTCTCATGTGCATATGGGTAGTGCTTTCTCCTTAGACCTCATTCTATTCTAATCTCTTCCCTCTAAACCCATCAGATGCCTCCGAGACGTGACCCGGATTTGTCTTCCCACCGGAGCTCACTCAGTTGATCCAACAACAGAATGCCTTGATGCAGTTGTTAGTTCAGAACCAAGGCAACAACAACAACAAGAACAATAACAACAACCCACTGCCACCACCTCCCGTTGACAACTAAGCCCGTTTTTTGAGGTTACAGCCGCTGGTGTTTTCTAGTAGCACTGAGCCCATAGTTGCGAATGACTGGCTACGCAGGATTGGAAGGGAGTTAACCACTGCCGGTTGCACAGATGCTGAGAAGGTGCGTTTTGCCGCACACCAATTGGATGGACCCGCAGCCGCATGGTGCAAAAATTACACAACCACTTTTCCTATAGCCAATGTTACTTGGGAGCAGTTTCAGCAAGCATTCCGCACCGCCCATGTATCAACTAGAGCTATGAGCATGAAGAAGCGTGAGTTTCGCAACTTACGCCAGGGGAATCGTACTGTACCTCAGTACGTGGATGAGTTTAGTAAGTTATCTTGCTATGCCCCTGATGATGTGGCCACAGATGCCGTGAAGCAGGAGAAGTTTATGGAAGGGCTGAATGATGAGATGAGCTTGCAGTTAATGGTGGCAACATTTAACAACTACCAGAAGTTGGTAGATAAGGCTCTTATGATTGAAGGGAAGCAACAGCAGATTGAGAGCTGTAAGAGGAAGTATTGACAAGGGAAGTACAATACATGAGCATCGTAGAAGCCTCGTTTTACCCCGAACTCGGAGGATACACCTATAACCATGGAGGCCACACTCACACTGGAGGAAGTTCTCATAAACACGATGGACAAAGAGTGGGAATGGGAATGGAGCGAGCAGCAATCAGAACCGCTCTAACCCAGCAACACCCGCCAAGAAGGACTAGAGTCACATTACTTGTTTCAAGTGCGGGAATACTGGGCACTACGCCAATGATTATCCAGAGTTGAAGAATGGAAATGGTAATGGAAGCTCGGGGAAGAAGCCCAACCCTTTCAACAGGGGACAAGTGAACCACGTGAATGTGGAGGAGGTTGAAGAGCAGCCATATGCGGTTATCGGTAAGTTTTTGGTTAAGTCATTACCGCCCTCGTTCTTTTTGAAACTGGTGCATCACATTCATACATTTCAAGGGGATTTGTGGACAAGTTTAAGTTACCCACCTTAGCCCTTAGGACACCCTTGCTAGTGAGCTCACCAGGTGTAGAGTATATGGCCAGCCGATGGTGCGACCGGTTACCCTTAACCATTGGCAGCCATGTTTTCCCCTCAGACCTAATAATTTTGGAATCCCAAGGATTGGAAGTGATACTGGGGATGGATTGGTTATTGAAGTATGGAGGAAACATTGATTGCGCCAGTAGGTCAATTCTACTCACCACCCCGGAGGGAAAAAAGATTAAGTATGTATCCGGACATACTCCTAAGAGTACTCACTTAAATTCTCTCATGGGAGTTATTCAGGAAGAAGTGCCTGTAGTGAAGGATTACCCGGATGTATTTCCAAAGGAATTACCAGGCATGCCGCCAGATCGTGATATTGAGTTTTTAATAGAGTTGTTGCCAGGCACCGGACCGATATCGAAGAGACCATACCGGATGCCCGCGAATGATCTAGAGGAGATTAAGAAGCAGATCAAGGAGTTAATGGAGAAAGGTTACATTCGACGAAGTTCATCACCATGGGGAGCCCCAGTGCTCTTGGTTGAGAAGAAGGATAAATCTCTGAGAATGGTTGTTGATTATCGGGCATTGAATGAAGTGACGATCAAGAACAAGTACCCACTGCCGATGATCAATGATTTGTTTGATCAGCTGCAAGGAGCTAAAGTGTTTTTGAAGATCGACCTGCGATCAGGATATAACCAGCTAAAAATACGAGAATGGGATATACCTAAGACAGCTTTCACCACAAGATACGGGTTATACGAATATACGGTTATGTCATTTGGACTGACTAATGCCCCTTCCTATTTCATGAGCATGATGAATAAGGTATTCATGGAGTTCTTGGGTAAGTTTGTTGTGGTGTTTATTGATGATATTCTAGTATACTCGAACAATGAAGAGGAGCACGAGGAGCATTTGCTTTTAGTTCTAGAGAAGCTTAGGGAACAACAGTTATACGCCAAGTTCAGCAAATGTGAGTTTTGGTTGAAGGAAGTTGGATTCCTTGGACATGTTATATCAGGAGAAGGTATAGCAGTAGACCCTACCAAGGTTAAGTCAGTCACTGAGTGGTTGGCACCCACCTCAGTTGGAGAGATCCGTAGTTTTCTGGGACTCGCGGGATATTATCGGAGATTCATTGAGAATTTCTCTAAGATTGCGAAGCCCATGACGGAGTTGTTGAAGAAGGACACTAAGTTCAAATGGACGGATGAATGTGAGGCAAGTTTTCAGGAGTTGAAGAAACATTTGACTACAGCCCCAGTGCTGATTCTACCAGATATACGCAAGTATTTCCAAGTGTATTGCGACGCATCTCGCTTAAGACTTGGAGGAGTACTTATGCAGGACGGAAGAATTGTTTTGTATGCCTCACGACAACTTCGACCGCATGAGTTGAATTATGCCACACATGATTTGGAGTTAGCAGCTGTAGTGCATGCACTCAAAAACTGGAGACATTTTCTTATGGGGAACCATTGTGATTTGTACACGGATCACAAGAGTTTGAAGTACATTTTCACACAAAAGGAGTTGAATCTCAAGCAAAGGAGATGGTTGGAGCTTATAAAATATTACGATATGAAGTTGCACTATCACCTAGGCAAGGCCAATGTCATAGCAGACGCTTTGAGCCGGAAGAGTTATGCCAATACCTTAGTAACAGGAGGGATGCCAAAGGAGTTAGCCGAGGATCTCAGGGAACTACGTTTGGAGATAGTCCCTAGAGGTTTTGTTGCAGCAATGGAGGTTCAGTCTACATTATTGGGAAAGATTCGAGAAGCTCAGAAGGATGACAAGGAGATTGCCGAGATAAAGGAGAAGATGAGTGAAGGGATAGCCAAAGGTTTTCGTGAGGATGAGCACGACACCTTATGGTTTGAGGACCGTATATATGTGCCCAATAATGCAGAGATCAGGAAATTGATACTACAGGAAGCTCATGACTCGCCATACTCGATA
Organism: Triticum aestivum; assembly: GCF_018294505.1. NCBI lineage: Eukaryota > Viridiplantae > Streptophyta > Magnoliopsida > Poales > Poaceae > Triticum > Triticum aestivum. The sequence continues at coordinate 375,266,451 of NC_057814.1, read as the reverse complement.
CACCCGGAAACACCAAGATGTATTTGGATTTGAAGGAGCGTTTCTGGTGGACTGGTATGAAGAAGGATATTGCTGAGTATGTAGCCATATGTGATGTATGTCAGAGAGTGAAGGCAGAACATCAGAAGCCAGCAGGATTACTGCAGCCTATGCCGATACCCGAATGGAAGTGGGATAAGCTTGGCATGGATTTTATCACCGGATTGCCCAGGACCCGATCGGGATATGATTCTATCTGGGTAGTAGTGGACCGTTTGACCAAAGTAGCTCACTTTATCCCCGTGAAGACCACTTATACCAGTGCAAAGTTGGCCAAGATATATATGACCAGGATCATATGTCTGCATGGAGTTCCAAGGACCATCGTATCAGACAGAGGAACGTAGTTTACTTCAAAGTTTTGGCACCAGCTGCACCAGACTTTGGGAACCATGCTAGAGTTCAGTACGACCTTTCATCCACAGACAGATGGACAGACCGAGAGAGTCAATCAGATTCTGGAGGACATGTTGAGAGCCTGTGCGCTAGATTATGGATCTAGTTGGGATGACAACTTGCCCTACATGGATTTCTCATACAACAATAGTTACCAGGCCAGTTTGAAGATGGAACCGTTCGAAGCCCTGTATGGACGAAGGTGCATGGCACCATTAATGTGGGATGAAGTTGGAGACCGTCAGTTGTTTGGACAAGATTTGATCGAAGAGTCAGAAGATAAGGATAAGCTGATTCGAGACGGACTGAAGGTAGCACAGTCCAGATAGAAGAGCTATGCAGACTCAAAACGCAAGGAGGTAGTCTATGAAGTCGGAGACAGAGCATATCTCCGTGTGTCACCACTCCGAGTTAAGTGATTTGGAGTCAAGGGAAAGTTAGCCCCGAGATTTGTAGGACAATGCCGGAGTTTTGGAACGTATGGGAGAGGTAGCCTACAAATTGGAGTTACCCGAAGGACTGTCAGGAGTTCATGATGTGTTTCACGTTTCTCAGTTGAAGAAGTGCCATGCAGAGATGACCGATATCCCTCTAAGAGATACAGTGCCCCTGGAAGCAATTTAGTTGGATAGTGATTTGACATATGAGGAGAAACCAGTCAAGATTCTCGAGTTTGCCAGCTGAGTTACCTGCAACAAGGTTATTAAGTTTTGCAAAGTTCAGTGGAGCCACCATACCAAGGATGAAGCCACCTGGGAACGAGAGGAATGATCTACGCAAAGACCACCCACACCTATTTTCTAGCGAACCCGAATCTCGAGGGCGAGATTCATCTTAAGGGGGGTAGGTTTGTAACATCCCAAATTTTCAATTTGGAATGTTATACATAGACCATTCATGCATATCATATTTTTTCTGCATTTTTGCTTTGCGATCCTCGAAATTCTAAGCAAACTCAAGGACCCACAGAGAGAGTTGGGGATTTCATGTTTTTCATATTTGAATGTTATCAAATATCGAAACAAGGATAATTTTGGTTTTAATTATTTTCCTCTCCGAAAATATTTCTAATTAAAATATATGAGAGGAGATAATATGACTTCTCCAAAAAAGAGGGAAAATATTAAAATCAAATAAGTAATTTATTTGGATTTTCGTTGCTATTTTATTTAAATTAGGAAAAATATGCGTTTTTCAAATTGCATTAGAGGCCCAAATAAATGTTCACTTTGTCCGCAATATTATTAGAGGACCGAGAAAATTTATTTTAGGATTTTTGGACTCCGTTTAGTATTTCTTTATTTGTTTCCGTGTTAGGATTTTTTTTAAAAAAGTCACCGACCTAACGGGCCGTGTCCGTCCAGACACTGCGCCCGGAGGCCTTTATAAGCCGCCCGAGCCGGCCGCCCCGCGGCCCAAGTCGCCGTCCCGCCCGCCTAACCCTAGCACCACCCGCCCCGATCCGCCGCTGCCTCGTGCCGCCGCCGCCAGGTAGCCGCCGCGGCGTCCGGTTTTTCTCGAAAAAAACCGTTGGTTTTTTTCGAAACCATAGATCTCGGTTTTTAGATCGGTTTTGTTCGGTTTTTCCCCGTTTAGTTACATAGCGGACGTTCGTCCGTACATTCATTTTAATGAACACTGTTCGTCAGTTAGCCGCAGACAACGGTCGTTCGTTCGTTAGCCTGTTCATGCTCGTTTTTTTCCAGGGTTTTTCCGTGATTATTTTCGATTGTGATTTCTGCCCTTATCTCATTTTAGTTTATATTTTCGCTCGTTTATTCCGAATTAGGTGAAACAAGCGCCTATATCTTTGACTCGAAGCCCTCTCTCTGTTTAACCAACTTGAAAAAGATTTTGGTACTTTAAAATTTGATTTTAACCCAGATTAGTAATCGAATCTTGTTTCTTTCATAGTTTGAGTTTTTTTTGCTCCATTTGATTTGATTCTTTTTGCAAACCGGAGTTCTTCAGTTGAATTTTCTGGTTAGATCTTCTTGTTCGAAGTTTTCCCCTTGCATCTTTGCTTGATTGCTTATGTATGCTATTGTTTGTTTGTGATAGAATTCCCGGAGTGCGAAGCGTGCTACTACGAGTCTTTAGGATTTGCAGATCGTCAGCAAGGCAAGTAACACGTTGATCATACTTTTTCATACCCAATTTTTATGCATTAGTTTCAACCCTCACACATTGCATGAGTAGGATCTCTTAACATGTGGGTCTGGGAAGTAGATGATGAGGTAGAACCTATTGCCCTGTTTATTATCAAACCCTTGGGAGTTACTTCTACGTTATGCTTATATTGCCATGCTATGCTCGTAGACGTGGTTTGGGTTTGAGAGTATCCATGACAGATGTGAGTTGTTAATTAATGGTTCAACTTAAGGTGGAAACTTTAATACACATGGGCACCTGGGGTTATACCAGTGTTGTCCTAGGAGATCCCGAGGTTATACCGTGTGATCCTCCTATGGTCCACCACCCAGGCTCAAAGGGATCATAAGATTATTCATGCTTGAAACTTCCGTGTGTAGCCACAAGCTATTATGGGCTCTAGCATAGTTGAGCAGGTTGCATGACCTCTTCCAGTGGTAGAGTAGCAGATGTAGGGGATGTAGGTTGGTACGGTCTACCCGGGGTTAGAGTTAATGCTTCTGAAAGACTGTGTCTCGGTCATTCCGTTTCTCAAACACCATGTAGTGCGAGAAAACCAACGAGGGAGATCGAGTCTTGTGGGGAAAAGTGCGCAAACCTCTGCAGAGTGTACAATCTAATCATGGTTAGCCGTGTCCCCGGTTATGGACATCTTGAGTATCTAGTACTTGGATTTTCCTATTGTATCTCATCACTCTAATTAATTTGTTGGGTTAATAATTACCTTTAATTGGGATTGAGATGGGGGTGCCATTCTCAATGATGTTTCAACTACCATGATAGTTAAATAAAATTATTCCTTTGTTGTAGGGAAAAATTGGCTTTTCGCAAAAATCATATAACCATAGAGCCTCCACCAGCCATATATGCATATAGTGATAGCATTATCTGTTCATTGCTCTACTGTTTATATTGCCAGCATATTCCATGTGCTGACCCGTTTTCGGGCTGCAACATATTATGTTGCAGACTTTTCAGACGAGGAGTAAGGTTCGTTAGGTCGTCGTCGTGCAGCTCAGCTATGCCGTTGGAGTTGATGGACTCGCTTTATTTTCCAAGTCTTCCGCTGTTATCGTGTTAGATGGCCTTAAGCCATATTTATTGTAATAAGTTCTCTTTTGAGACATTCGATGTAATAAGTGTGTGATTGCTACTCCGTTATAAATCCTTCAAGTACTGTGTGTGTCAGCATAACCGATCCAGGGATGACACTGAAGCACAAAGACGTGACCGTTTGAGGTCGGGTCGCTACACCATAACGACCAAGGCCAGGCGGGTGCCAGCGGGCGCAGAGGAGGTAGTTTCCTCTTTGGTGCTAAGGAGGCAAGGACAGGTGTGGGTTCCCGCGGAATCTCCCAAAGGTTTCCATTCCGGTGCTACAAGACCAAGACCATAGGCTCGACAAGGCAAAGGTCATCACTGAGCCCACCGCTGCGTCACGACCAGAAGATTTGCAGGAGAAGACCACCTTTTGTCAGGATAGGATGTACTACTTGTCCCCTATCAAATTGGCCATTGTGGGATCCCTTCCCGCCTAAGTTTTGAGGGAATAGGACCAAGGCCACTATAAATATAGGTTAGCCGCCACCATAGAATGGGTCGATGGATTCTACCCCCGAGCCCTCGTGAGGTAGTTCATCCACTGTACAAGTTCATCCTCAACCTCCTCGTGAGGCCAATCCACCACAAAGCGGGAGTAGGGTTTTACACCACAAGGTGGCCCGAACCTACGTAAACTGTCATGTCCATCTTCTTCCTTGCTCATGCGAATCCAGCTAGGCTAGGCTGTGAGTCGACGGGCTCTAAGATTGAGAGGTTGAGATCTTCGCACACGCCCTAGAGTACGAACCTTCTTGGGTCTACGGAGCCCTGAATCCGACATTTCGCGCGCCAGGTAGGGGCGTGTCGAAGTCCTTCCACCGTTCGCTTTGCCTCTGTTCTGTCATTCCCATGGCCAACGCTCGCCATGTCCGTGCCGAGCGCCGAGCCGCTCGTGTCGTCTATACGGCACCCGTGGGCAACGGCATTCCTCGCCGCTCTGCCTCCCAGGTGGCTAACGCTGCCACTGACCCTGCTGCTCGTGAGCAGTAGGATTCGTTGCTGCCACCTTCCGTGCGGCGTGATGGCCGCTCCGCAACTCCATCGCCCACTCCAGCCGCGGCATCGTCTTCCCATGCTCGCCGCGGGTCGGCAAACGTGCAGTCTGCACTGCTCAGGGCGTGTGAGCTCCTGCGTTACCGCCCGACCAACAACCTCTACGGCGACTAGCTTGGCCGCATCGCCTAGCTCGTCAGTGCCGCCGGCGAGGCCCCTGCACCGTCCCGGTCACTCCTTCCCCCGCCATCTCAGGCGGCTGATGTGGCCCATGGTGCGCCTCCTTCTCCTCTACACGATGCCAACCCCAAGCCCAGGCATGACGCGCCCCAGCGCGACCCATCGCGTGGGGCGCCAGCACGCGATGAAGCTAGTTGCCACGTGATCCTTAGCCCGCAAGACGATGCGCACGCGCTCCCAGCGCCACTGCGCCAGCTCCTGGACCACGCGCCACCAGAGGTCGCGGCGCGGGCGTCAAGACCGAGCTCCACCCATGAGGCCTGCACTTGTGAGTGCGGCAGGCTGCCGTGCTTTCACCCCGGAGCTGCGCCGCGTCATCTGGCCTGACAAGTTCAAGCCGGATCTGCCTCCACGTTATGACGGCACCCTTGACCCTGTAGAAATTACTCCAGCTCTATGCGCTGAGCATCGAAGCGGCAAATGGCGATGACAAGGTCATGTCGAATTGGTTTCCCATGGCCCTCAAGGATGGTGTGCGCTCTTGGCTCCTAAACCTCCCGGTGCGGTCGATCTCCTCCTGGGACGAGCTTTGTGAGCGTTTCATCGCCAACTTTCATGGTACTCGTGACCGCGCTCCTACAATTGGCGACATGCGGCGCGTGAAGCAGCGGCCGGGCGAGACCTTGCACAAGTACATGCAGCGCTTCACAAACGTCTCTCTTAGGATGCCGATGGAGTCCGACGAAGGCATCATCTCGACGTTCTCTGAAGGTGTCCGGGATGTCAAGATGAAGGAAGAGATCGCCATCAACGAGGATTTGTGCTTGGCCCTGGAGATGTTCAACCTGGCGAACAAGTGTGGAAGGGTCGAGGAGGGCCACCTCTCCCTCCTGGAGCTTCATGAGGTAGATCCCGAGGACAAGAAGGCCAAGGCTAAGGAGGCGAAGCACAAGGATCCCGCTGTACTTGCGGCTGAACTTGAGATGAAGCGCGGTCATGACCACGATGAACCCCCCAGGGTCAACCGCCCGTTCTGCATCTTCCACAACGTACACAACCACAACACCAATGACTTCCAAGAGCTCAGGGTTCTCCGCGATGGGCGCCTTGGTCGCCGCCCAAAGCATGGTGACCGGGGCTACAGTCACGGAGGAGGCCGCTTAGACAACCGTGACCCCCGTCAGGACTGTCGCGATCAGCCTCGTGAGGACCGCTGGCGCGACGAGCCTCGCGACGGGTTCTGGCGTGATCAGCCTCGTGAGGCCCGTCCTTAGGTCAATCATGTCCTCCCTCCACTTCCGCCGCCGCCAAGGAGGAACGACGACAACCGGCAAGACGACGGGGCTCGGGGCTTCCAAGAACCTCGTGCTATCGCCTGCATCCTGGGTAGTGCACAGGCCCCAGCCTCACAACGCATCTTCAAGCAGTTCGCTCATGAAGTGAACGCAACCTTCCCGAGGCTCGAGGCCGAGCATCCCCTCAAGTGGTTGCAGTACGCCATCACTTTTGACTCCAAGGATCACCTTAAGTGCTCGGCCGCCAGAGGCATGCTTCCCATGCTCTGCACGCCCACCATCTGCAACGTCCTCGTCACCAAAACCCTGATCGACGGTGGCGCGGGGCTCAATATTCTCTGTGTTAAGACGTTTGAGATGCTCCAAGTGCCCTATGATCAGCATCTTCCAACCAAGCCTTTGTCAGGGGTGACCGATGGCTCCACCACCCCCTGGGCAGATACACCTCCCGGTCACCTTCGGCAACCGCAACAACTACCACACCGAGCTCATCGACTTCAACGTTGCCCACATCGGCCTCCCGCACAATGCTATCCTTGGGTACCCGGCCCTTGCCAAGTTCATGGCGGCAACTCACCACGGCTACAATGTCCTCATGATGCTGGGGAATGGTGGCATCATCACAATCGCCTGCGATGAAAAGGATGCGGTGTGCTCCATCGAGCGCGCCTACCAAGCAGCGGCGGCTGACAACCCAGATGATGAGGGCATCGTCCTGCCTCCTAAGACCACACCCAAGAAGAAGAAGCAGCTCCTCCTCAAGAGTCGTCAGGGGGGTGGCACACTTGCCAACGGTACCTCAGGCTCCGCACCTGCTAATGGGGCGCCTCCTCCTCCCGCATAGGAAGGCACGCCCGGCGCCTCCCTCAGGACGCACTTGGGGGCTCCTGTCTGGAGAGCCTCTGACCTGACCAGGGTGACGAGGGAGGTGCTCGAGCACCACTTGGAGGCGTGCTTCGAGGCGCGCCCCCGCGAGCAAGGCGCACGGCGCGAGGCACTAGGTGCGCGAGAGTTCATCATCAAGGCGACCGAGGAGCTTCAGGAGGCAAGGGCCATGCGCGGCGAGCGTTGCCCTGCACGGCCTCCCAGTGTAGCTGCAGCCCCTGACGTGGGCAGCGAGCTACGCATCTGCGTCAACGTCCCGGGCCTCAACAGGGCTGCTTCACATGACCTCTTCTGGTCGTCCCGCGTCAGCCGGAGTGGGGGCTACCCCTGCAACTACGTCCGCATGTCGTTTGGCCTGCTGAACGTGGCCGCCTCGTACCAGCGCTTCGCGTAGGGTGCCATGGTGACTCACGAGGCCTGGCGCCAGGCGGTCCTGTCGGAGGAAGTGCCAGACCCTCGCAAGCCCGACAGGCCTTGCGAACGCCCCGGGCCTCAGGAGCCGCCCAACTCGTGAGGAGCAGCTTCTGCGGCACGCATCTTCAGCAACCCCGACGCTCCTGCGACGATGGTGCCAGGTGACTTTTTGGTTTGTTCAGATTGAGGGCGCCCCTGGGCTACATCATCCTCATGATGCTAGAGCTCGGCCCGACCGTTGTATCATTTGTGCACATTTATCAGAACTGGCCTTGCCTTTATGAATTCCCCAAGTATTTCAACATCATGTCCGGTGCTTCATCACCATGATGCCGCTACGCCCTCGCAAACCCACCCGCGACCGCCTCATGATTAAGGACTGGCATGGCGTCTATGCTCGGGGCCGTCCCCGCAACGTTGTCAAAATCCAAGCGACCGAGCTTTGCCCCGCAGGCCAGCCCCTGTGCGCGTCACCACCCGGGGTCCTTGGTGCCTTGTCTCGCATGAGCTAATCGCGTGTGGGCAAGTAAGGCAGCGTGGCCCGGTTCGTACGACCGCAGTTTAGCACTTCGCCGTAGCGGGAGCCGTGCACTGGGTGTTTTTTCCGTGGGATCATTGCATGAGAAGATTTGGCATGGCGTCTGTGCTCGGGTCCATCCCTACAACATCGATAAAACCAATGGCTGAGCTCTATTTGGCGGGCCGGCCCCGTTCACGTCACCTCCTGGGGTAATTGGTGTCTAGCCTTCTCATGCGATAACCTCCGGAAGGTCATTCGGCGCAGGACCCCCCATCGCTCCATAGGTGTCATAAGCGCGCCCCGCGCTGCAAAAATTAGGCGCAACCCGCCTTGAGGTAGGGCCTCGTGAGTCCCGCGCTGGCTCACTAGTGCCCAAATACACCTCCTCCAGTTCTGTCGTGCTAGCCACGGGTACGAACGGGGTTGTACACGCCCCGGAGTCTCCCCCCGAGGGAACTCCCACCCACGCACCAGTGGAAGCTCCGCGCTGGCGGACGACACGGCCAAGGAGCGGCTATGCCCACACACCAGTGGAAGCCCCATGCTCCGCGTTGGCGGACGACACGGCCGAGGAGCGGCTTTGCCCACACACCAGTGGAAGCCCCATGCTCCGCGCTGGCGGACGACACGGCCGAGAAGCGGCTATGCCCACACACCAGTGGAAGCCCCATGCTCCGCGCTGGCGGACGACACGGCCGAGGAGCAGCTATGCCCACTCCAAAGTGGAAGCACCATGCTCCGCACTAGTGAATAAACAACTGAGGGTGCCCTAGCGGCCGCACTAACCTCGAGATAGCCTATCGGCTCTTTGTATGGTCCTATTGCGCAGCTTCCCCCACAGGAGGCACGCGCGAGGGGGCTGGACACGGGGGCTGTGCTCAGGCCAGGCCTGGCGCATCCCGCCTCATCAGGTCCCTGGTACCTAGTCTTCTCGCGTCCCTCCCAGGAAAAAGCTGGTGAGGAAAGGTATGAAGGACTCCGGATTAGCTTAGATGCTGCTCACATTTCCTTCATGAGGGTTGTTCGCACGTCAAGGGGGACCCCTGAGCATCGCGACTCAGGGGCCTCACTAGTCACGTAGCCCCTCGCCCCTTGGTCTCGTCCTGGCGATCCGAATGCCCCAACAGCGGTCGAGGTATGCGCGGGGCTGGGCCCTGCCGATGCAGAACACAAAGGCAGACAAGAAGGAAACCAAGCACGGAAAGGAAAATCACGGAGTTCTAGCAAGTTATTACAAACACAAAGTGTTTCAGAAATTCAAACAGAAGTTTTACGCCTCCATGAGGCATGATAAATGTCACAGGAATAAAACTAGGAAGAAGCGCCGCCACCGCCTTGGCCGGTCGCCGGAAGCCCGTTGTCGACATCGCTGCCGCCATTGGCGCCGCCGCCGGAGCCACGGGATCGGAGACGCAGAGGAACTTCTCTAGCAGCTCATCCACGTGATCCTTCACGGCCCCCTCGGCAGCAACACGGGACTCAGGAGCGATTGAGCGGATCACCGTGCTGAAGTCGAAGCCGGGGTCCTGAAGGTAGAGATGGCCGAAGACGCGCGTCACGACCGTAGAGAAGAGCGAGCGGCACTCCTCCTCTAGAATGGAGTCCACCTTGGCAGCAGCACCCTTGAGCGCCTTCCCGAGATTGGAGGAGAGCCCCGCGAGGCCATCCTCATGGGACGCCAGCGGCTCCTCATACCCTCCCCTGCAGATGGAGCGCAGCGCCTCGCAAGCCCTAAGCTCAAGGAATGGGAAGGCACCGTGTTCCGTGGCTACCTTCTTCTCAGCAGCAGCAAGGGCCTTCTCCCTGGCCTCCAGTTGGGTTGCCGACTCGGAGACGTGTTGGGAGTGGGACGCCTAGGCATCAGCCACCTCCTTCTTCAGCGTGGCTAGGCGGCCGCGCTCTGCGGCCTGGTCAGCGGCCACCTGTTTCAACTTGGCGTCGCGATCGGCGGACTTCGCTTCACGGGCCTTCAGGTCCTATTCCCGTTGCTGAAGCCGCTGGGTGTGTGTGGCTTGCTTCTCCTGGAGGACCTTCAGCTTGGCCTCCGCCTCGGCGCGACGCTCCTTGGTGGACGCCGCGTTGGCCAACGCGGCGTCGTGAGCCTCCTTGGCTTTGGTGGCCTCCTTGGCTTTGGTGGCCTCCTTCCTGCCTTCCGCAGTGGCCGCCTCGGCCTGGCCCCAGGCCGTCATGGCGGTCGTATCGGCCTGGAGCCACCCTGAAATAAGCCCAGGTGCTCCCTCACGAGGCACCTGTCCGCATCCTGGAGGTCGGCACAGAGCTGACCGAGCGCGGCATAGGCTTCGTCCAAGGAGCCTGACCTAATGAGGGGGCCGCAGTCTGCCAGCGCAAGGGCTTGGGGAGGAGGCGGCACCAGCGCGTCGGCTGGCGCCATCACCAGGGAAGCGGTGGCGAGGACGGCTTGGGGCACTGGAGGCTCCGAGCCCCCCTTGGGAACGACAGGGGTGGACGGCTCCGCGGCCTGCTGGCCCGCGGGGGGCGGCTCCTCCCAAGGCCAAACCACCACGTCCTGGGGGGCCTGCTCCATCGCGAGGGTACGAGAGACGGCCTCTTCCGCCTATGCCAGAGTCGTTATGGCTGCGGCGAGAGGTGGATCCTCCTGAGCCCCGGGTCCCTCCTTCCTCTTCTTCACCACGACGCCCATCCTGGTCATCAGGAGGGGAGCACTTTGGGCATTGTGCCAATCTATGCTAAACTGAAGCAAGGTAAGGTACTTACTTGTCGGGAGCGATCTATGTCCTCTTCTTCTCCTTCTTGGCTGGGGCTGGGATGCCCCTACTTTTCCTTGGCGCGGCCTTGGTCGGGCTTGGGGAGTTGGCGGGGTGCCCTTCGGCCGGCCCTAGCGCAGCGCTGCCGCCTGGCAAGGCGGAGGCGTCGTCCTCAGGGGACACGACCTGTAGGACCGCGTCTGTTCCGGCGGCTGGAGTGGTGCCCCTCGGAGGAGGTGTCGCCCCACTCTTCTTCGAGGGTCACCTGTCCAGACCTTCGCAGGGTCCGGGGAGTGGCTCCGGATCCCGGTGGAGCGCAGCGAAACCACGGTCGGGGGCTCGTCGCCATCGTCGTCATCCGCGAAGCTGCGAAGGAGCTCGCTCTAGGATGGGCGGGGGATCTCCGCCACATCGTCCTCGGTCGCCTCTGACTCCTCCAGGCCCCCTTCGCCTGCACTGACGCCGGAGGACACCGGCACCAAGGAGTTGGGGTGTGATACATCTCCAACGTATCTATAATTTTTGATTGTTCCATGCTATTATATTATCTGTTTTGGATGTTTTATATGCATTATATGCTATTTTATATTATTTTTGGGACTAACCTATTAACCTAGAGCCCAAGGCCTGTTTCTGTTTTTTCATTGTTTTTAGGTTCGCAGAAAAGGAATACCAAACAGAGTCCAAATGGAATAAAACTTCACGCTAATTTTTCTTGGACCAGAAGACACCCAGGAGACTTGGAGTTGAAGTCAGAAGAGCCACAAGGCGGCGACAAGGGTGGGAGGCGTGCCCAGGGGGTAGGGCGCGCCCCCTTCCTTCTGGGCCCCTCGATAACTCCCTGACCTAGATCTTCCTCCTATATATTCACATATATTCCCAAACCACCAGAAGCATCCACGAAAACACTTTTCCACCACTACAACCTTCTGTTCCCATGAGATCCCATCTTGGGGCCTTTTCCGGCACCCTGCCGGATGGGGATTTAATCACAGAGGGCTCTACATCAACACCATTGCCCTTCCGATGAAGCGTGAGTAGTTTACCTCAGACCTACGGGTCCATAGCTAGTAGCTAGATGGCTTATTCTCTCTCTTTGATTCTCAATACAACGTTCTCCTTGATGTTCTTGGAGATGTATCCGCGGTGTGTTTGTCGAGATCCGATGAATTGTGGATTTATGATCAGCTTATCTATGAATATTATTTTAATCTTCTCTGAATTCTTTTATGCATGATTTGGTATCTTTGTATTTATCTTGAAATTATCGGTTTGGTTTGGCCAACTAGATTGGTTTTTCTTGCAATGGGAGAGGTGCTTAATTTTGGGTTCAATCTTGCGTGATTTCACGCAGTGACACAGTAGGGATAGCGAGACACGTATTGAATTGTTGCCATCGAGGATAAAAATATGGGGTTTACATCATATTGCATGAGTTTGTTCCTCTACGTCATGTCATCTTACTTAAGGCCTTACTCCGTTCTTTATGAACTTAATACTCTAGAAGCATGCTGGATAGCGTTCGACGTGTGGAATAATAGTAGTAGATGCAGGCAGGAGTCGGTCTACTTGACACGGACCTGATGCCTATATTTCATAATCATTGCCTTGGATATCGTCATAACTTTGCGCTTTTCTATCAATTGCTCGACAGTAATTTGTTCACCCACCGTATTATTTGCCTTCATGGGAGAAGCCTCTAGTGAAACCTATGGCCCCCGGGTCTATTTTCCATCATATTACTTTCCGATCTACTATTTTGCAATCTTTTATTTTCAGATCTATAAACCAAAGAACCCAAAAATATTTTATCTTTTGTTTAGTTTTATTTATCTATCTCTATGAGATCTCACCTTTGCAATTGACCGTGAAGGGATTGACAACCCCTTTATCGCGTTGGGTGCAAGTGTTTGATTGTTTATGCAGGTATTGGTGATTTGTGCATTCTTCTCCTACTGGATTGATACCCTTTCCTCTTCAAGGGAAAAACCAACGCAAGCTCAAGAAGTAGCAGGAAGAATTTCTGGCGCCGTTGCAGGGGAGATCTACGCCAAGTCAAGACATACCAAGTACCCATCATAAAGTCTCATCTCTTGCATTACATTATTCGCCATTTGCCTCTCGTTTTTCTTTCCCCCATTTCTAAAACGATTTTCAAAAAGATTTGGCTTTTTATTCGCCCTTCTTCCATTCGTCTTTTTCGTCTGCCTTTTGTTTGCCCGTTTGTTGGATCAATTTGTTGCCACCATGTCTGAATCTCGGGAGATTATCGTTGAGGATAGTGGTAACTATGAGGGAAACTTCAAAATTTTTGCTAATATTAATCCTCATGAAGAATCTACTATCTTGCACACAAAACAACTTCGCATAGGTAGTGGCAATATTATTGGAAAAGGGGTTATTCGGGATTTCTTTACTTGTGTCGGCGCGCTGCCCACGTTAGGTGGATCTATTCTACATAAAACTAATAGTCTCATGGATGCTATATCTTTGCTTATACTTGAACTTGAAAGACAATTTGTTCATATGCATCCATGCATACAAAGGATTTTCCTAGATTTCTCTAATATTGAGCATTCTTCTGTTAAACGCGTCGCTACTATATTTCTAGCCCATGAGTTTAGATTCATTATGAAAGAAGCTAGTAAAATTTTTGCGCATTATAAAGTAGACGGTGACCGTCCTCCCATAGAGGGGATTCTCTTTATTCAAGAAGAAATAATGCGTTTGCGATCTCTTGATCATGTTCCTTATAATGAAAATTTGAGAAAAAGGGTTCCTACCGATGTTTTAGTTGATAAGATTTCTGAACTTAATGATAATTTTATATGCAAAACAACGGATTGGGTTTCTCTCTTGGAAATAAGCTCATGACTTTTTGCCAAAAGATTCTTACAATGATGAGTTGATCATACAATATAAGGGGCCGAAGGAGGAACCAATTCCTCCCGAGCTTGATCTTAGGGATCCTTATCCAGTTAAATTTAGCCCTTTTGATTAATTTTGCTTACCACAAAGAAAATTTTCTGCTGAACGAAGGGAGTACGAGATGAGCTTTCAAAATTTTCCTTCTATTACTATGACAATACCTAGATCTATGTGTTTTTATGCCTAGGTAAGGGCGTTAAACAATAGCGCTTGTTGGGAGGCAACCCAATTATTTTTGTATTTTTGTGCTTTTTGTTTTGCTACTGTTTTTGAATAAATTACAAATTATGACCTCTGTAGTAATTGTGTTTTGGTGTTTTAATTAGTGTTTGTGCCAAGTAAGACCTTTGTGATGGCTTACGGTGAGAGTTGATTTGATCTTGCTGAAAAACATTAACTTTTGCGTCCAGTCACAGAATTGTTTAAATTCACTAGAGCATGGAAAACACTGATTTTTTTACACGTGATTGATATACAAATTGCCTCGGTTGTCCTAATTTTTCAGAATTTCTGGAGTTACAGAAGTATTAGAACAATTCAGATCTTCGGAGACTGTTCTGTTTTTGACAGATTTTGTTTTCTTTGTCTTGTTTGCTTATTTTGATGAATCTATGGGTAGTATCGGGGGGTATGAACCATGGAGAAGTTGGAATACAGTATATATGACATTAAAATAAATAAAGAATGAGTTCACAACAGTACCAAAAGTGGTGATTTTATTTTCTTATACTAATGGATCTCACAAGTTTTCTGTTGAGTTTTGTGTTGTGAAGTTTTTCAAGTTTTGGGTAAAGATTTGATGGACTATGGAATAAGGAGTGGCAAGAGCCTAAGCTTGGGGATGCCCAAGGCACCCCAAGGTAATATTCAAGGACAACCAAGAGCCTAAGCTTGGGGATGCCCCGGAAGGCATCCCCTCTTTCGTCTTCGTCTATCGGTAAATTTACTTGAGGCTATATTTTTATTCACCACATGATATGTGTTTTGCTTGGAGCATCTTGTATGATATGAGTATTTGCTTTTTAGTTTTCCACAATCATCCTTGATGTACACACCTTTTGAGAGGGACACACATGAATCGTGATTTATTAGAATACTCTATGCGCTTTACTTATATCTTTTGAGCTAGGCAATTTTGCTCTAGTGCTTCACTTATATCTTTTTAGAGCACGGGGGTGGTTTTATTTTATAGAAATTGTTGAACTCTCATGCTTCACTTATATTATTTTGAGAGTCTTTTTAAACAGCATGGTGATTTTCTTTGGTTATAAAATTAGTCCTAATATGATAGACATCCAGGAGGGATATAATAAAAACTTTCATATATAGTGCATTGAATACTATGAGTAGTTTGATTCCTTATGATTGCTTCAAGATATGAGGATGGTGATATTACAGTCATGCTAGTGAGTAATTGTGGATTGTAGAAATACTTGTGTTGAAGTTTGTAATTCCCGTAGCATGCACGTATGGTGAACCGTTATGTGATGAAGTCGGAGCATGATTTATTTATTGATTGTCTTGCTTATGAGTGGCGGTCGGGGACGAGCGATGGTCTTTTCCTACCAATCTATCCCCCTAGGAGCATGCGTGTAGTACTTTGTTTGGATAACTAATAGATTTTTGCAATAAGTATGTGAGTTCTTTATGACTAATGTTGAGTCCATGGATTATACGCACTCTCACCATTCCACCATTGCTAGCCTCCCTAGTACCGCGCAACTTTCGCCGGTACCATACACCCACCTTATACCCTTCCTCAAAATAGCCACCATACCTACCTATTATGGCATTTCCATAGCCATTCCGAGATATATTGCCATGCAACTTTCCACCGTTCCGTTTATTATGACACGCTTCATCATTGTCATATTGCTTTGCATGATCATGTAGTTTACCGCTCAACAGTAATTTGTTCACCCACCGTATTATTTGCCTTCATGTGTGAAGCCTCTAGTGAAACCTATGGCCCCGGGGTCTATTTTCCATCATATTACTTTCCGATCTACTATTTTGCAATCTTTTATTTTCAGATCTATAAACCAAAAAACCCAAAAATATTTTATCTTTTGTTTAGTTTTATTTATCTATCTCTATCAGATCTCACCTTTGCAATTGACCGTGAAGGGATTGACAACCCCTTTATCGCGTTGAGTACAAGTGTTAGATTGTCTATGCATGTATTGTTGATTTGTGCGTTCTTCTCCTACTTGATTGATACCTTGGTTCTCAAACTAAGGGAAATACTTACCTCTACTTTGCTGCATCACCCTTTCCTCTTCAAGGGAAAAAACAACGCAAGCTCAAGAAGTAGCAAGGCGCTTAGGCGACGCGAGCCCCAGCTCGTTTAAGACGGGCATGGCAGCAATCAACGCTTCCCTGTTAGCACGATGGTATAGCGGGGCATAGGCCTCCAGAAGGTCCCTAGGCTCACCCTCGAGCAGGGTGTTCATGGCCTTGTCCAGCTCCTCGCCCGTAAAGCTCTCTGGGCGTAGCCTGATGTCGTTCGCCGCGCCCAGGAACTCCCATATGGGGCGCATGTGCGACTGGAGCAGAGCCGAGCACCGTGTCAGGAACTCCTTCATGAGCATGGCCCCCGTCAGCGCCCGAGCATCCATGTGTGAGGTCATCTTCCTCAGGACAGACGCCGCCCGGGGGTCAGAGAACTTCTCGTGGCTCCACCTCTCGAGCCATTCGGGCAGCGCAGTCGGCAGCTCCAGCCACTCGTTGAGGCCCTTGGTGTCCATGAAGACCCAGCGGCACCAGAAGCTTTCCACCTTCTTCTCGGCACTCATGAGTACGTTGTTCTTGTGGACCGCGATAAAGGACACGCAACCGAAGCGCTGGGTCGGATCGCGCAACTGCGGGGAGAAGAGGTGCCGGAGGAGTGGCACGGAGGGCCTTACGCCCACGAATGCCTCACAATAGAAGGCAAAGATGGACATGAGGAGGATGGGGTTGGGTTGAAAATGAAGGGCCTGGACCTGGTAGTGGTCGAGGACGGCGGTGAAGAACTCGGAAAGAGGGGGACGAGCCCTGCGAAGATGTTGTGGAGGAAGAAGGGGTAAACCGTTCATGCCAGAGTTCGCCGCTCGGTGGAGCCAGCCAGGATCATGGTCTCCTTCCACTCGTTCTCGTCGCTCGCCGTGTACGGGAGCACAAGGGCAAGGTGCCCCTCCTCGGTGATGGAGGACGCGTTGAGTGCCGGTGCAGGAGAGGGGGGAGAGCTTACGGCTTGCGTCGTGGGCTCCAACTTCTTGGGAGCCATCTGCTAAGTCGCCGGCACCGGAGTTGGAGAAGGAAAGTGGAAGCCGAGCTCGATTGGATCTGGAGAGGTCCTTGGAGGAGGAAAGGGGATCCGAGGCGAGGCGAGGAGGAGTAATGATGGCCTGGCTGTGTGAGCCAGCCTTTTGTTAGTCCGGACAGTTGCCAAGGCGACGTGGGGAAGCGGAAGGCGTCCGCGTCCCATCAAGCGCCACGCGTCAGCCTGGCCTGCAGGTGATTGGGGCCCGCGGTGCTTCACCCTTACCCCTTGGCTTCGCCTCGAAGCCAGCCCGAGCCTGCGATGATGACAATTTCTATGCAGGTACCCAGCCTCACGAGGCTGCGATGACATGAGCCATGACGACCAAGGCCAGGCGGGCGCAGAGGATGCAGTTTCCTCTTTGGTGCTAAGGAGGCAATGACAAGCATGGGTTCCCGAGGAATCTCCCAAAGGTTTCCATTCCGGTGCTACAAGACCAAGACCACAGGCTCGACAAGGTGGAGGTCATCACCGAGCCCACCGCTGCGTCACGACCAGAAGCTTTGCAGGAGAAGACCACCTTTTGATAGGATAGGATGTACTACTTGTCCCCTTTCAAATTGGCCGTTGTGGGATCCCTTCCCACCTAAGTTTCAAGGGAAGAGGACCAAGGCCACTATAAATATAGGTTAGCCACCACCATAGAAGGGGTCGACGGATTCTACCCCCGAGCCCTCGTGAGGCTGCTCATCCACTGTACTAGTTCAACCTCAACCTCCTCGTGAGGCCAATCCACCACAAAGTAGGAGTAGGGTTTTACACCGCAAGGTGGCCCGAACCTGGGTAAGCTGCCGGGTCCATCTTCTTCCTTGCTCACACGAATCCGGCTAGGCTAGGCCGTGGGTCGATAGGCTATACGCTTGAGAGGTTCAGATCTTCGCACACGCCCCAGAGTTTGAAACTTCTTGGGTCTGCGGAGCCTTGAATCCGACAACTGTGCTTTCTCATCCCCATGTATGATCTTCAATGCTTCACTCCTAGCCCTCCCAAGCTTCATTCTCACTAGATTGAGCTTGAACTTTTCTTCCAAATGTACCCAAATCCATGCTCTTGTTATCTCTAAACTCATCAAGGAACATCTCAGTCAGGTACTTAATTGTCAAGCACTTGGAATCCCATGTTTTCTAACAGGTGTGCTCTCCATTGTACTCTCTGATGACAATGCTTCATGTTCTGTTTTCTTTAGATGCTTTCAATCTCCAAGGGCAGTATGGTTGACACACATGAATAAATCTCTCTGCCTCATTTCTAGGTTTGAAGATTTTCACTGTATTATTGACTATGTATGCAGTGACTGCTTCCCTTAGCTCTTTCATTTCACCAAATACTTACCCAACCCTGAAGATTGGGTTGCTCTTATCCATTTCTGCATTGAATGTTCTAAATGTACAATTCAACTTCTCAAGCTCATCTTTTGATAGTTTTAGGTCATCATCATCCAATGGATCTTTGTCCTCAAATATCTCTTCCTCTTGTTCATTGTTGTCATTCAATGATTTGTCCACATTTTGAGCAAATAAATCATCATATCCATCTTCACAATCATAGTCACTCTCATAAAACTCTGAGTCAGTTTCGCAGAACTCTTCTTCTCCATCCCTGTTTTCAACTGCATTCTCTGCATCATCTCCTTCCTCTGCATTCACTGCATCATCTCCTTCCTCTGCATTCTCTGCATCCTCTCCTTCCTCTGCATTATCACCATCCTCTCCTTCCTCTGCATTCTCTGCCCCTCATTTCCATCTGCATTTGGGCATGGTGGGCATCCTTTTAGTATCAGATCATCCTATAATATTTGAATCTTGTTTTCCTCATCAACTAATAACTCCAGTGTCTTGGATTCTCTGCTGGCCCTCACCATAGCACCTATAACATCTGCATTGCCCACACATACCAGGCCATCCCCATAGTCCTTCCCTCGCAAAAATCTAGTACACCTTGATTTGGGGGTCTGTGGGGTCATAGTCCATCCTTGCCAAGCAATACTTGATCATCCCCAGTGGCCATGTGTCTACATGGCAGTAGTCAAAAGCTTCATGTGTGCACACAATGTAAGAGAAAGGCATTGTCGATTTATGCATTCCCCTAAGAAAATTCGATTGTGCTCAAACTCCACTAAGGAAAACTGGTTAAATTCTCCATTTGTCACTGCAATAATTGACACATTACTTTTTCAGTGCACAGCACAAAAAAGTCTTACTGCAACATCAAATGTAAACAACTACAAAATTACTCCTAACCATATTTCTGAAGCTTCTACTCATCAACTACACAATCCAGTTAAACACATGAACTAGAATTGTTCTTAAGCTGACAGGATGCACATGATATTTAGTCTAATTTTCAAACAGAAATATGCACTGAATATCAACTAACAGACCACCCTTTCATCACAAAACAATAGTAAAAATTCATACTTTCAGCATATTACAGTGGGAAAAATAATATAATCCATTCACCAACATCTATACTGATCCCAGCATGCCCTTTGAAACTTGCATGTAACATAAATAATTCTGAACATCACATCATATATTCTCTTAAACTTTATCCCCAAAATCACATCAACACATGACCTCTTATTCCCCTGGATTTGATGCATTCTAAACTACCACCTTCCCATGTATGGCAGTGGTCAAAATCACATCTAAAATTCCCCTCACATTGCCCTCAATTGACCCCCCTGAACCCCCTTATGAGCAACACCGAAACCCTAAATAAACTCATGCAAACTGCTTCCTCCTTCCAAGTGGTGGATGCGCACAACAAACCCAGTGAGCAGATTGACGCAAAATTGAGAATAATTCGACATGATCATGCCACTTAGAAAACCTAACCAAGAGGTGCAGGAACATGGGAAGTAGAGGAGCGGCCATGGCTTGCCAAGAGGAGGCCTAGATGCTTACCATATTCAGGAGGGAACTCGCCAAGTTCCCTTCGCCACGGATCCATGGCGCCCTCTATCCTCGCCGATGAGCTCCACAACGGCGTCGCCTCGGAGACGTCGAGGAGGAGGAGGAGATAGGGGAGAACGAAAGGGAGAGGTAAGGTTTTGGAAGGGGTTTGTGCCTCGGGGGCGTCGACAGGGGGGTTACCTAAAAACTCCACCGTACGGACAGAGGCGCGCCACATACGAAAAATTGGAAGAATGCGAGGTTTTTTTTTGCAAAAAGCGCTCTGGGCCAAATAGAGTCCACTTGGTGCGCCACGTGTGCAGTTCGGACTAGTTTGTATGATTTTGTTATAGCAGTCAAGTTAGAGGGGCCCTTTTGTGGGGTTTTTTTAGTTTCTGTATGAATCTGTTCCCACCCCTACAAGTCTATGTGCCAATTGTGGTATTAACTGAAAAAAGAACGTCATGCTCATCTCCACCAACAAGAGGTAGATTTTTCGTGACCAATCCAAATCGGCGCTAGCACGTTAAGACAGTTTCAGGCAACAAAACAATGATTTCTTTCCCAACATGATTCAATCAGAAAGAACAGGGGTAGGACATGAAGCCGGCCTTTGGACATGATAGCTGGATGGGGTCCAGACAGGACACCTGCAAAGGCACACGCAGACATAACGAAAAACACCCTATCGGATTTCGGGCTCCACAGACCCTTGAGAAGTTCAAACTCTGGGGTGCGTGCGAAGAACTCAACCTCCCCAGTCTGCCTACTCGCCAATCTCACGGCCTAGCTCGATGAACAGGAAATAAACGTGACACAGCAGTTTACCCAGGTTCGGGCCACCTTGCGGTGTAAAACCCTACTCCTGCTTTGTGGTGGATTGGCCTCGAGGGGCTGAGGATGAACTAGTATAGTGGAGAACAACCTCAGGAGGAGGCGTGTTCTTGTGCTCGAGTGAGCTGGTGGGTGTGAGGATGGAATGGATCCCCTCCGGTCCCTCTCTATGGTGGTGGTGCTGATCTACTTATAGTGGCCTTGGTCCTCTTCCCAAATGAAGGCGGGAAGGGATCCCACAATGGCCAAATTAGAAAGGAGAGAGCTAGTACATGTTATCCTAACAAAAGTAGCCTTCGCCTGCAAAAGCCTCTGGTCGTGACGCCGTGGTGGGCTCGGTGATGACCTCCGTCCTGCCGTCCTGGCGGTCTTGGTCTTGTTGCACCGGAATGGAAAACTTTGGCTGATTCCTCGGGACTCCGCGCCTGCGCTTGCCTCCTTAGTACCAAAGAGGAAACTGTTGTCCTGCGCCCGCTGGCGCCCGCCTGGCCTTGGTCGTCATGGCTCACGTCACCTGAACCTCGCGAGGTGAGGCTTGCATAGAAATCTCCGTTCCTCAGGAGCCAGCCTGAGGAGGCTGCTCCTTATGAAGGTCTTGGTGTCGTCCGCCTCATGAGGCTTGGCCCCTCGCGAGGGTCTTGAGTTGTTGATGCTCAAGTTGGGCCATACCAGGCCGTCGATGGAGCCAAGCTGTGGGCCACAGGAAGGCAAGTCTGGGTACCCCCATTCCCAGAACGCGACAGTAATCCCCGGGCCCAAGGGCGCGCTCGGACTTGGCTTCGAGGCGAAGCCAAAGGGCAAGGGCGGAGCGCCGCGGGCCCTAACCTCCTGCGGCCTTGGTCGACGCGTGGAGATTGATGGGACGTGGGCGTCTCCGCTCCCCCACGCTGCCTCGGCAACCGTTCGACTTGACAAGAGCCTGCTGCATGTAGATAAAGATCATCATTGCGTGGGATCGTGGAGGCCGGCGGTTGGCCTCCCTCTGGTTATAAATGAGGGGATGGGCGGAGCCCCCCTCGCTCATCCCCATCTTCTCGCTGCTCGCTCGTTCTTCTTCCTTGTCCCCCCTGTCTTGCCGTAGCATCCATGGCGCCGATGAGGATGTTCTCTGCTGTCGAAAAGGGGAAGGCCCCCAAGGAGGGTCCGGGTTCACCGCCGCCCAAGAGAGGCCGCAGCCGCCCCCGCAAGTATGCTGCGACCCCGGCGGTGGCTCCTCGGGGGCATGGACGCACCCCTTCGGGGGCCGGCGTCGCGTTGGGCAGCCGCGGCGACGCTTCCTCTCGCGGTGGGAGCCATCGAGGACGGGGCAGCCCCTGTGATGAGGGGAGGCGTGCCGTGGTCGCCCGGCCTCCTCGGTCGTGCTTCCACTCCGCGAACGCGTTCTCGGAGTTTGTCGTGTGGCCGGAGAGGCCTCCTGGCACCTGGCTCCCGTTCTCGCACTTCTCCACGGGCGAGCTGCCGCCCACGGGTCTTGACGGCCTCTGGCTGCAGGCTGACGGCTGCTACAGCAATGCCTCATGGGTCGGGGTCGAGGTCACCGCTGCAGGCAACGTGTCCTTGGCTCGCGGTTGGCAGGCGTTTGCCCGTGCGCGGGACCTGAGCGGAGGTGCACCCTCCACTTCAGGTATGACGGCCTTGCGACTCTCTATGTGAGGGTGTTCAGGGAGGACGGCCGCTGTGCGGGGTGCTGCCCGGAAGACGACAGCGACGACGATGAGCTTGCCCTTGGCGACGGCCGCGATGATGACGAGGGTGAGCTTGTCCTTGGCGACGGCCGCGCCTCCTCCAACGGCGGCGGCCCCTCCTCCGGCAAGAGCACCTGCAGCGGCGGCTACGACCAACCTCCTCGACGCCGGGCTCGGATCGAGGGAGGCGACAAGCCATCTCACCGCCGTGCTCCAGTGAAGCGGGAGGAAGACTTGGGCTGAGCTCGGGCACCACTGGAGCCTGGCTTCGGGAGCTGCCACAACCATGCGGCCCGCTTTTGTTTAACCTTTCCTTTCTCCCGCATTTGAAAAAAGTAGAGGGCCCCGCTGGGGTGTGTAATGAACCAAGGCACTTATTCCACTATGCTATGTTTATTATTTTGATATTGTGCCATGATACCCATGTTCCGAGCAGGTGCGGTTAGGGTAACTTAGCTCGATATGCTTGCGGTAGTTTCCCGCCTCGCGATGACGCGCCTTTCCAGCAGCATCTGGCGAAGTTCCCTTCCTGACGACTTAGGAGCCGTCGAGCCTCATGAGACCTTGTACAGCTACAGGGTTATTAGGAAACTTGACGGGGTGTCTCATCCTTCCTCACGCGAGCCCCCGGGCGTGGGTTGGTTGTGGCTACCACACCGCATTGCACTGCCCGTAGGCATGAACTTAGGAGGGTGCGCACGCCCACGAGCTCATTCGAGAGCGCCTCATGAGGATTAAGGAAGCCAAAGCTCTAGGGCAACGGCTTCGGCGAGGTGTGTTTGTGGTGCGAGCGAGCCCAGGCATACACACCTGCCTAGCCCCCATGCGCGGGGCGTGGGAAGAGGAGCGACGGGAAACTGCTGCTCTTCCTGGGACAAGACTGGAGAGGCGAGTGAAGCAAGAGGAGAAAAAATCCAGCTCTGGCAAACGAGAAACGTGAAAACTCCAAATTCCATTAAGAAGTTGCAAACCAGCTACAGAAAGCAAGCAAAAGAACAGCCGCATCCGGCACGTAGACTAGTCTTCTCACGAGGGCGGAGCTAAGTGTTGCAACTAGGACGTGGGTGGGACCCCTGTGAGGCCCGCGGGCGGCACTCAGGAGACTCCGGGGAGTGTACAGCCCCAACTCATTATTACTTGAGAGTGTCACAAGAGGAGACCTTCATAGGCACGGGGCCTTGCTTCATGGGTAGAACTTCGGGAGGTGCTGGATGTTCCAGGCGTTCTGGATGGGATCCCGTCCTGCGTCTCAAGGTGCGCGGTGCCATACCTGGAGACACGGGCGATCCTGAACGGGCCCTCCCACATGGGCGAGAGCTTATGCATCCCTTCCTGGAGAGCACCCGCCTTAGGACGAGATCACCCACCTCGAGCGTCCTGGAGCAGACGCTGCGGTAATGGTACCGCCGCAACGCCTGCTGGTACTTTGCCACTCGGAGCGAGGCTTGGCGGCGGCGTTCCTCCCCTAGCACGAGGTCCATCCCCCGTGTGGTGTCCTGGCATGCCTCGTCAAATGCCAAGACCCGCGTGGAGTGATGCTTGACCTCGTGAGGGAGTACCACTTCAGCTTCATAGATGAGGAAGAACGGAGTCTTGCCCGTCGGCTTGATTGCGGTGGTGCGGATGGACCACAGCACGGACTGGAGCTCAACGAGCCAGCCCCTACCGCAGGCCTCGAGCTTCTACTTGAATGTCCTTGCCTTGAGGCCTCTCAGGACCTCTGTGTTGGCGCGCTCGGCCTGGCCATTGCTCCTGGGGTGTGCCACCGAAGCGTAGCATATCTGCGTTCCAAGGTTAGCACAATATGTTGAAAAGGTTGCTGGTGAACTGCGAGCCATTGTTGGTGATTATGCGATTAGGAACCCCGAACCAGCTCACGAGGCCCTTGATGAACTTGATGGCCGAGCCGCCCGGGATGGTGCGAACGGCTTCCACCTCCGCCCACTTGGTGAACTTGTCGATGGCGACGTAGAGGTAGCGGTAGCCCCCGGGCGCTCGAGGGAATGGCCCCAAGATGTCCAGCCGCCAGACCGCGAATGTCCATGAGAGCGGGATGGTCTGGAGGCCTTGAGCGGGCTGATGGATCTGCTTGTCATGGAACTGGTAGGCTTCAGAGGATCTTACCAGCTCGGTGGCATCATTGAGCGCCATGGGCCAGTAGAATCCGTTGCGGAACACCTTGCCCATGAGGGTGCTCGATGAAGATTGATGCCCGCAATCCCCGCCGTGTACGTCGGCCAACAGCTCGTGTCCCTGCTCCCTGGATATGCATCGCAGAGAAACATCATTCGGCCGCTTACGGTAGAGCTCACCGTCCTGGATGCGGTATGCAGTGGCCTGGCGAGCCACGCGCTCCGCGTCTTCCTCCTTCTCCGGCAGGGTGCCCTGAAGCAGGTATGTCTTGAACTCCTCAGTACAGCACCCCTCCAGAGGTTCGAGTGCGAGGAGGAGGCGGGCTCCGGAGCTCGGGCCGCAAGCTGGGCGCCCGACGGGGGAGCCTGGGGGAGATCCTCTTGGGGTGGTGTCGACTCCGCAGAGTGGGAGCTGCCGACGGCTTGAAGAGCCGCTCCTCAAAGACGCCAGGCTCCTGAGGCAGACGTCGGGATGCCCTCTTGGTGATGCCGTCCGCCTCCTTGTTTGTGCCTCGCGGCACATGCTGCAATTCTAAGCCCAAGAATCGTTTCTCAATCCTGCGTACCTCCTCGACATATGCCTCCATGTGCTCATCTTTGGGCTTGTACTCATTGTTGGAGAAGTTGACAAGGAGCTACGAGTCACCCCTGATTGTAAGGCGCCTGACCCCCAGAGCCGCGGCTGCTTTGAGTCCGGCGATCAAGCCCTCGTACTCCGCAATGTTGTTGGAGACCTTCTCGTCATGCTGAAAATAGAGTTGCACAGTGTACTAGAGCTTGTCCTTAGTGGGTGAAATGAGCACTGCTCCAGCCCCCGCGCCCTAGCGTGCGAACGCGCCATCGAAGTACATGACCCATCCGTCTGGTGCCTCGTCTCCGAGCAGGAGAGAACGGTCCTCGCATACTTCACGGCCGGGGACGTTAGTCCATTCTGCCACGAAATCTGCGAGGGTCGTGCCCTTGATGACTCTAGTGGTGCTGAACTCCAGCTGGAATGCTTGCAGCTCAATGTTCCACTCTGCGACCCTTCCCGCGGCGTTGGGGCTCCGGGGCACCCTCTCCAGTGGCTAAGCTGAGACAACCTTGATGGGGTGGCCCTGGAAGTAGTGGCGCAGCTTCCGGGAGGCGACGAGGAGCACGAGCAAGAGCTTTTGCGGCATGGGATAGCGCGCTTGCGCCTCACGTAGCACCGTGCTGACGAAGTACACCAGGTGCTCGACGAGGGAGGTAGCGTCTGTGAGGTCCTGCACCTCCTGAGTCTATGGTCCCTCAGGGTCCTTGTCGTCCGTCATGGTAGTCGTGGCCTCAGGAGCACCGTCCTCAGGAGCCCCACCGCCTGGAGGGTTGGTCGTGGTCTCAGGAGCGTCATTGACTGGCGGGGCCTCAGGAGTGCCATCCCGAGACCACGGCACCCCATCTGGTGACAAGGTTCACCGGCGTGAGCCCTTGGCCGGGCGCTCCTCCCTCACCGCCACCAGTGCCGTGCTGGCAGAGTGAGGTGTGGCGGACAGATAGAGCACCAAGGGCTGAAGGGGACGTGGTGCTACCATCACCGGCGGGCTGGTGAGGTACCTCTTGAGGTCTTGGAAGGCCGCGTCAGCCTCCGGAGTCCACTCGAATGGTCCTTTCTTTTTCATCAGCTTGAAGAACGGGAGGCCGCGTTCTCCCAACTTGGAGATGAAGTGCCCCAGCGAGGTCCACAGCCCGCCAACTTCTACATCTCTTTGAGGGTTTGTGGCGGGCTCATCCTTTCTTTGACCTTAACTTTCTCCGGGTTAGCCTCGATCCCCCTGCGCGACACCAAGAAACCCATCAGCTTGTCGGAAGGGACGCCAAACACACATTTCTCCAGATTGAGTCACAGATCCACCTTGCGTAGGCTGGCAAATGTTTCCTCCAGGTCTTCGATAAGGGTTCTTGCCTCCCGAGACTTCACCACTATGTCGTCGATGCAGGCCTCGGCATTCCTCCCGAGCTGCTGGCCCAGAGCGATGTGCATCAGCTGCTGGAAGGTTGCTCCGGCATTACGCAGTTGATGACCCACAAGTATAGCGGATCAATTGTAGCTCTTTTGGATAAGTAAGAGTGTCGAACCCAACGAGGAGCAGAAGGAAATGACAAGTAGTTTTCAGTAAGGTAATGTCTGCAAGTGCTGAAATTGTAAGTAGCCGAGTAGTTTGATAGCAAGATAATTTGTAACGAGCAAGTAATGATAGTAGTAACAAAAGTGCAGCAAGGTAGCCCAATCCTTTTGAAGCAAAGGACAGGCCAAAACGGTCTCTTATGATAAGCAAAGCGTTCTTGAGGGTACACGGGAATTTCATCTAGTCACTTTCATCATGTTGGTTCGATTTGTGTTTGCTACTTTGATAATTTGATATGTGGGTGGACTTGTGCTTAGGTGTTGTTCTTACTTGAACAAACCTCCTACTTATGAATAACCCTCCCGCAAGCATTCGCAACTACGAGAAAAGTATTGAGAATAAATTCTAACCATAGCATTAAACTTTTGGATCCAATCGGTCCCTTACGGAATAGCGCATAAACTAGGGTTTAAGCTTCTGTCACTCTCGCAACCCATCATCTAATTGCTACTCCACAATGCATTCCTTGGGCCCAAATATGGTGAAGTGTCATGTAGTCGACGTTCACAAGGGTCTTGTCTTGGTGGTCTTGGAGATGGGCCATACCAGGCATTCGTGGGAGCCACGCCGTGGGCTGCAGGCAGGCAAGTGAGGGTACCCTAGTTCCCAGAAGCCGACAACAGTACAATATGTTGTTTTACTATGGACAAGAACTTAGGAGAAGCAATCCAGGGAGCAAATTCATTTTTTGCACAACTAAGGTCAAGGAAAAGGATGACATTCTTCCAAAAGATCACATATCTTCATTGTATTGGTCCTATGATGCCTGCCAGAGAGGTTCCTTGAGGGGATGCAAGCCAATTATTTTTGTTGCCTCAAGAGCAAATACAAAGGTGTGCTGCTTACAACTGCTGGGATTGATCCCAATGATTGCATATTTCCAATTGCAATGGGGGTGGTGGAGGTGGAGTCAACTTACTCTTGGGAATGGTTTCTCACCACTTTGAAGAATGATTTAAACATCATGAACACATCACCTTTCACTATAATTAGTGATAAGAAAAAGGTGTGTTTCATATCTGTGAACAATTTATTTTAACAACTGTTTCACTATCTGTAGTTGTTGTGTGACATGTGTTATTCACTAATTTTGTAGGGATTCATCAATGTTGTTGAGAAGATATGGTCAGATGCCGAACACATATTTTCTGTTAGACATCTTTATCAAAACTTTCACCAGAAGTTCAAAGGGGAAACTCTGAAGAATATGTTGTGGGCCATTGCTTGGTCAACAAATGTAGACAAGTGGACCTTGAATGGAGAGAAGCCGAGGGAACATAACTTGGAGGCATACAACTGGTTGGATGACAAGCCCCCCAACTAGTGGGTGAAAGAATTCTTTAGAGATTTCCCTAAGTGTGACATCTTGCTGAACAAGATGTCAAAGGTTTATAATAGGTAAACTTCAGTTAGTTCACTTATCTAGCATACAAGTTTAGTTATGTTGCACAAAATCTTGCAGTGTCATTGAGTTTTAACAAAACTTTACTATGTCTTTCTTGCAGCTACATCTTGGATGCAAGAGAATTGTGTGTTATATTAATGCTAGAATGCATAACACATAAAATTACTGTGAGGCATGACAGTAAATACAAAGAAGCTTCAGAAAAGTGGCCTGGACTTATCTGCCCCAAGATTAGGAAGAAACTAGACAAGAATGCTCAGTACTCAGGTAACTACTTTCAACACATTCAGGACTTCGAATCTATGGTGTTGAATCAGGAAACAACAATTATATTGTGGATATTCCAGCCAGAACATGTGACTGCAAATGATTTCATTTGAGTGGCATCCCTTGCAATCATGTGATTGCCTATTGTAGAGCTGATGGGATAGGCCCTGAAACATTGGTTCACAAGTTTTATAGCATTGAGAATTATCTAAAGACATATGGGCACAACATCATGCCTATGAGGGATAGGAAAAGCTGGGAAAATATGAATGGCATTGCAATTCACCCTCCACTATTCACAAACAAAATGGGCAGGCCACCTAAGAATAGAAAGAAGACTCCAGAAGAAAAGAAGAAGAAAGATGGAACAATTTACATCAACAAGAAAGGAGTGACTATGCATTATGCAGTGTGTGGTACTGTTGACCACAACAAGAAAGGCCATGCCAAGTATACGAGGTAATAGCATGAACCCCAGCTAGAAGATGATGAACAACATGAAGCCTAACGAGCTGGGAGTGCATGGCAGGTCGGATGCAGACAGTATTCTGCCGGAGCCTTAACCGTTGGATCCGCTGCCATTTCTGTCTCCGTGGCCAGGGTTAAAGGCGACAAGATCTGAAGTTGTCCGTTGTTGGCTTCTGAACCGCAAAATAAGTTTGTCTAAAGTTATCTGAAGGTGTCTGAATCTACGTGTTGTTATCTGAATCTGTGTGACGTTATAGTGTTGTACTCCTGGTCATGAATCTGTGTTCGAATTTTTTGGTAATGGCAATGTATCTGTGTGCTGTCAAATTCAGTTTCTAAAAAATGTCTGTCCAATTCAGTTTCCAAATTCAGTCAATTATGCCTATAAAAATGAGTGTACTTTCTTACAAAATAAGAAAAACATTACAACAACAATTCAAAGTTTTTCAAGAAAAATAGGTAGCCAATGATTTCAGTAGCATCAAACTTTTGGAATGTTTACAACAGTCAACATTATAGCTAATAGGAAGTACAACTTGCAAATTGCTAGAAATGAAAACAGATAGTTTGACCCCTGACATAATGCCAAATGCTAGATTACCTAACTTACACAAACCTCTAATTATTAAAGCTACAACACCATACAACATTGCAGAGAAGCAGACCAAACAAGCTAACCAAAGTTCCCTGCTATCCCTAGACTTGATCGCCTTCTTATGGTTCATGTTCATGGCCTTCCCCTCTTCCTTCAGCCTCCTAATTTCAGCAGCCTTGTCAAACACAGATTTTTGTAGAGCCAAATTCTCTTCAACAAGTTTGCCAATCACCTGCCTAGGCCTCCCCTGCCACTCTTTGTCCACCCACTTCAGATAAGCACATGTATCTTAACCCTGAAAACATAAATCCAGCATTTTGGAACACACATTCAATACAACACATCTGAATTCTTAACTAAATAAAACAATTTTGCAATTCCACTTTGAGCAAAAGTTCACCACTTAACTAACCTCAACAGGACAGACAAGAAATATATGACCATAATCATATCCTTCACAACAAACTCTTCGTGCTGGGTTCATATAATGACATCATTGGTCACTACTGTCAGTGCCATTGAACATAACATCAGGAGAGGATACATGTATACTCCAGTCAAATACATGCATGGTTTCTGTCCCCTACAATCATACAATAACTTCAAGATTTGGACGAATGAACTGTTTTGGTCCATGCAACCTAAAGATCACCCTACAATCCAACAATGAAAGTGCGGCTATCCCTGGGTGGTTTTGGTAATTCCTAACAAATAGCTCATTGAACTAATACTATTTCAAGATGATCATTTCAGAAAGTTCAATGATTGGCATGGCATGGACTAGGAATGTGTACCCCTCAAAATGCTAAGGACACATATTGGCTCAAGCTCAAGACTCTACATTTTCATTTTAGTGATCCAAGATCACATTGAGTCCATAGGAAAAGCCAATATTATTAAAAGGGGATGAGGTGTTGCTTAATGGCTTGCTTGCTCAAAATGCTTAGTCATATGCTCCAAAAGCCCTTAACCACTTTCTCATATCCACATATGTCCCAAACCAAAAGTAAAACTCGGCCCCACAGATTTGATCTATCCGGCGCCACCGAGTTCATTTGACATAGCCAGTGCCAGAAACCCTAATCAGTTCGGTCTCACTGATAGGGACCGAGATGGGATTGCAAAATCTCTGTTTCCCTTCGTAACATTTCGGTCTAACCGAGATGAGCGATCGGTCCCACCGAGTTCGCAATGCAAACTCTCTGTTTCCTTTTTGTAATGTTTCGGTCTCACTGAAATGAGCGATCGGTCCCACCGAGTTTGCCTCACCAACTCTGTGTTTGCCTATTAGAGAAATCGGTCTCACCGAGTTCATGTGATCGGTCTCACCGAGATTACGTTATGCCCTAACCCTAATGAAATCGGTCCTACCGAGTTGACATGTCGGTCCCACCGAAAATCCTAACGTTCACATTTTGAACTAAATAGGTCTGACCGAGTTTGAGTATTCGGTCCCACCAAATTTGGTAAATTGTGTGTAACGGTTAGATTTTGTGTGGAGGCTATATATACCCCTCCACCCACTCTTCATTCGTGGAGAGAGCCATCAGAACGTGCCTACACTTCCAGCATTCATTTTCTGAGAGAGAACCACCTACTCATGTGTTGAGACCAAGATATACCAATCCAACCACAAGAATCTTGATCTCTAGCCTTCCCCAAGTTGCTTTCCACTCAAATCATCTTTCCACCAAATCCAAATATGTGAGAGAGAGTTGAGTGTTGGGGAGACTATCATTTGAAGCACAAGAGCAAGGAGTTCATCATCAGCACACCATCTATTACCTTTTGGAGAGTGGTGTCTCCTAGATTTGTTAGGTGTCACTTGGGAGCCTCCATCAAGATTGTGGAGTTGAACCAAGGAGCTTGTACGGGCAAGGAGATCGCCTACTTCGTGAAGATCTACCCTAGTGAGGCAAGTCCTTCGTGGGCGATGGCCATGGTGGGATAGACAAGGTTGCTTCTTCGTGGACCCTTCGTGGGTGGGGCCCTCTGTGGACTCACGCAGCCGTTACCCTTCGTGGGTTAAGTCTCCATCAACCTGGATGTACAATAGCACCACCTATCAGAACCACGCCAAAAATCTCCGTGTCTACATTGTGTTTGCTCCCTTCAAACTCCTCCCCTTTACCTTCATATGCAATGATTTACATTCCGCTGCTATACTCTTAGACTTGAATGTGTAGGTTGATTACTTGACTTGTGTTAAGTTGCTAAAATCTGCCAAGACTTAAAATTGGGAAAAGGCTAGATTTTTATTTGGTCAAGTAGTCTAATCACCCCCCTCTAGACATACTTTCGATCCTACAAACAATCCTACAAGCATCAGGAGACATGACGAACCTTGCAAGAATTTACATCCATATGTACCGCACCTCGCCGGTGATCTTTGCTCAGGGCTCGCTGTCCTTTGTCTTGTCGATGTTGGCAAGGTCACATTGTCGGTGGAAATGACACCTATGGAATCACTGGGATCCCTTCTACGGTTGGCGGGCGCGGGGTTGTGCAAAGAGCGGGTCTGGTAGTCAGCACAAGGATCGTTTACCCAGGCTCGGGCAGCGTGGATGCGTAATACCCTAGTCCTGCTTTGGTGTATATTTGAGTGTTCTTGAGCTCTCAAACTAGCTGTGGTGCGTGCGTAGTCCAAAAGATCCGCATCCTTCTCCAGTATGCCTCGGGCCTCCTTTTATAGTCAAAAAGGGGTCGCCACAGTGGCACACAGGAGGTGGAAAGGTATATACTGGTTAAGTCTATCCTCTGGCACAAGCGCATTTAATGTGCTGCCAAGCCCATCAGGAGCTGAAGGTTGCCCAGGACCTGCTGGTCAAGCGCAAGCTGGAGCTTGTCATGGAGCAGGCCGACATCGAGAAGGCCTAGGAGCTGGCGAAGGAGCAGGCCGCCAAAGACGAGGCCGCTCGGCACTAGCACCAGGCCGAGCTAAACTCCCAGGAGGAGGACCTTGCCGCTCGTGAGGAGAAGCTCGCCGCAACACTCCACGGCAAGGATGAGGAGGTGGAGAAACTTGTCGTGCAGCGAACCCAGTAGCTGGAGCGGAGGCACGAGGAGGCACTCAATGCTCAGGCCCAGGCCCAGGCCGGCAAGGTGAAAGAGCTGGAGGTGGAGCAGGACGGGCTGAAGGAACAGGCCCTGAAGCTGGCGAAGGAGAAGGACACGCTCAATGGTGCTCTGGTTGCGGTGCAGGCTGCAGTCCTCGGCAAGGCTGAGCAGCTCTCCAAGGCCAACGACTCCATCAAAGACCTGAAGCTGAAGCTGGAGGGTCTTGAGGGGACGCTTTCGGAGGTCAGGGCCCGGGAGGAGACCCTGACCAAAGATCTGGAGGCCGAGAGGCAGCTGCGGAGGAGTGACGCCGCCAACCACGAGGATTTTCTGAAGGGCGAAAACCTCTGGGTCTGCCGCCTCGCCGACGTCGCCGGCAGGATCACCACGCTGCTGGCTACCATGGGGATGCCGAACATGAGGTACGCCCCGGAGCCGAACGTGAGTCCCAATGCCAAACTGACCCTGTTCTTCGAGGGTGTTCTCGGGGCCCTGGAGCAGTTCCGCTCCAACAGGGCGGCCTCTCTGGTCGATGAGGACCGGAAGCTTTGCCGGGGTGTCATGACCAAGCTGGCGTACTAGAACCCCAACATCGACTTCGACACCGCGCTGGAGAGCTTGCCGGAGGATGCGGACCTCACGGCGCTCGAGGAGCGTATCAAGCCCATCATCAGCCGTGTCGACGGAGTTCAGAGGGTAGAGGGCCAGCACCGGGATTAGGCACCCCGTTTCTCATCGCTGCTGCAGGTTCATGACCAAGACAATTTTTATCTTTAGTTAGAAACGCAGCGACAATGGATGTAATATAACTCTGCAGTACCTTACAATGATGCATGTTATTTTCCCGTTTGATCTCCCTTTGTATGTTCACCCTACATTAATCGGGTAGGCTTGCCGGTGCGTAAACCCAGGCCGCGACGCCTTGAGGACAGATCCCCAATAGCCTGTCGGGTGTGCTTGCTGCCAGGCAAACCACCTCACTGCTTTTAACGCGGCCGCTCGAACTATCGAGCGGACTCGAGACAGAACGAGTGGCATATGCAGAAGGTCACCCTGCCGTTCTTGACGCAGCCGCTCGAACTGTTGAGCGGACTCGAAACAGAGCAAGGGCGTTGCCAACAGTGGCAAGGCCCCATCGCGTGCAGGCTTTCCATACACAGGGCAAGATCTTCGAGGACGATAACCTTATATATATAAAAAGGAATTTCTCAAAGTTTTGCATGACCTAGCTTTTCTGCCGCTACGTGAGCGTTCACTGCATCCGCCGCTTGTTTGGTCGTCTTCTTCCTTGGAGTGATGACCACGATGAAGCCGCTGCTCCAACCAGACCAGATTTCCACAACTGCGCCCCTACCTGGCGCACCAAAGATGTCGGTGGAAATGACACCTATGGAATCACTGGGATCCCTTCTATGGTTGGCGGGCGCGGGGTTGTGCAAAGAGCGGGTCTGGTAGTCAGCACAAGGATCGTTTACCCAGGTTCGGGCCGCGAGGATGCGTAATACCCTAGTCCTGCTTTGGTGTATATTTGAGTGTTCTTGAGCTCTCGAACTAGCTGTGGTGCGTGCGTAGTCCAAAAGATCTGAATCCACAGTGGCACACAGGAGGTGGAAAGGTATACAGTGGTTAAGTCTATCCTCTGGCACAAAGGCATTTAATGCGCTACCGACGTGCCCTTCTTGCTTTATCGGGGACGGCAAAGAAGCTCGTCCCAGCTGTCGCCGCCTCCCCTGGCTCCGACGCGCGTCCGAGCTGATGAGGCGCTGTAGTGCCACATTGGCTGGCTGCTGGGCTGGCGCGATGGCAGAGTCTTCATGAAGATCTGCATGCCACCACGTAGGTGCTTGCTGAGTTGGTTTGGAGGCCGCGCGTCGCCACGCAGGTGCCTGCCCAGCTGGTTGGGCTGGCAGCTGTATGGGAACGGTGGTGGAGTCTTGGCAAACGTGGGTCTGGCTGTGGCCCCGCAGGTGTCCTCGGCAAGGGTCTTGCCGGGGCATCACGGTCGTCCTCGGCAAGGGTCTTGCCGGGGCGTCGCGGTCGGCAAGGATCTTGTCGAGGATCGTCGTCTTCTGGTCCTCATCTGATCTTGTGTGCTTATGATCTTTACAAAGATCTGCATGCCACCATGGAGGTGCCTCCTGAGCCTTGGTTCCAATGTGGTTGATGGTGTTGGAACCCTTGGGCTCAAGGGTGGCGCGCTCTGCTGGCGTTGGGCAAGCTGCCTCGGCAAGGCTCTTGCCGGGGCTGCGGAGGGTCTTGTCGGGGGATTCCACCTCGCCCTCTTGCTCTTTGTGCCTATGGTCTTTGGCGTTGCTCTGCCCATCTTTTGCTTTTGGCTGGAGCGCTGCTCTGGTATTCTTGTGCTTCTGCTTCCTCCCTTTGCCCTGCTAAGTGTGGCCGCGGGTGCGGCTCTGACTGCCCGTGCACAAGTAAGGGGGTAAAAAGGAGAGCCCCTACTTTTGTACATCGACACACATCCATGGAGTGGGCGAGGATGGCTCGACGATGATGATACCCCGGCCCCACGGCAGCCAAACTGCTACTTCCCACTTGAAGATGTTCACCCCTTCATGTCGCATGAGGCTGGCGGGGAAAGCGATGGTGAGAGTTGGCGGCGGGGAGAGTTCACGGCACTGACAGCGGCGGAGCTAGTGGCGGCCGGGCTAGGGATTCAGAGATGGGGGATTTGGAGACGGGGATGCAACGGCGAGCGAATTTAGACAGACGAAGGGACCGCAACATAAAAACAAAAAAGTGTAGGGGCTTTCTACAAAATAACCACGACCTAACAAAATCCAACGTGGCATGCCACATGTCGCGTCCAGAACATTTTGGGCCAAAACTAAATCCGCATACGAGTTAGAGGGGCACTTTTGTGGGGGTTTTAGTTTCTGTATGAATCTGTTCCCACCCCTGCAAGTTTATGTACGAATTATGGTATTAACTCTTCTTTTTTTCGTTTGTAGAGGAACCGATTGTTTTACTTACATGCTTGTTCTATTTGTGTAGCGGGCATCAACTTTTTATTTGATGGATGAGCATCTCTACTGTTATAGAAGCCATCAGATGTATGGAGAAGATTTCATAACTATACCGAAGTGAAGAGGCTGAGGCGGGAGAACAGGGGCCTAAAAAATTGTTGGCAGTGGTGAATGGTTGTTGAGAAAGGCTTGGAAGGGTTATGTCATGGTTTTGTCATGGCAGATGTCCTTGTGAAAGGTCTAAGCCGTGAGTCCATCACTGCACAGTGATTGCTTGAATGGGGTTGATCAGAATCGAGAGACAAAGGTTTACCTAGGTTCGGCCCCTCATGGTGGAGGTAAAAGCCTACTCCTGCTTGATTGATATTGATGATGATGATCTCGATTACAAGGGTGCGTATTAGCTAGCCTGGTACTTGAGAGATTGTAACTTAGTCTTTTCTAGCTCAGGGGCTCCCCAATATATAGGCTGAGGCCCTGGGCTTACAACAGAGTTCGGGTCACATTGCAAACCGTGTTCTAATATGCTTTCTACTTATCTTGCTAAGTAAGAAAACTCCTTGGGCATCTTGATAGTACAGGTACCTCCAGGCCCTGGGCCATAAGCTGGCCCACCGGGCGACTTTTCCTCTGGACCTTGGTCTTCTAGATAATTGGAGCCTACCTGTTGAGTCCTTCTCTTCAAGTCGTCGTAGAATGACCTAGCCATAAATGGGCAGGTCATATCCTGGGATATCCCCAACATTAGCCCCCAGATTGATTTAAACTTATTCATGTCAATCTTGAATATTTCTGGGTCATCTTCATTTGAATATTGCATCATGACTGACTCATATATCCGGCTCATGATATTTCCACACTTGTCATTTTTCCATGTTTGTAATCCATGACGTCATCTTCCGTAAATCCAGGGATTCCATCATAACATCACATCGAATCTTGTGCATATATGTCTATCCCGAAAGCCGAGGCGTTCCTTACTTAAATAGTTACTGCCTCTCCTTGATTTTCATGCCTGCCTCTCCTCCTCCTTATTTTCATTATAAATATGCCCAAGGGGGCTCTTTTTTCACTTTTACCGTTCTATCCTCTCGCTTCTTCTTCCTCGCACTTCATCTTTTTCACGAATAGGGCTCTGTGGCCGCGTGATCTTGGGTGCTCTGGCAATGCCAACTGCCTCGTCGACCCTACGCAAGTCACCGTCGACTCCATCCAAGACCACCTCAAAGCTTCCGCCGCCCTCTGCTGCACCCAGGTGTGCTAAAGCACATCTCCAGATCTACATTACCCTTGTTGTAGTTCATTAGAGTTCTTCATTGTTCATTAGCCTTTTACTGCCATTACTTTTTTAGATCTAGTTTTCAATGAACTTCCCATAAAACTACTTGCTGTTAGTTTGAAATCCATTTTTGCATCTAGGAACTTTGAACCTTCATTAGGGATTGCGAGTGGATCAACCAATGCTTCCACTGTAAGGTTTAGGCATAATATTTTTTTCCTTTCAAGCTATTTTGTAGATCCGTAATTGTAGATGTTCTCAATGGAAACCTGTTTGTTCAAATACTTAGCTAAAAACCAGAAGTCCTTAGTTAAGAATAAGGTGCCTTCATATTTTGCCGGCTCATTACTATATACCATAACTCACCTAATTTAGAAAATATCCTTTTAGCTTTATTTGTTGGGCAACTTATCTTAAATCAAATACCCATGTCGTCTCATTTAACCGTAGCTACTTTATTGTACTGCCTCCTTGTCACATAGATCACTAGTCGAGCTATCGTTTGTAAATAACCCACCATTCATATTTCTGAAGTTCTTAGTCTTGCTTAAGCGACTCACTATGGCAAAAACCATGACTTGCAACTGGGTGAGGTTCCAAGTTTCCCAACTTCTGTTAGATGGTCTCATGAGTCAAGGCCTACTACCGGCCCAAGAAGTAATAGGCTGGCGAGCACCTGGTACAGATGACTCCCCTCAACCCGGCCCGAAAGAAGTTGCCGTGTTTACCGATCACCTTTATAGGGGCTTCTGTCCGCCCGGGTCAAAGTTCTTTTGAGACATCCTTAATTTTTACAACCTTCGACCTCAAGATCTTGGATCCAATTTTGTGTCCAATGTATGCCAGCTTCAAGTCTTCTATGAAGTGTATCTACAAACATAAGCCACTTTCCTATCTTCAGGAATTTTTCTATGTCAACCGTCATACTGAATGTGCGGATGGTCCCAGCATAGAACTTGGTGGGGTTTTGATTCAGAGGCGAAAAAACGTTCCTTAACCTCAAGCTACCCTGCCGAGTCACCCCAAAGGATGGAACAAAACATGGTTTTATTGTAAGAACATTGCTCGTGCTGATGATATTATTTTGTAGCCATGTTAACAACTCATTAAATTTGTTTGTTTTTGTGTGTATTTCTGTATGATTCAAGGGGTTTTAAGTTCTGATCAATGCCTATTTCTGTTTCCATATCCGCTTTGTATTTGCTCCGTGTCCGTTTCCGGCAGAATCTGTTTCCGTATTCATTTCTAGGGATTCTGTATTCGTTTCCACTTCTGCAAAAAAATATGAAAACAAATATGATAGCACTCAGTTCCGTCCGTTTCCGCTCCGTTTTCATCCCTACGTAGAATATCGGGCAGACCGCATCAGCGATCTCCTGGACGCCACCCTTGGGGAGATCATCTTCCTTCTCCCCACCAAGGATGGAAGCTGCACACAGGTCCTCGCATCTCGGCGGCGCACTCTGTGGCGCACCACACCTCTTAATCTCGACCATCGCCGGCTATCTGTCTATCATGATTTCGAACTCCACGGAGGCATCATCTGCTCCCGCCAGGGCTCCGTTCAACGCCTATGCATCCCAGTATGCTGCCTACTGCACATACCCTTCATGGTGAATGCCTGTCTAACATCCCGTCAATTCGAAAAACTCCAACATCTTGAGTTCTACCATTACTATGAAAATAGCTGTCCACCAAGCGTTGTAGTTGTGCCCTCACCACCAGTGTCCATCTCATGGTTTTCCTCCTCTCTCCACACCACCACCCTGGCCCAGTGTCATCTACTAGACAATCTAGTACAAATGCTTCGACTCCCACTGCTAAAAAAACCCGCGCTTCTGGTGGTCGATCTGTCGGAGGCCTCACTACACAGCATCATCCACTCCTACTGCTCTGCCCTGGAGCGCTTGCTGCTTGTTTTTGGAAAAGAAATTTGTATCCATTGTGTCCAAATAAAGTTGCCTCACCTTGTAAGCATTGGAATCTGCTTTAAAGGAGAGGAGCTCATCATCAAAGATGCCCCTTCACTCCAAAGGCTGCTCCTTGATTATCGTTATGCACCTTCGCAAATAACTGTGGTCTCTGGGCCTAAACTGGAGACCTTGGGTGTAACTCCTGATCCGTTTGAAGGTTACAAGATGGTGGTTGGCTCCACACGTATTCAGGTACTCTATATTATCATCAACACTTTTGTAATCATAAGCTGCATCTTTCATTTGTGTGGGTAAGTTTTATATCACCAACACTTTTGTAATCATAAGCTGCATTTTTCATTTGTGCGCATAATCTTTATATAATCTTGGAGTACGCTTTTGGTACTAATATTATGTTCTATGCTCAATGAAGAGTTTGTCCATGGGTACCCATTCAATGGTGCTAGATTCTGTCAAGACCTTACATATCAGTACATGGTGTTTTGATCTGAACATGGTTATTGGCTTGCTGCGATGCTTTCCATGTCTAGAGAATTTGTATATACAGGTGATGATATCAAGCACATTGATATAGTTTACTAGAACTAACCGTTCAACTGTACTATTTTTTTAGACATTAACTATTTTCTGGTCCATTTGACTGTGACTGCTCAAAACTTTGGTTGAGTTAGTTGTTATTGTCCTGTTCAATCTGGATTTTGTGTAAAACTGTTGAACAATTAATCATCGTGCTTTTGTACCTTCTGTAAGCTGGGGTTAGATATTGCTGCCCTTTTCAACTCGGCTTTGACCCATATTTTCTTTCATACAAACCGGAGCTTCTATCAAGAAGCCTCATGGTTCCGAGAGCAAACTTGGTCACATGATCTGCTCGCGAAATGACATACGCTGTATCTTTCCGCCTTGATTTATTTTACAGAGGCAATATGAAACTGTGCTAAACATATGAAATTATTCAGGGTTCGCTTCGCCTTTTTATACATTGATTTTCCTAGTCATTTTTAACAAATAGCCACCACGTTATTATCGGAAACGGTCGTATTAGTTAAACCGTGGGCATTCAACTAACCATTTACTACCGCGGGCAGCTGTTTGATTAGACGGGACGACTGTGAGCACTCCGCCACGCACGCCGCGAGCGCTGCAATTTATTGTTCGTTTTGGACTTTTGTTTTGGCCGCCTCAGGAAGGTACATGGAACAGTCCTCCGTTCTCATCTACAAGCACCGCCGCCGAGGATCGCCACTTGCTGCGAGATGGAGGACGAGACGGCCAACAAGCGGGGGCGGGTCGATCCAGAACCACAAGAGCCTCCGCCGAACATGGACTTCATCGGCAGCCTCCCCGACGAGATGTTGGTAACCATCATATCCCACCTCCCCATCAAATATGGCGTGCGAACCATGGTCTTCTCACGGCGGTGGACCTCATCGTTGACCACGAGTTCTGCAGCGGGGAGCAGCAACGCCTGGACGCATTGTCCCACGTCCTCGCCACGCACCCTGGGTCGGTCAGACGCCTTGCTATCGGCAGGCTCAGTCCCCACAACAAGACCGAACCAGGTTGCACTACTAGTTCCTATCCCCATACCTGGATCGGCTCGAGGAGCTCAGCCTTCATGCTAGACGTCCTTGCTCGTTGCCGCCGTCCGTGTTCCGCCTCGCGCCCACGCTGCACCGCAATACATTCAAGTGCTGCATTTTCCCCCGGATCGATGCCGCACGCGCTCTTCATCTCCCTAAACTTAAGCACCTCGAGCTCATTGCCGTCCACATCTAGAAGGAGGATTTGGAGCGCCTTCTCGTCAGATCTACAACGCTCGAGTACCTTCATCTTCATACGATGGATGGGTTCAGTAGCCTCCACATCATCTCGACGAATGTCCGTGCGATTTATGTGCATTGCTGGCGCCGCCCAAGGTTGTCAGTTGAGGTGTTTCACAATATTGTCAATGAGAATGCACTTTTCCTTGAGATATTGTATGTACGTGATAAATTAGGTCCAGCAAGAATCAGGGTCATTCACACACCAAAATTGACGGTGTTGGGCTATTCGTGTGCTGAATTCAACGAACTTGTTACTGGATCATTATCCATTCAGGTACAACATTCTTCTTCTTCTCCTTCTTATACATTATCGGACAACACATTTTATCTAATTATTGTTGATCTATATGTTCGCCTGTCATCCAGAAAATGATTCCCACAAGCTTGACCAGGCCTCTACGCACAGTGAAGATCTTGGCACTACAATCTGTCGGCCCTGATCTGGATGAGTTGTTAGATTCCTTAGATGCTTTCCTTGCACGGAGAAGCTATACATCGAGGTGATGCTCCTTTCCTGTTAATTGTTAACCACAACGGAGCTCAATTTTTTGTTACTTTTACCCATAATTCAATGACAAATGTAGAATAATTTTTGAGATGCTAGTGTTGTACGCGTTTTATTCCTTCGCCCGACATGCTTTCGTGATAACATTTTATCATGAAAGATTGAAGTAGGCATTTCACTCTTTTCGTGTATTTTAGAAATCCTCCAAATCAAAGAGGCCCGAAGTGTTCAAATCTGCAGCTATGCACTAATATGTTGTCTTCATTTGCAGATACTAGCATGCCCGAAAGTACAAAATGTTGGGGAGTATGACAACCCCATTGAATGCCTTGATCTTCATCTCAGAGAAATTACTTTTAACGAGTACCGAGGCACCACACCAGAAATTAAATTCGCCAGGTTCTTTGTTGAGAAAGCAAGGTTGCTCAAGGTAATGAGGTTTGCCCTATATTTACTGCGCAGAAGTGAATGGATTGCTAGAGCGCAGGCGTCTACAGCTGAATGGGAAAGGCTCTGCACAAGCTGAATTTCAGTATGTAACTTCGTATGACAGATTATTCGGAAGTCACTATATCGAGCCGCTATATGACTTCTCGGTGGCTGATCCTTTCGCAGAAATAATGCATGGAAAAGATTCTGAAGAAGATGAATTTTATGTGTCTAAATAGTTTGAACCTTGTAATCTTTGAATTTGGGACTTCTAATGCTGGAATTTGAACCTTGCAATATTTATGGTATTTGTTATATAATGTAATTGGATGTTTAATTTGGTCTTGCAATCATGTCCTATTACAAGTATATATATGTTGTTCTTCTGTACACAAAGCATAGATGTTCTGCAAACAGAGCATATCACATCGCACACGGACCACACTAGGTAACCCGTCGGTGATGAATTCATCAATCAAAAACGGTTATATACCAGCAAGCGTTTGCCCACAACACACACGGCTTATTCCATCATTCATGAAAAATGTTTATTATTCATGCTAGAATTGTATTGATCGGAAACCCAAATACATGTGTGAATACATAGACAAACACTGTGTCCCTAGTGAGCCTCTACTTGACTAGCTCGTTGATCAAGATGGTTAAGGTTTCCTAACCATGGACATGAGTTGTCATTTCATAACGGGGTCACATCATTAGGAGAATGATGTGATGGACAAGACCCATCCGTTAGCTTAGCATATTGATCGTTCAGTTTTATTACTATTGCTTTCTTCGTGTCAAATACATATTCCTTCGACTATGAGATTATGCAACTCCCAGATACCGGAGGAATGCCTTGTGTGCTATCAAACATCACAACGTAATTGGGTGATTATAAAGATGCTCTACAGGTATCTCCAAAGGTGTTTTTTGAGTTGGCATAGATCAACATTAGAATTTGTCACTCCGAGTATCGAAGAGGTATCTCTGGGCCCTCTCGGTAATACACATCATAAGAAGCCTTGCAAGCAAAGTGACTAATGAGTTAGTTTCAGGATGATGTATTACAGAACGTGTAAAGAGACTTGCCGGTAATGAGATTGAACTAGGTATGAAGATACCGACGATCGAATCTCGGGCTGCAGACAAGAAAGGTCCTTTCAAGATTCTATTTCCCCTTGGGTCTATCAAGCTGAACAGTTCGTGGGGATATAAGAAGATCACACTTAGACAACTGTCTACACTACCTCTTTAATGATCCGGATTTCATGACGCATAATTCATCTGTCCATATATATTCCTAATTTCATGTTCATCACCATTTCAAATCGGGCAAGGAGAAGTCGTCGTGTTGGTTCTAGGATGGAATGATCTTTTGATCCAAAGATGCCGGTGCTAAAACCTCTTGTGTCTCTTTTAATAGGACCGCGAAGGCAAGAGCATTGAGGAAGCAAGGATTCTCCCATAACTAATTAATGCGGGAAAAAACAAGATTTCACTGAAAAAAGGTGCCAAGTAACATACCGATGGACAAAGGGAATAACATGTGTTGTCATAACGGTTCGACCGATAAAGATCTTCGTATAATATGTAGGAGCCAATATGAGCATCTAGGTTCCGCTATTGGTTATTGACCGGAGAGGTGTCTCGGTCATGTCTACATAGTTCTCAAACACATAGGGTACACACGCTTAATGTTCGATGACGATATTGTATTATATGAGTTATGTGATTTGGTGACCGAACGTTATTCGGAGTCCCGGATGAGATCACGGACACGACGAGGAGTCTCGAAATGGTCGAGAGGTAAAGATTGATATATAGGACGATAGTATTCGAACACCGGAAGTGTTCCGGAATGTATCGGGTATTTATCGGAGTACCGGGGGGGGGTTACCGGAACCTTTAGGGGGAATATATGGGCCATATGGGCCATGAGAGGGGAGCACACCAGCCCATAAGGGGTGGCGCCCCCCCCCCTATGGCAGGTGGCCGAATAGGAGAAGGAGAAGAGGGGGTTCGGCCCCCCTTCCTTCTCTTCTCCCCCTTCCTTTCTTCTCCGGTGGAAAAAGGAAAGGGGGCGACACTTGGGGAAACCCCAAGTAGGATTCGGATCCTACTTGGGGCACCCCTGGCTACCTCTCCTCCCCTCCCACCAATATATATGTGGGGAGGGGGTGCCTAGAACACACAACATCAATTGTTAGCCGTGTGCGGCCCCCCTCCACAGTTTACACCCCGGTCATATTTTCGC
This sequence comes from Triticum aestivum, assembly GCF_018294505.1. Lineage (NCBI taxonomy): Eukaryota > Viridiplantae > Streptophyta > Magnoliopsida > Poales > Poaceae > Triticum > Triticum aestivum. The sequence goes on along the minus strand of NC_057814.1, from coordinate 375,222,827 downwards.
GGTGCTTAGGCGAAGCCCTGCGAGAATCACTACACCATCAACGTCACCACACCGTCATGCTGACGAAACTCATCTACTACCTCGACACCTTGCTGCATCAAGAAGATGAGGGACTTCACCGAGCTGAACGTGTGCAGAACTCGGAGGTGTCGTACATTCGGTACTCAATCGGTGGAGCGCGATGAAAGTTCGACTACATCAACCGCATTGTGAAACGCTTCCGCTTACGGTCTACGAGGGTACGTAAACACACTCTCCCCTTCGTTGTTATGAATCTACATGGATAGATCATTGCGCGTGCATAGAATTTTTTTTGTTTTCCATGCAACAATACCCAACAGTGGCATCATGAGCCAGGTCTATGCGTAGATGATATGCATGAGTAGAACACAAACCATTAAGGGCGGTGATAGTCATACTGCTTACCACCAACATCTTATTTTGATTTGGCGGTATTGTGGGATGAAGTAGCCCGGACCAATCTTACATGTCCACGCACATGAGACCGGTTCCACCGACACACATGCAACTAGTTTTGCATAAAGGTCTGTTTCTTCTACTTTAGTTGAATCGAATTTGACTATGGTCGGTCCTTGAAGAAGTTCAAAATAGCAAACTTGACGAAACACCGTTGTGGTTTGATGCGTAGGTAAGAACGGATCTTACTAGAAGCCCATAGCAGCCACATAAAACTTGCAACAACAAAGTAGAAGACGTTTAACTTGTTTTTGCAGGGCATGTTGTGATGTGATATATGTTGGGGAACGTAGCATGCAATTTCAAAAATTTCCTACGCTCACGCAAGATCTATCTAGGAGATGCATAGCAACGAGAGGGGGAGAGCATCTTATACCCTTGAAGATCGCAAAGCGGAAGCGTTTATCTACGCGGTTGATGTAGTCGTACACCTTCACGATCAGTCCCGATCAAGTACCGAACGTACGGCACCTCCGCGTTCAGCACATGTTCAGCTCAGTGACGTCCTCACCTTCTTGATCCAGCAAGATGGGAGAAGTAGTAGATGAGTTCCGGCAGCACGACGACGTGATGACGGTGTTGGTGAAGAACAATCTCCATAGGGCTTCGCCAAGCACAAGGAAACTATGACGGAGGATAAACTAGAGGGGACGGGGTTGCCGGCACACGGCTTGGTGATTCTTGATGTGTCTTGGGTGCTAGCCCTACCCCTCTATTTATATGTTGAGCCCTGGGGTCGAAACTTGGAGTAAAAGCCTTCTCAAAGTCGGTTTTGCACGAAAGGCAAGAGTCCTTCTCGGACTCCAGGGCTAGATGCCAGGGTTCCCGGCGTCTACCCCCTAGACGCCAGGGTTCCCGGGGTCTACCCCCTAGACGCCAGGGTTCCTAGCGTCTAGCCTCTAGTGTCCTCAAAACTTCCTTTTGCACTTTCCAAAAGCCTCGCGGGCATCCCCCTTTGCCCAAATAAAGTGTTCTCGTACGCAAGCATTTCGGGAAACATCCGGAACCCCTTCCGGTGAATTCCGGAACCCTTCCGGAGACCAAACACTATTATTCTATATATCAATCTTTACCTCCGGAGCTCCTCGTCATGTTCGTGATCATATCCGGGACTCCGAACAACATTCGGTCACCAACATACATAACTCATATAATACTATATCGTCAACGAACGTTAAGCGTGCGGACCCTACGGGTTCGAGAACTATGTAGACATGACCGAGACATCTCTCTGGTCAATAACCAATAGCGAAACCTAGATGCCCATATTGGCTCCTACATATTCTACGAAAATCTTTATCGGTTGAACCTTATGACAACATGCGTTATTCCCTTTGTCATCGGTATGTTACTTGCCCAAGATTCGATCGTCGGTATCTTCATACCTAGTTCAATCTCGTTACCGGCAAGTCTCTTTACTTGTTCCGTAATACATCATCCCGCAACTAACTCATTAGTTACATTGCTTGCAAGGCTTCTTATGATGTGTATTAACGAGAGGGCCTAGAGATACCTCTTCGATACTCGGAGTGACAAATCCTAATCTCGATCTATGCCAACCCAACAAACACCTTCGGAGATACCTGTAGAGCATCTTTATAATCACCCAGTTACGTTGTGACATTTGATAGCACACAGGTATTCTTCCGGTATCCGGGAGTTGCATAATCTCATAGTCAAAGGAATATGTATATGACATGAAGAAAGAAATAGCAATAAAACTGAATGATCAATATGCTAAGCTAACGGATGGGTCTTGTCCATCACATCACTCTCCTAATGATGTGATCCCGTTCACCAAATGACAACACATGTCTATGGTTAGGAAACTTAACTATCTTTGATTAACGAGCTAGTCTAGTAGAGGCTTACTAGGGACACAGTGTTTTGTCTATGTATCCACACATGTATCAAGTTTCCGGTTAATACAATTCTAGCATGAATAATAAACATTTATCATGATATAAGGAAATATAAAATAACAAATTTATTATTGCCTCTTGGGCATATTTCCTTCAGTCCCCCACTTGCACTAGAGTCAATAATCTAGTTCACATTGCCATGTGATTTAACACCCATTCACATCGTCATGTGATTAACACCCATAGTTCACATCGCCATGTGACCAACACCCAAAGGGTTTACTAGAGTCAATGATCTAGTTCACATCGCCATGTGATTAATACCCAAAGGGTACATAAGGTGTGATCATGTTTTGCTTGTGAGAGAAGTTTAGTCAACAGGTCTGCCACATTTAGATCCACATGTATTTTGCAAATTTCTATGTCTATAATGCTCTACATGGAGCTACTTTAGCTAATTGCCCCCACTTTCAATATGTATTCAGATTGAGACTCAGAGTCATCCGGATCAGTGTCAAAGCTTGCATCGATGTAACCCTTTACGACGAACTCTTTGTCACCTCCACTAGCGAGAACTTTTCCTTAGTCCTCTTTAGGTACTTAAGGATAATTTTGACCGTTGTCCAGTGATCTACTCCTAGATCACTAATGTACCCCCTTGCCAAACTCATGGCAGGGTATAAAATAGGTCTGGTACACAGCATGGCATACTTTATAGAACATATGGCTGATGCATAGGGAATGACTTTCATTCTCTCTATATATATTCTGCCGTGGTCAGGTTTTGAGTCTCACTCAACTTCACACCTTGTAACACAGGCAAGACCCTTTCTTTGACTGATCCATTTTGAACTTCTTCAAAAGTTTATCAAGGTATGTGCATTGTGAAAGTCCTATCAAGCGTCTTGATCTAATTCTATAGATCTTAATGCTCAATATATAAGCAGCTTCACCGAGGTCTTTCTTTGAAAAATTATTATTCAAGTATCCTTTTATGCTATCTAGAAATTCTATATCATTTCCAATCAGTAATATGTCATCCACATATAATATCAGAAATGCTACAGAGCTCCCACTCACTTTCTTGTAAATACACGCTTCACCATAAGTCTGCATAAAACCATATGCTTTGATCACCTTATCAAAGCATATATTCCAACTCCAAGATGCTTTCACCAGTCCATAGATGGATTGCTGAAGTTTGCACACTTTGTTAGCACCTTTAGGATCGACAAAACCTTTTGGTTGCATCATATACAACTCTTCTTTAAGATATCTATTAAGGAATGTAGTTTTGATATCCATTTGCCAAATTTCATAATCATAAAATGCGGCAATTGCTAAGATGATTCGGACAGACTTAATTAAGCATGGCTACTGGTGAGAAGGTCTCATCGTAGTCAACTCCTTGAACTTGTCGAAAACCTTTCACAACAAGTCAAGCTTTGTAGACAATAACATTACCGTCAGCGTCAGTCTTCTTCTTAAAGATCCATTTATTCTCTATGGCTTGCCGATCATCGGGCAAGTCAACCAAAGTCCACACTTTGTTCTCATACATGGATCCTATCTCAGATTTCATGGCTTCAAGCCATTTCGCGGAATCTGGGCTCATCATTGCTTCCTCATAGTTTGTAGGTTCCTCATGGTCTAGTAACATGACTTCCAGAACAGGATTACCGTACCACTCTGGTGCGGAACGTGCTCTGGTTGACCTACGAGGTTCGGTAGTAACTTGATCTGAAGTTTCATGACCATTATCATTAGCTTCCTCTCTAGTTGGTGTAGGCATCATGAGAACGGATTTCTCTGATGAGCTACTTTCCAATTCGAGAGAAGGTACAATTACCTCATCAAGTTCTACTTTCCTCCCACTCACTTCTTTCGAGAGAAACTCCTTCTCTAGAAAGGATCCATTCTTAGCAACAAAGATCTTGCCTTCGGATCTGTGATAGAAGGTGTACCCAACAGTTTGTTTTGGGTATCCTATGAATACACACTTCTCTGACTTGGGTTCGAGCTTATCAGGCTGAAACTTTTTCACATAATCATCGCAACCCCAAACTTTAAGAAACGAGAACTTAGGTTTCTTGCCAAACCATAGTTCACACGGTGTCATCTCAACGGATTTAGATGGTGCCCTATTTAACGTGAATGTAGCTGTGTCTAATGCATAACCCCAAAATGATAGCGGTAAATCGGTAAGAGACATCATAGATCGTACCATATCTAATAAAGTACGGTTACGACGTTTGGATACACCATTACGCTGTGGTGTTCCAGGTGGCGTGAGTTGTGAAACTATTTCACATTGTTTTAAATGAAGGCCAAACTCGTAACTCAAATATTCGCCTCCGCGATCAGATTGTAGAAACTTTATTTTCTTGTTATGATGATTCTCCACTTCACCCTGAAATTCTTTGAACTTTTCAAATGTTTCAGAATTGTGTTTCATTAAGTAGAGATACCCATATCTGCTCAAATCATCTGTGCAGGTCAGAAAACAACGATACCTGCCACGAGCCTCAACACTCATTGGACCGCATACATCGGTATGTATTATTTCCAATAAGTCAGTGGCTTGCTCCATTGTTCTGGAGAACAGAGTCTTAGTCATCTTGCCCATGAGGCATGGTTCGCAAGCATCAACTCATTCATAATCAAGTGATTCCAAAAATCCGTCCGCATGGAGTTTCTTCATGCGCTTTACACCAATATGACCTAAACAACAGTGCCACAAATATGTGGCACTATCATTATCAACTTTGCCTCTTTTGGTATCAATATTATGAATATGTGTACTACGATCGAGATTCAATAAACCATTTACATTGGGTGTATGACCATAGAAGGTTTTATTCATGTAAATAGAACAACAATTATTCTCTGACTTAAATGAATAACCGTATTGCAATAAACATGATCCAATCATATTCATGCTTAATGCAAACACCAGATGACATCTATTTAGGTTCAACACTAATCCCGAAGGTAGAGGGAGTGTGCGATGGTGATCTTATCAACCTTGGATTCACTTCCAACACACATCATCACATCGCCCTTAACTAGTCTCTGTTCATTATGTAATTCCTTTTTCGAGTTACTAATCATAGCAACTGAACTAGTATCAAATACCCAGGGGTTACTACGAACACTAGTAAGGTACACAATGATTTGTATATCAAATTTACCTTTGTTCACTTTGCCATCCTTCTTATCCGCCAAATGTTTGGGGCAGTTCCACTTCCAGTGACCATTCCCTTTGCAGTAGAAGCACTCAGTTTCAGGCTTAGGTCTAGCTTTGGGCTTCTACACGGGAGTGGCAACTTTCTTGCCATTCTTCTTGAAGTTCCCTTTTCTTTCCCTTGCCCTTTTACTTGAAACTAGTGGTCTTATCAACCATCAACACTTGATGCTTTTTCTTGATTTCTACCTTTGCCGATTTCAGCATCGCAAAGAGCTTGGGAATCGTTTCCGTTATCCCTTGCATATTATAGTTCATCACGAAGTTCTAGTAACTTGGTGATAGTGACTAGAGAACTCTGTCAATCACTATCTTATCTGGAGGATTAACTCCCACTTGATTCAAGTGATTGTAGTACTCAGACATTCTGAGCACATGCTCATTGGTTCAGCTATTCTCCTCCATCTTGTAGGCAAAGTACTTGTCAGAGGTCTCATACCTCTCGACTCTGGCATGACTCTGAAATACCAATTTCAGCTCTTGGAACATCTTATATGCTCCGTGGTGTTCAAAATGTTTTTGAAGTCCTGGTTCTAAGCCGTAAAGCATGGTGCACTAAACTATCAAGTAGTCATCATACCAAGCTCGCCAAACGTTCATAACGTCTGCATCTGCTCCTGCAATAGGTTCATCACCTAGCGATGCATCAAAGACATAATTCTTCTGTGCAACAATGAGGATAATCCTCAAATCACGGACCCAGTCCCCATTATTGCTACTATCATCTTTCAACTTAGTTCTCTCTAGGAACATATCAAAAATAAAACAGGGGAGCTATACGCAAGCTATTGATCTACAACATAGATATGCAAATACTATCAGGACTAAGTTCATGATAAATAAAGTTCAATTAATCATAATACTTAAGAACTCCCACTTAGATAGACATCCCTCTAGTCATCTAAATGATCACGTGATCCATATCAACTAAACCATGTTCGATCATCATGTGAGATGGAGTAGTTTTCAATGGTGAACATCTCTATGTTGATCATATCTACTATACGATTCATGTTCGACCTTTCGGTCTTAGTGTTCCGAGGCCATATCTGCATATGCTAGGCTCGTCAAGTTTAACCTGAGTATTCTGCACGTGCAAAACTGTCTTGCACCCGTTGTATGTGAACGTAGAGCTTATCACACCCGATCATCACATGGTGTCTTGGCACGACGAACTGTCGCAACGGTGCATACTCAGGGAGAACACTTATACCTTGAAATTTACTGAGGGATCATCTTATAATTCTACCGTCGTACTAAGCAAAATAAGATGCATAAAAGATAAACATCACATGCAATCAAAATATGTGACATGATATGGCCATCATCATCTTGTGCCTTTGATCTCCATCTCCAAAGCACCGTCATGATCTCCATCGTCACCGGCTTGACACCTTGATCTCCATCGTAGCGTCGTTGTCATCTCGCCAACTATTGCTTCTACAACTATTGCTACCGCATAGTGATAAAAGTAAAGCAATTACATGGCGATTGCATTTCATAAAATAAAGCGACAACCATAAGGCTCCTGCCAGTTGTCGATAACTTTTACAAAACATGATCATCTCATACAATAACGTATATCACATCATGTCTTGACCATATCACATCACAACATGCCCTGCAAAAACAAGTTAGACGTCCTCTACTTTGTTGTTGCAAGTTTTACGTGGCCGCTACGGGCTTCTAGCAAGAACCGTTCTTACATGATCCACATGCATGCAAAGCTGACACTCTCCCAAACCCACTTTCAATATTATTGCAAACATATTCATCATGAGGCTTAAATAAATTTTCAAGATCATAAGAAACATCACCCCAATCATGATCATTGCAACAAGTAGTGGACATAGCAAAATAAGCATCCCCAAGCTTGGGGTTTTGCATATTATTAGCATAATTGACATTGATAGAATTTATAGTAAAATCATTGCAATCATGCTTTTCATTCAAGGAGCTATCATGAATCACTTCATAAATTTCTTCATCACAATTTCCAGATTCATGAATATCAAGCAAAACTTCATAAAGATAATCTAGTGAACTCAATTCACTAGCAATTGGTTCATCATAATTGGATCATTTAAAAATATTAGCAAGTGGACGAGGACCCATAACAATAGATTTTTAGCAAGCGAAGATGCAAGCATATAGAAGACACATGGAAACACAAACAAACAAAAGATCAGATGAGAAAACGGTGAAAGAAGAAGAGGGCGAATAAAACGGCAATTTTTTTGTGAAGTGGGAGAGAGGAAAACGAGAGGCAAATGCCAAATAATTTAAATTGCAAGGAGATGAGATTTGCGATTAGGAACCTGGTTATGTTGAAGATCCTCCCCGGCAATGGCGCCAGAAATTCTCCTTGATGGTAGGTGGAACTACGTCGGTATTTCCCCGGAGAGGGAGGGATGATGTAGCACAGCGACGGTAGAGTATTTCCCTCAGTTATGAAACCAAGGTATCGAACCAGTAGGAGAACCAAGCAACACAACGTAAACAACACCTGCACACAAATAACAACACCTCGCAACCCGACATGTTAAAGGGGTTGTCAATCCCTTTCGGGTAACGGCACCAGAAATTGGCGAGATGACGGGAGAAAGTTGTAATGAAGTAATAGATCGCAAATAAAATAAAGTTCAACTAAGTATTTTTTGTATTTTTGGTTTAATAGATCTGAATAATAATGCGAAGGAAAAGTAGGTCACAAGGCAAATATATGAGAAAGAAGACCCGGGGGCCGTAGGTTTCACTAGTGGCTTCTCCCGAGAAAAATAGCAAGTGATGGGTAAACAAATTACTGTTGGGCAATTGATAGAACTTCAAATAATTATGACGATATCCAGGCAATGTTTGAGGGCATCCTGGATTAGGGAGTCCTCGGGCATCCGGACTACGGTACGTGGGCCGGACTGATGGGCTGTAAAGATACAAGACCGAAGACTATCTCCCGTGTCCGGATGGGACTCTCCTTGGCGTGGAAGGCAAGCTTGGCGTCCCAATATGAAGATTCCTTTCTTTGTAACCGACTTTGTACAGCCCTAGTCCCCTCTGGTGTCTATATAAACCGGAGGGCTTAGTCCGTAGAGGCAAGAATCATAATCATAGTCATACAGGCTAGACTTCTAGGGTTTTAGCCATTACGATCTCGACGTAGATCAACTCTTGTAATACTCATATCATCAAGATCAATCAAGCAGTAAGTAGGGTTTTACCTCCATAGAGAGGGCCCGAACCTGGGTAAACATCGTGTCCCCCGTCTCCTGTTACCATCGACCTTAGACGCACAGTTCGGGACCCCCTACCCGAGATCTGCCGGTTTTAACACCGGTTGGTGCTTTTCATTGAGAGTTCCGCTGTGTCGTCATCAAAAGGTTTGATAGCCCCGTCAATCATCTACAACAATGTTGTCCAGGGAGAAACCTTCCTCCCCGGACTGATCTTGGTATTCGGCGGCTTCGCACTGCGGGCCAACTCGCTTGGCCATCTAGAGCAGATCGATAGCCACGCCCCTGGCCGTTAGGTCAGATTTGGAAGCTTGAACTACATCGCAGATATCCGCGGAGATTTGATCTTCGACGGATTCGAGACCACAGCAGCCGCTCCCTTTCACCATGATGAACATGAATTAAATCTGTCATCGGACCATGCCCAGAAGATAGCGCCTGTAACCACTCTGGCCCTAGATCCAGAGTAGATTGCGCCATCCGAAGACGGGAGGCTCAACCCCGCCACGGAAGTCGCAGACTCAGCGGCGTCGGAGCCGCACACCGACCCAACCTCGAGTGGGATCTATGTCACCGGAACCTCGGACCCGTTTTCGGTTACAAGTTCCGAACCATGTGTGTCCGCGCACGACGAGCTTGATCAGGCACCGATCGTCGAATTCAGCTCCGCGGACATCTTTCGGCACTTGCCTTTAGGCGACATGCTAAACTCATTAAAAACACTCTCCTTAGTGGGGGACTCTCAGCCGAATTATATCCGGTTCGAACTGGAGGCTGACGACGGAGAATTTCGCTTCCCACCCCCCGCCCACTTAATAGCCACTGTCCAAGACTTACCCGAAATGCTCGATTATGATGTCTACTACACAACCTTCTTCTTGTAGACGTTGTTGGGCCTCCAAGTGCAGAGGTTTGTAGGACAGTAGCAAATTTCCCTCAAGTGGATGACCTAAGGTTTATCAATCCATGGGAGGCGTAGGATGAAGATGGTCTCTCTCAAGCAACCATGCAACCAAATAACAAAGAGTCTCTTGTGTCCCCAACACACCCAATACAATGGTAAATTTTATAGGCGCACTAGTTCGGTGAAGAGATGGTGATACAGGTGCTATATGGATGGTAGATATAGGTTTTTGTAATATAAAAATATAAAAACAGCAAGGTAGCAAGTAACAAAAGTGAGCAAAAACAGTATTGCAATGCTTTAAAACAAGGCCTAGGGTTCATACTTTCACTAGTGCAAGTTCTCTCAACAATAATAACATAATTGGATCATATAACTATCCCTCAACATGCAACAAAGAGTCACTCCAAAGTCACTACTAGCGGAGAACAAACGAAGAGATTATGGTAGGGTACGAAACCACCTCAAAGTTATTCTTTCCAATCAATCCGTTGGGCTATTCCTATAAGTGTCACAAACAGCCCTAGTGTTGGTACTAGAATAACACCTTAAGACACAAATCAACCAAAACCCTAATGTCACCTAGATACTCCAATGTCACCTCAAGTATCCGTGGGTATGATTATACGATATGCGTCACACAATCTCAGATTCATCTATTCAACCAACACATAGAACCTCAAAGAGTGCCCCAAAGTTTCTACCGGAGAATCAAGACGAAAACGTGTGCCAACCCCTATGCATAAGTCCATGGGCGTAACCCGCAAGTTGATCACCAAAACATACATCAAGTGAATCACGTGATATCCCATTGTTACCACAGATACGCACGGCAAGACATACATCAAGTGTTCTCAAATAATTAAAGACTCACTCCGATAAGATTAATTCAAAGGGAAAACTCAATCCATTACAAGAGAGTAGAGGGGGAGAAGCAACATGAGATCCAACTATAATAGCAAAGCTCACGATACATCAAGATCGTACCAAATCAAGAACACGAGAGAGAGATCAAACACATAGCTACTGGTACATACCCTCAGCCCTGAGGGTGAACTACTCCCTCCTCGTCATGGAGAGCGCCAGGATGATGAAGATGGCCACCGGTGAGGGTTCCCCCCTCCAGCAGGGTGCCGAAACAGGGTCCCGAGAGGTTTTTGGTGGCTACAGATGCTTGCGGCGGCGGAACTCCAGATCTATTATGTCCTCTGATCGTTTTAGGGTATATGGATATATATAGGCAGAAGAAATACGTCAGGGGAGCCACGAGGGGCCCACGAGGGTGGAGGGCGCGCCCCCTACCTCGTGGCTCCCTCATTTCTTTCCTGACGTGCACTCCAAGTCTATCAGGTTGCTTTCCTTCCAAAAATAACTTCTCCAGAAGGTTTCATTCCGTTTCGACTCTGTTTGATATTCCTTTTCTTCGAAAACACTGAAACAAGGGAAAAAACAGGAACTAGCACTGGGCTCTGAGTCAATAGGTTAGTCCCAAAAATAATATAAAAGTGCATAGTAAAGCCCATAAAACATCCAAGATGGATAATATAATAGCATGAATACTTCATAAATTATAGATACGTTGGAGACGTATCAGCATCCCCAAGCTTAATTCCTGCTCGTCCTCGAGTAGGTAAATGATAAAAGAAATAATTTATGAAGTGTGAATGTTAGCAGGTGCATAAGTTTGATCAATGATAATTTCAATCACCTTTTCTAGCATCATTATATGTCATAACAGTAGCTCAACTCATATAACTTTGCATGATCAAGTAACAAACTATTCACATGTTAAAGTATAGATCATAAACTTTCTTGAAAACTAACAGACCGTGTTATTAGTCATCAAACAATTATAATTCATCTTATTTTCAGGCAGAGTCTATGTCAGAGCTTTGATTCAGCAAACTTCACATACTCAACTATCATTTAGTCTTCCATGATTGCTACCACTCAAGGCATATTTTTAGAACAAATAGTATTCATCGAACACAGAGAAAGATAGGGGCTTAATGTTTCGCCTCCCAACCTTTTACCTCAGGGGTAATGTCAACAGTAATAATTCATGCTCAAATATATTTGAGTGGCCATATATGCCTAGATCTTTCCATCACATGATGCTTGCCAACTAAAGAGTAGGTTGGAATGAGAAGGAATACTACTGACTCTTGCATAAAAGTAAAAGATAGGCCCTTCGCAGAGGGAAGCAGGGATTTGCAGAGGTGCCAGAGGTCGAAGCAAAAACATAGATGAAAATAATTTTGAGAGGTATGCTTTCATTGTCAACATAACGACCAAGAGTTCCCAGTACCTTCCATACTACTTACATTATAGGCGGTTCCCAAACAGAAAGGTAAAGATTTTTACTCCCCCTCCACCAACAATCATCAATCCATGGCTTGCCCGAAACAACGGGTGCCTCCAACTAACATCAATCCTGGGGGAGTTTTGTTTGCAATTATTTTTGATTTGATTTCGATCTTTTGATCATGGGACTGGGCATCCCAGTTATCAGCCATTTTCTCGTGAATGATGAGCGGAGTCCACTCATCGTGAGAATGACCCACCTAGCATGGAAGATACTGCTAACCCGTAGTCGCTACATGAGCGATTCGGCCATACAAAACAGATTATTATTTGAAGGTTTAGAGTTTGGCACATGCAAATTTACTTGGAATGGCAGGTAAATACCGCATATAGGTAGATATGGTGGACACTCATGGAAGAAAATTGGTTCAAGGAGTTTGGATGCACAAGCAGTATTCCCGCTTAGTACAGATATTTTGGCTAGCAAAGGATTCTAAATAGCAAGCACCACATGTTAGAGGATCCATAACAATATAACTTCTATACAAATATACCCAAGCATAACTCATTATGTTGTCTTCCTTGTCCAACTTCAACTAATTTACTCAGGTTTGAAAATAATTAATGGGGCTCACAATCATAGAAGATGTCCAAGATAGTATATTTATATGTGAAATCTCTCTTCCTTCAATATTCTTTCATGAATTGTTCAAGTGACCAATACAATGCTTGCTAACTTTCAATATATTTACCACCTCTACTTCTTATATGTAAAATCATTACTCCCCATGGGATAAGCATATGAAACGTGTATACTTTCAGATCTATGATATTCAAATCATTCAACCATTTACTCATAGGATATAAGTGAAGCACACGAGCAAATGACAAACTACTCCAAAAAGATATAAGTGAAGATCAATGAATAGTTAAATAATTATGTAGCTATGTGAAGACTCTCTCTCATTTAAGAATTTCAGATCTTGGTATTTTATTCAAACAGCAAGCAAAGCTAAAAATGACATGACGCTCCAAGCAAAACACATATCAAGTGGTGAATAAACATATAGCTCCAAGTAAAGTTACCGATGAACGAAGACGAAAGAGGGGATGCCATCCGGGGCATCCCCAAGCTTAGGCTCTTGGTTATCCTTGAATATTACCTTGGGGTGCCTTGGGCATCCCCAATCTTAGGCTCTTGCCACTCCTTATTCCGTAGTCCATCGAATCTTTACCCAAAACTTGAAAACTTCACAATTCAAAACTTAACAGAAAATCTCGTAAGCTCCGTTAGCGAAAGAAAACAAAACACCACTTCAAGGTACTGTAATGAACTCATTATTTATTTATATTGGTGTTAAACCTACTGTATTCCAACTTCTGTATGGTTTATAAACTATTTTACTAGCCATAGATTTATCAAAATAAGCAAGCAACACAATGAAAACAGAATCTGTCAAAAACAGAACAGTCTGTAGTAATCTGTATCAAACGTATACTTCTGGAACTCCAAAAATTCTAAACTAAATTGGTGGACCTGATGAATTTGTCTAGTAATCATCTGCAAGAATAATCAACTAAATATCACTCTCCAGTAAAAAGTTGAAGCTAATCTCGTGAGCGCTAAAGTTTCTGTTTTTTACAGCATGATCATAAAGACTTCACCCAAGTCTTCCCAAAGGTTCTACTTGGCACAAACACTAATTAAAACACAAAACCACACCTAAACAGAAGCTAGATGGATTATTTATTATAAACAGAACCAAAAATCAAGAAACTAAAATAAAATTGGGTTGCCTCCCAACAAGCGCTAACGTTTAACGCCCCTAGCTAGCATGATGATTTCAATGATGCTCACATAAAAGATAAGAATTGAAACATAAAGAGAGCATCATGAAGAATATGACTAGCACATTTAAGTCTAACCCACTTCCTATGCATAAGGATTTTGTGATCAAACAACTTTTGGGAACAATAATCAACTAGCATAGGAAGGCAAAACAAGCATAACTTCAAGATTTTCAACACATAGAGAGGAAACTTGATATTATTGCAATTCCTACAAGCATATATTCCTCCCTCATAATAAATTTCAGTACCATCATGAATGAATTCAACAATATAACCATCACATAAAGCATTCTTTTCATGATCTACATGCATATAATTTTTATTACTCTCCACATAAGCAAATTTCTTCTCATGAATAGTAGTGGGAGCAAACTCAACAAAATAACTATCATGTGAAGCATAATCCAATTGAAAATTAAAATCATGATGACAAGTTTCATGGTTATGTTTATTCTTTATAGCATATGTGTCATCACAATAATCATCATAAATAGGAGGCATGCTTTCATCACAATAAATTTGCTCATCAAAACTTGGGGGACTAAACATATCATCTTCATCAAACATAGCATCCCCAAGCTTGTGGCTTTGCATATCATTAGCATCATAGGTATTCAAAGAATTCATACTAACAAAATTGCAATCATGCTCATCATTCAAAGATTTAGTGCCAAACATTTAATGCATTCTTCCTCTAGCAATTGAGCACAATTATCGGAATCCTTATTTTCACGGAAGACATTAAAAAGATGAAGCATATGAGGCATCCTCAATTCCATTTTTTTTGTAGTTTTATTTCATAAACTAAACTAGTGATAAAACAAGAAACTAAAAGATTCGATTGCAAGATCTAAAGATATACCTTCAAGCACTCACCTCCCCGGCAACGGCGCCAGAAAAGAGCTTGATGTCTACTACACAACCTTCTTCTTGTAGACGTTGTTGGGCCTCCAAGTGCAGAGGTTTGTAGGACAGTAGCAAATTTCCCTCAAGTGGATGACCTAAGGTTTATCAATCCGTGGGAGGCGTAGGATGAAGATGGTCTCTCTCAAGCAACCCTGCAACCAAATAACAAAGAGTCTCTTGTGTCCCCAACACACCCAACACAATGGTAAATTGTATAGGTGCACTAGTTCGACGAAGAGATGGTGATACAAATGCAATATGGATGATAGATATAGGTTTTTGTAATCTGAAAATATAAAAAACAGCAAGGTAACTAATGATAAAAGTGAGCACAAACGGTATTGCAATGCTAGGAAACAAGGCCTAGGGTTCATACTTTCACTAGTGCAAGTTCTCTCAACAATAATAACATAATTGGATCATATAACTATCCCTCAACATGCAACAAAGAGTCACTCCAAAGTCACTACTAGCGGAGAACAAACGAAGAGATTATGGTAGGGTACGAAACCACCTCAAAGTTATTCTTTCCAATCAATCCGTTGGGCTATTCCTATAAGTGTCACAAACAGCCCTAGAGTTCATACTAGAATAACACCTTAAGACACAAATCAACCAAAACCCTAATGTCACCTAGATACTCCAATGTCACCAGTATCCGTGGGTATGATTATACGATATGCGTCACACAATCTCAGATTCATCTATTCAACCAACACATAGAACCTCAAAGAGTGCCCCAAAGTTTCTACCGGAGAATCAAGACGAAAACGTGTGCCAACCCCTATGCATAAGTTCATGGGCGGAACCCGCAAGTTGATCACCAAAACATACATCAAGTGAATCACGTGATATCCCATTGTCACCACAGATACGCACGTCAAGACATACATCAAGTGTTCTCAAATCATTAAAGACTCAATCCGATGAGATTACTTCAAAGGGAAAACTCAATCCATTACAAGAGAGTAGAGGGGGAGAAGCAACATAAGATCCAACTATAATAGCAAAGCTCGCGATACATCAAGATCGTGCCAAATCAAGAACACGAGAGAGAGATCAAACACATAGCTACTCGTATATACCTCAGCCCCGAGGGTGAACTACTCCCTCCTCATCATGGAGAGCGCCAGGATGATGAAGATGGCCACCGGTGAGGGTTACCCCGTCCGGCAGGGTGCCGGAACAGGGTCCCGAGAGGTTTTTGGTGGCTACAGAGGCTTGCGGCGGTGGAACTCCAGTTCTATTCTGTCCTCTGATCGTTTTAGGGTATATGGATATATATAGGCGGAAGAAATACGTCAGGGGAGCCACGAGGGGCCCACGAGGGTGGAGGGCGCGCCCTGGGGGGGGGGGGGTGGGCGCGCCCCCTACCTCGTGGCTCCCTCGTTTCTTTCCTGACATGCACTCCAAGTCTATCAGGTTGCTTTCCTTCAAAAAATAACTTCTCCAGAAGGTTTCATTCCGTTTCGACTCTGTTTGATACTCCTTTTCTTCGAAACACTGAAACAAGGGAAAAACAGGAACTGGCACTGGGCTCTGAGTCAATAGGTTAGTCCCAAAAATAATATAAAAGTGCATAGTAAAGCCCATAAAACATCCAAGATGGATAATATAATAGCATGAATACTTCATAAATTATAGATATGTTGGAGACGTATCAGATTACGGCTCCGAAGACATCGACGGTATGGACGACAATGCTGGAGAGGAGCAGGCCGGAAACCCACCGTTCACCAGATGATGGAGGGCCACCTCCTCATACGACGCATACATGGTGGGTGCACCAAATGAGAATAGCGGCGATGATAAGGAATATCCAATTGAGGATAAACCTCCTGAGATACAACCAAAGCGCCGATGTCAGCGGCGCCGCTCTAAATCACGCCGCAGCAAAGACAGTAACACCGGCACAGGAGAAGATAACACTCCGGATGGTGCCGAAGACATTGAAGACCCCGTTGAGGCAACTTGCGAACAAGATGAACGGGAAGACGGGCAAGTTAGCCCTGATGAACAGGCCACACACAAAGACTCGGAGGACAATAATTATCTTTCACTCTTCGAGGATGAGGTGAGCCTCGGCACTGAGGATTTTATTGTGCCGGAGGAACCTCTCGAGCAGGAGCGCTTTAAGCGCCAGCTAATAGCCACTTCAAGAAGCCTAAAAAAGAAGCAGCAGCTTCAAGTTGATCAAGATCTGCTCAACGATAGATGGACTAAATGTACTGGCAGCCGAGGAATACGGCCTTAAGCGCCCAGCCAAAAGTTACCCGAAGCGCAAATTGCTACCTCAATTCGATGATGAGGCGCTGGAACCCGTACCATCATCGTGCAATGCGGCTGACCGACCACCACGTGGTCGAGATAAAGCGGCAACTCAAGTGAAACACCAGCCCGCCCCACCTCACCGTAAAGGCAGAGATAAAACAGCTCGGGGACATACATACGACCTATGGCAGGACTTGAATAGTAGAGTAGGTCAGAACAGATCGATCTATGGACCACGGGGACGCCCCCCGACACGCGACAACGGCTACCTAGCTGGACGCAATAATCATACTCACGCCCGGGCCAAGAACCGCAGACGGACTCCATCCGAGCTACGTCGTGACGTGGCCCAATATAGAGGCGCCGCACACCCCCTTTGCTTCACTGACGAGGTAATGGAGCACGAATTCCCAGAAGGGTTTAAACCCGTAAACATTGAATCATATGATGGGACAACAGACCCCACAGTATGGATCGAGGATTTTCTTCTTCACATTCATATGGCCTGCAGCGATGATCTCCATGCCATCAAATAACTCCCACTAAAACTCAAAGGACCAGCACGTCACTAGTTGAACAGTCTACCCGAAAACTCCATCGGCAGCTGGGAGGACTTGGAAGAGGCCTTCCTTGACAACTTCCAAGGTACATATGTTCGACCTCCGGATGCCGACGACTTAAGTCACATAATTCAGCAGCCCGGAGAGTCAGCCAGGAAACTCTGGACTAGGTTCTTAACCAAAAAGAATCAGATCGTCGACTGTCCGGATGCCGAAGCCCTGGCAGCCTTTAAACACAGCATCCGAGACGAATGGCTCGCCCGACACCTCGGCCAAGAAAAGCCTAAGTCCATGGCAGCCCTTACATCACTTATGACCTGCTTTTGCACGGGCGAAGATAGCTGGCTAGCCCGTAGCACTACGGAAGCCAGAAATAACAACAGCAAGCCCCGACGCAATAGACACAAGCGTCGAAACAATGGTGATAATACCGACGACACGACGGTCAACGCCGGATTCAGCGGCTCCAAGTCCGGCCAGCGGAAGATGCCGTTCAAAAGGAACAATTCGGGCCCATCCAGCTTGGACCGCATACTCGATCGCCCATGCCAGATACACGGCACCCCCGACAAACCAGCCAATCACACTGACAGAGACTGTTGGGTTTTTAAACAGGTCAGCAAGTTAAATGCCGAGAACAAGGAGAAGGGGTCCCAAAGTGAGGACGATGACGAGGAGCCCCGTCCACCGAACACGGGGGACAGAAGAAGGTTCCCCCCCATGTTAAAACGGTGAACATGATATACGCTACCCACATCCCCAAGAGGGAACATAAGCGCGCGCTCAGGGACGTCTATGCGATGGAGCCAGTCGCTCCAAAGTTCAACCCATGGTCTTCCTGTCCGATCACTTTTGATCGCAGGGACCATCCGACCAGTATCCGTCATGGCGGTTCAGCCGCATTGGTCCTCGACCCAATCATTGATGGATTCCACCTCACGCGAGTCTTCATGGACGGTGGTAGCAGCCTAAACCTGCTCTATCAGGATACAACATGCAAAATGGGTATTAATCCCTCACAAATTAAGCCCACAAAGACTACCTTTAAAGGAGTCATACCAGGTGTAGAGGCCCACTGTACGGGCTCAATCACACTAGAGGTTGTCTTCGGATCCCCAGACAACTTATGAAGCGAAGAGCTGATCTTCGATATCATCCCCTTTCGCAGCGGCTATCATGCACTGCTTGGACGAACCGCATTTGCGCGCTTCAACGCGGTGCCACACTACGCTTATCTTAAGCTCAAGATGCCCAGACCACGTGGCATCATAACAGTCAATGGAAACACGGAACGCTCCCTCCGTACCGAGGAGCACACCGCTGCATTAGCAGCAGAAGTACAGAGGGGCCTTCTCAAACAGAACCTTAATTCGTCAGCCGAGCTCCCAGACACTGTCAAACGAGTCCGGACTACTCTGCAGCAGGACAACCCAGCTCGTCAAGAGCTCGACTAGCAATTAGGCCTCCGTCCCAGTCCCAACCAAGTGGCAGCATTCGTACCGTGCGTACACAACTACGCACTCAAAATACCATGGGCATAGACGGAGGCATAACTAGCTTGTGATCCATAATACGGCTCGACCGCTCCTGGACACACATACTTTCAATTTTCCTTTTTATCCCTTTCAGGTTTCTTTTTCGCATGCTTCTTCTCACGACCTGATCATCGGTCCTCTCGACAGGATGGACACACCAAGATGGCAAGAAGCACTGGCGTACAAGGGAATTTCTAGGTGGTCTCTTTAACGACCACTCTACTGTCTTCAGGACCCGCGTGCAGCTCTCCCTTGGTTGTGGCATGTTAAATAGCCCGGTTGCTTATTGCACCACTTGTACAAATACGCTTTGACGTATTAATCAAACTATAATGGAAACAGTTTGCGGCCCAGCTTCTGCGGCACTAGCTTACTACCCCTTTTTTTTCCTTTTTTCTTGATAATCTTCTCAAGTTGCACCCGTACACTTTGGTACACTTTAAATCTGCCACGGGCTTCATTGCGACCCATAATACGGCAACAAAGTCCGAACACTTTTTACAATATAGTTCGGCACCCCGAATTTAGCATTATATGCATTGGCTCCGAATCATGTCTTTGGTCAATAGTTGGGTTGCCCGGCTCCTGTGCTTACTACCTTACGTTCCGCTATATCGGCTAGGGTAGTAAAGGGAGAACTACTGTGATTGTGTCCTGGTTTATCCGGATGAGCACCTTAGTAGAGAAAGCCAAAAACTGACCGTCATGATGCAGTGAGAGCCGGTCAGCTCTTCGGAGGTTTCAAATCTTTAGCGATTTTTTCCGCATTATGCGATGAATCGGCTATCACCCGATCAGGTGTTTACAGTACCCTAGTTCGGATACTAGGTTGCGCCTAAATTTTCATTGTCAAAATCCTATGGCTAAGTGAGGGTGATAAAGCGACATAGTCCGATTGCCTGGTTCGTTGCGCTAAGCACCTCCTTCAAGGACCAAACAATTGGATCAAGAGTGTTTATATTCCATCCCGAACACCCCCGTACTACCTACGTGGGGGCTGAAGCCGACGACTGGCCAACTCTCAAAATTTCATAAAGCACGGTCGCACAGGAGGTAAAATAGTAAACAAGCATTATATTACATAGCCGAACTTGTTTCATAATACAGAGCGAGACAATATGAATGTATTCATTCAAAGATTACATCTTTCGTACATTACTCCGCCACAATGCGGGATCCCTCCAGGACATCGCTAAAATATCGCTCCGGCGTGCGGTGCTCCTTGCCCGCGGGCGGTCCCTCGGTCGCGACCGTGACGGCATTCATCTTCGCCCACTGCATCTTGACACGGGCGAAGGCCATCCGCGCACCTTCGATGCAGACCGACCGCTCGATGGCGTCAAGCTGAGGGCAGGCATCGACTAGCCACTTCACGAGACCGAAGTAGCTACTGGGTATGGCTTCGGCAGGCCATAGCCGGATTATTAAGTCCTTCATGGCCAGTTCGGCCACCCTATGCAATTCGACCAGCTGTTTTAGCTGATCGCTAAAGGGCACTGGGTGATCTGGCGCAAGGTATTGCGACCAGAACAGCTTCTCCGTTGAGCTCCCTTCTTCGGCTCGGAAGAATTCCGCAGCATCAGAAGAACTGCGCGGCAGATCCACAAACGCCCCTGGGGAACTCCAAATCCGGGTTAGTAAGAGATACCTCTTCTTCACATACTTGCTTTGCATACTAAAAGCCTTACCCGCTGCGATTTTCTTGGCCTCCTGGATCTCCTGGAGGGCGCCCTGGGCTTCAACCCGGGCCTCTTCCGCGCTTTTGCGAGCCTTGGCGAGTTTGGTCTCTTGAGCCGAAACATCGCGCTCAAAGGACTCGCATTTCTTCACGGCATCCTAGAGCTCTTGCTGGATCTCATCAAGCCTGGCCTCGTGCTTCTCACGGGCGACTTGTTCCTTGGCAGCTTTCTCCTCGGCTTCGGCCAGCGCCTTTCTAAGGACCTCGACCTCGGTCGCCGCTCCTACAAATATCATGGCACTACGGTCAATACACGTCATTCATTCTTTCCAAATATACAACAAGTCTCCACATACCTTGTTTATCCTCTAGCTGCCCTTTTACAAGGCCGAGCTCTTCTTCGGCCCGCTCTAGACTTTGCTTTAGTCCGGAGATCTCAGCAGCATGAGAGGTTGCGACTAGCAACGACGCTTGCTTATTCACATAAGACACATTCAGTTAGTTTCCTGCGAAAAATACTTGATCCTCTATCCGGATTTTCTTTCCGAACACCGGACAGTGTCTCAGGGGCTACTATCTATACTATGACTTCCTCTTTTGCATCGCTTACTTCAAAGCCTGTCAGCAGGCTGGTGCAGGCTTTGGTCAGTCCACTCAACAATGGAAGCGCCTCGTAGCGCTTCCAGCAGATTATCCGGTGCCTCTGGATGGACAGAGGTCACCGGCGGAATAGGCACACCTCCTCCCTTTGGAGGAGGCTGCTCGCTTGATTCCAGAGCCGTATAGGTCTCCGGAATGGTATCCGGCCGGGGGCCGAATTGGATATGGCCCCCATCGCTAGTCTCCATGGGGGCTTTCTCCCCCGGGTGTCCGGCGTCCGAGGGGTCATCCTCTGGCGCCGCCCTGACGGCCTCCTGAACATCTCCTTGGCCGGGGAAGGTCCTTCAGGACAGCACCTCGGCGTTGCCCTTGGCCTTGGGAGACTGAGCCATCGGTGGTGACTCGCTGGCCATCGCCTTTGAATCCAACGAATCCCCCGATGAGGATCGCAGGGAGCTGTCGCGGGCCGGACTGCAATTGCACAATTCAACATGTTAATACTATGAAGTAAAGAGGCCGGATATATGGACGCATCAGGGTTTCTTAGTACTCATGATGCGGCCAGGGGCTTGTTTTGGGGGCGTGGCTCTGGGCTGCTGTCAACATCCCACGCAGAGTTATCCGCGAGGGAGCTCTTCCCCCTCTTGGACGCCTCTGCCTCCAGATTTGTGGAGGCCGCCCTCTTTTTCCTCCCCCCCTTAGGGGAGAGCTGCTTTCCTCCTCCTCGTCGTCATCGGCTTCGGCGGCGGAGGAGTGAGTCTCGTTGTCTTCGCATGTCATGTCCGAAGTTCCTATGCGGCGGGGGCCACTCGGGACCCCCTTGGCCTTCTTCTTGGCCTTCTTCTCTGGCGCCTGGTAGGGCGCCACAACCAGCATCTTCGTCAGAAGCGGAATTGTTGGTTCCTCTGGCAGCGGAGCCGGACACCGAATCCGCTCCGCCTTCTTTGTCCAGCCCTGGAAGAATAAATAGTGAGGTTTAGATATCCTCCACGACTAAGCAAGTAAAGTATGCGCCCTGAAACGTGAAATACTTACCGCACTGGTGGGATGGGCCAGGGCGTGCCCGCGGTCCTCGGTTGTCTCCGGCGGCGTCTCGTTGCCCTTGAAGAGCAATTTCCAGATATCTTCATGCGTGGTTCCAAAGAGCCTTTCCATAAAGGGCAAGTCTGGCTCTGGCATGGGAGGATCCGGCGAACTAGCATCACCTGGATCACATTGACGAGCTTGATGTTTTTGTCCACCATGCTTTGGATGCGCGTCTGCAGCGCTATCAGCTCGTCCGACGAAGACCAATTCGGGCCCTTCTCTATCCAGGAGGTGAGCAGCATTGGAGCTCCGGACTTGAATTCGGGAGCCGCGGCCCAGTTGGCGTCGCGGGGCTCTGTGATATAGAACCACAGTTTCTGCCATTCTTTGACGGTCTCCACAAAAGTACCTTTGGGCCATGTGACATTGGGCATCCGTCTCACCATGGCACCTCCGCACTCCGCGTGTTGGCCATCCACCACCTTCGGCTTCACGTTGAAGATCTTAAGACACAGTCCGAAGTGGGGTGGAATGCGGAGGAAGGCCTCGCACAAGACAATGAATGCCGAGATGTTGAGGAAGGAGTTTGGGGCTAGATCATGGAAATCTAGCCCGTAATAGAACATGAGCCTGCGGACGAAAGGCTGGAGAATGTCGGCATCCTGGGAACGGGGTTCCCCAGACTCGCCTGCGTGCGGCCCATGGCGTGGCTCCACCAGCGGCTCTGTACGGCCCATCTTCACCAGCAAACACTCAAGACCCTCGCGAGGCGGACGACACAAGACCTCCTCGGGAATGGCCTCACCAGGACGGCTCGCGAGGGGCGGAGAGGTCAAGGCAAGGGACACCTCGCGAGGTTCCTATGACGCAAGCCATGACGACTGGAGCCAGGCGGGCGCCAACGTGCGTAGTGTCCTTGTTTTGTCTTTGGTGCAAAAGGGGCAAGCGCAGGCGAGGAGTCCCGAGGCATCAGGCAAAGGTTTCCATATCGATGCAACAAGATGAAGACCAGTAGGACGACAGGACGTAGGTCACTATGGAGCCCAAGACGGCGTCACCACCAGAGCCTTTGGCAGGCGAAGACCACTGAGTGAGTCCTGGATTAGGGGGTCCTCGGACGGCCGGACTATATACTTTAGCCGGACTGTTGGACTATGAAGATACAAGATTGAAGACTTCGTCCCGTGTCCGGATGGGACTCTCCTTGGCGTGGAAGGCAAGCTTGGCAATACGGACATGTAGATCTCCTCCCTTGTAACCAACTCTGTGTAACCCTAGCCCCCTCCGGTGTCTATATAAACTGGAGGGTTTAGTCCATAGGACAACAACAATCATACCAAAGGCTAGCTTCTATGGTTTAGCCTCTACGATCTCGTGGTAGATCAACTCTTGTAATACTCATATCATCAAGATCAATCAAGCAGGAAGTAGGGTATTACCTCCATCGAGAGGGCCCGAACCTGGGTAAACATCGTGTCCCCCGCCTCCTGTTACCATCCGCCTTAGATGCATAGTACGGGACCCCCTACCCGAGATCCGCCGGTTTTGACACCGACATTGGTGCTTTCATTGAGAGTTCCACTGTGTCTTCACCATAAGGCTTGATGGCTCCTTCGATCATCGGTAACGATGCGATCCAGGGTGAGGTTTTCCTCCCCGGACAGATCTTCGTATTCGGCGGCTTCGTACTGCGGGCCAATTCGCTTGGCCATCTGGAGCAGATCGAAAGCTACGCCCTGGCCATCAGGTCAGATTTGGAAACTTGAACTATACTGCCAACATCCACGGAGACTTGATCTTCGGCGGATTCGAGCCCATGTCAGGTGCGCTGCACGATCATGACGAGCATGATTTAGCTCTGCCGTCGGACAGTGTTCGGGAGATCACGCCTGCAACTACTCCGGCCCTTAATCTGTAACAAATTGCGCCGTCGGAGGACGGGTTGATAGACCCCGCCACGAAAGCCGCACTCTTAGTGGCGATAGAGCCGAATACTAAATTCGCCTCCCACGAGACCCGTGTTGCCGAATCATTGGATTCGTCCCCGGCCACGGACTCCGAGCCGCTTGTGTCCGTGCCCATCGAATCTGATTGGGCGCCGATCATGGAGTTTACCTCCGCGGATATCTTTCAGCACTCGCCTTTCGGCGACGTGCTAAATTCATTAAGGTCCCTCTCCTTGTCAGGAGAACCTTGGCCGAACTATGTCCGGCTAGAATGGGATGCGGACGACGAAGAAATTCGCGACCCACCCACCACCCACTTAGTAGCCACTGTCGACGATTTAACCGACATGCTCGATTTCGACTCCGAAGACATCGACGGTATGGACGACGATGCAGGAGACGATCAGGAATCACCGCCTGCAGGGCGCTGGACAGCCACCTCATCACACAATATATATATGGTGGATACACCCAAAGAAAACAATGACGAGGAACGGAAGAATGCAGAGAAGGATAGCTCCCTCGAGAAGCAAACAAAGCGTCGGCGTAGGCACCGCTCCAAATCCCGCCTCGACAAAAACAGCGATATCAACACAAGAGAAAATAACACTCTAGTCGACTCCAGAGGAAACGACGACCATATTGACCCGGCGGCAGAGCAGGATGAACCAGCAAACGGCGAACATAGTACGGATCCACTGTCCGAACACGGCGACGTCGAGGATAAAGATCACCAACCTCCCTCCGGAGAGGAAAACAGTCCGGACGAAGATGCACACATCATCCTGGAAAGGCACTTGGAACAAGAGAACCTCCGCAGAAGGCTTATTCCCACCGCGAGGAGTCTGAAGAAGCAGAAGCAAAGGCTAAGGCTGCGCAGAATACGCTCAACAGTAGATGGAACAAAGTGCTCGACAATGAAGAAAAGTATGGTGGTAGTTACCACACAAAGAGCTATCCAAAGCGCAAGCTGTTGCCTGAATTTGATGATGAGGCCTTAGAGCCCACACAGCCGAAAAATAAAACGGCCGACGGTCGGACCAACCACCTTGTGGCCGCGATAGAGCGGCTAACAAGGCTGCACATAAGTCAGCACACGCTTCACGTGAGGACTTGCATCAGAAGACCGGCGCGGCCAGATCCATCTACGGATCAAGGAAACGCGCTCCAGCGCAAAAAGAAAACCGAACACTACAACCGTCAGAACGCCACGACACACCCAAATACAGGGGTGCCGCACACCCCCTATGTTTCACCGATGAGGTGCTGGACCACGAATTTCCAGAAGGATTCAAACCAGTGAACATAGAGGCGTACGACGGAACCACAGACCCTGGGGTCTGGATTGAGGACTTTATCCTCCATATCCATATGGCTCGCGGAGACGATCTCCACGCCATCAAGTACTTGCCCCTCAAGCTGAAAGGACCAGCTCGGCACTGGCTAAAAAGCCTCCCTGAAAACTCAATTGGAAGTTGGGAGGAGCTTGAGGATGCTTTTCGGGCTAATTTTCAAGGGACCTATGTCCGACCTCCGGATGCAGACGATTTAAGTCATATAATTCAACAGCCCGGAGAGTCAGCCCGAAAGCTTTGGAACAGATTTCTCACTAAGAAGAACCAAATCGTCGACTGCCCGGACGCCGAAGCCTTAGCAGCTTTCAAACACAGCGTCCGAGACGAATGGCTCGCCAGACACCTCGGCCAAGAAAAACCGAGAACAATGGCAGCCCTGACAAGCCTCATGACCCGCTTTTGCGCGGGCGAAGATAGCTGGCTAGCCCGTAGTAGCACCAGTGACCCAGGCACATCCGAAGTCAGGGATGGCAATGGAAAACCACGACGCAGTAAAAGCAAGCGTCGAAATAAAGAAGACAACCCAGATAACACGGCGGTAAACGCCGGATTCAGGGGCTCTCGACCGGGTCAGCGGAAAAAGCCTTTCAAAGGCAGCAGAGATGGACCGTCCAGCCTAAACAAGATTCTAGACAAACTATGTCAGATTCATGGCACCCCCGATAAACCTGCAAATCACACCCACAGAGAATGCTGGGTCTTCAAGCAGGCCGGTAAGCTAAACGCCGAACACAAGGGGAGGGAGACACCAAGTGAAGACGAGGACGAGCCTCGCCAGCAAAGCACTGGGGGACAGAAAAAATTCCCACCAGAGGTCAAAACAGTGAACATGATCCACGTGACGAAGAGGAGAAGCAAACATGCACTCCGAGACACACGCGCCGTAGAGCCCGTCACCCCTAAGTTCAACCCCTGGTTGGCCTGCCCGATCACTTTTGATCGCAGGGATCACCTGACAAGCATCCGGCACGAAGGATTGGCTGCCTTGATGTTAGACCCAATAATAAACGGATACCATCTCACACGAGTCCTTATGGACGGCGGCAGTAGTCTTAATCTGATATATCAGGACACAGTCCGCAAAATGGGGATAGACCCGACAAAAATCAGCCACAGTAATACTACCTTCAAGGGAGTAATACCAGGCCCAGAGGCCCGCTGCACGGGCTCTCTAATACTAGAGGTTGTATTCGGTTCTCCCGACAACTTCCGAAGCGAAAAGTTAACCTTCGACATCGCTCCATTCCGAAGTGGCTATCAAGCACTACTCGGAAGAGCAGCTTTTGCTCGTTTTAATGCAGTACCGCATTACGCTTCTCTCAAGCTTAAGATGCCCGGTCCACGTGGCATCATCACAATTAGCGGAAATATTGAACGTTCCTTACGCGCGGAAGAATGTGCGACGGCTTTAACAGCCGAACACTAAACGGCCCCTCCAACCAGAATAAATGATCGGTCGTCAAGACCGCGGACACGGCTAGACGAGTCCGGCGCATTACTAGCTATAACAGCTTAGATAAACCCGAGATTGGTTTGATGGTTATACCCCCATAGACGGTACCAGGGGCTTCCCGCGTGTAAACAGGGCTAGTTCGGCTCAACTTTACTTATCTTGAATTTTAATGGTTTATTGAGAATAACCAATTTTTCGCACGACAACTTTCACCTAAGTTCTTCTCTTTTACAGATGATAATCGTGCTACACCCTTCCAGGATACGGCACAACGGAGACACAGGCGCAGACGTGCAGCAGGGACCCGCTCAAAGGTTTCTTTTTAGATTAAGACCCTGTGTAAACCTTTTTTACTGTCTCTTGTTGTTCACATCCTCCGGATACTCAGTACAACCGAGAAGGATGCTGACGTTATTGGCATTTCGCCACGTCAGAACATTGCACGTACCTGGACACTCGGGGTTCATTATCAAGGGCATTGCTCAGCCCGGCATATGTTATAAAGACCGAATACCTTAGGGAGTGTTCGGCGTCGCGAGTTTGGCCTTATATGCATCAGCTCCGAATCATGTCTTTGGTCAAATGTTGGGTTTGCCCGGCTCCCGTGTTTTGCTACCTTACGTTCCGCTCTATCGGCTAAGGTGGCACCGGGAGAACTACTGCGATTGTGCCCTGGTTCATCCGGATGAGCACCTCAGTAGAGAAAGCCGAAAACTGACTGTCATGATAAAGCGCGAGACTGGTCAACCACTCGATGACTTAGCGGAATCTTCGGGATTCCTCCGCATTAACGAAGGGCCGTTTCCCGGTCATGTATGTACGCGCCCCGTATTCGGACGAGCGCGGAGGTACCAGGGGCTATATAGTAGTCCCACCGTCAAACTCCTATGGCTAAGTGAAAGTGTTAAAGCAATATAGTCCGATTGCCTCGTTCGCTGCGCTATCACCTCCTTAATGGACCAAGACGTTGGATCAAGTGTGAATACGCGTTTTTTGCGAACACCCCCGCATTATATGCGTGGGGGCTGAAGCCGACGACTGCAAACTTTCAGGTTATATACATATATACATAAACGGCCGCACAGGAGGCATCATAATACTTTCAGGCAAAAGTATAAACACAGCCTTTATAATTTAATAAACATTGTTCTTACAATGGGAATACATGTCACTAGAACATAATATTCTTCGAGCACTGAGCCTCTATTAAACGAGCGCCTTCAAGGACTTCTTCAAAGTAGTGCTCGGTTGATACTCGGCCCACGGCCGAACTCTGGGTTGCAATAGCGGTGGCCTCCATCTCTGCCCAGTATGTCTTGACACGGGCAAGAGCCATCCGCGCACCCTCTATGCACGCCGACCTCTTCATAGCGTCGATGCGCGGCACAGCACCAAGGAACTGTTGCACTAAACTAAAATAACTATTCGGCCTTGGCCCTTCCGGCCACAGATGATCCACAACAGACCTCATGGCAAGCCCGGACAACCTATGGAGCTCGGCCCACTCGGCCATTCGCTCATTCAACAGCAGCGGACGCACTGGAACATTGAACTGTGACCAGAACAACTTTTCCACTTCACGATCTTTTTGATCTTTGAAATACTTGGCCGCATCAGTAGCACTTGCTGCCAAATCCACGTATGCGTCTGCAGAACTCCATAGTTGATCAAGAGGGGCATACTTAGGATCTCCGAACTTCGTCCGCAACAAAAAGGGCTTCCCAGCCGCGATATCCCCGACTTGACGCAACTCCTCCTTCACCGCTCTGATTTTAGAGCGGGCGTCCTTGGCCGCTACCATGGCCTTCTCCAGGTCCGTCGCCTTCGCTCGGCTTTCTTTTTCAAGAAGCTCGTAATGGTCGGCGGCATGTTTCAACTCAACGGCCATCTTGGCTATGTGCAGCCTGTTCGGCTCTCAGCTCTTCGACTGCCTTTAGACCGGCCGCATCACTATTCCTGGCTTGTTCCTTGGCTCGGGCAAGTTCCGCCCGAAGGGTCTCCACGGCGGCAGCTCCATCTGCAGGCACAACATATTAAAGATACTAGCATCATGCTCCTCTTACTATGTGTTGATCACCGGAGAAATCACATACCCTGGGCCTCGTCGAGCCGCTTGTTGACAAGCACGATGTTGGCATCTGCCGCATCAAGTTGCCGCTTCAGCTCGGCAAACTCATCAGTCCGGCTAGCTACCGGACCTTCCGCCACCTGATATGAAGGCGGCATGATTATTACCTGGGGCTATGATCCTCTGTTTGCCGCCGTTTTCGACAGCAACCAGAGTCTCAGGGGCTACTATCTGCATATGGCACACCTAGCGTGTGCGGTACCATCAAAAACATATACTACTTTGCGTACCTCAAAGCCTCTCAGCAGGCTCATAAAAGCTTCATGCAGCCCGCTTTCGGCGGATGAAATCCTCTCAACCACCGTACCCATTAGCGTACGATGCGCTTCTGAGATAGCCGCTTGCTCCAGAAGATCCTTCAGTGCGTCAGGTCGCGCACTGGATGGTCCCGGACTCTTTTTTTTCTCTCCTTAGGAGCCCAATACTCCGGACTTCGGGTGGTCGAAGGATTACCCTCTGGCCTAGGCGGATAAGGAGAAATCCTCCGTGACGACACCTCAGGGTCGCCCGCCTCATGAGGCGGGGAGGCATGGGGAGGTGTTTCGCTCTCCATCATCTCCGGAAGAAGATCCCCCGAAGACGAACTCTGTCGAGAAGGGCTACGATCCGAACTACAAGATATATGCTTCGGTTATTGTCCTCAGAAGTAAAGCAGGATATTTTTACTATTAAGTACTTTTTGTTTACTTACAGCTCGATGCAGGGCTGATCCCCTTGCGGGCACTGTGCGGCAAGGGTACCTTCCGGGGCAGGACCCTCTGGCGAAGATTTCTTCCCTCGTTTGGAAACCATTGTTTCCAAGTCTTCAGAGGTGGTCCTCTTCCTTCCCTGGGGAGAGGGAATTTCAGATTCTTCTCCCCGGTTATCCTCCTTCGCGGAGGCGCTAATTCCCCCGGTTTGGATGAATAATGAGCGAGGCCCGCTTTCAGCCTCTCTATTCTCCCCTTTATCTTCCCCTGAGGGCGCCTGATAAGGCGCCAGCTCAAGCATTCTAGCCAGTACTGGATCTGCTGAGCCTTCGGGAAGGGGGGCCGAACACCTGATCACCTTCGCCTTTTTTACCCAGTCCTGGTCAAAGAGCGACTTTTCAAAATGATGTTGTGATAAATAAAGAGACAACATGTTCGGCCGAAGGACTACTTACTTGGGTATCTGGACGATTGCAGCTCAAACCCGCATCCTCGGTGGTGTCCGGACACATTATTTGTGGTCCGCAGAACAATTTGTACATCTCTTCGAGCGTCATGCTGAGGAAGTGCTGAATAGCTCGCGGTCCTTCCGGGTTGAACTCCCACATACGGAGGGGTCGACGTTTGCAAGGCGGGACTCGACGAACTAGCATGACTTGCATTACCGTGACCAGGCTGATACCTCTCTCGAGGAGGTCTCGGATGCGACTCTGCAATATCGGCACATCATTTGCTGGCCCCCAGCCCAGCCCCTTGTTGATCCATGACGTCAGTTGTGGCGGAGGGCCCGAGCGAAAGGCAGGGGCAGCCACCCACTTAGTACCACGGTGGGCCGTGATGTAAAACCACTCCCGTTGCCATAAACTAGACACCTCCGGGAAGAAACCCTTTGGCCATGGAACATCGGCGCCTTTGCTTATTACGGCACCTCCGCACTCTGCGTGTCGCCCCTCAATCATCTTCGGCTTCATATTGAAGGTCTTAAGCCATAAGCCGAAGTGTGGGGAAATGCGGAGGAAGGCTTCACACACGACGATGAACGACGAGATGTG
Source organism: Triticum aestivum (assembly GCF_018294505.1). NCBI lineage: Eukaryota > Viridiplantae > Streptophyta > Magnoliopsida > Poales > Poaceae > Triticum > Triticum aestivum. The sequence continues at coordinate 375,191,756 of NC_057814.1, read as the reverse complement.
AAGGATGTAATCCGGGGCCAGGTCATGGAAATCCAGCCCGTAATAGAACATGAGCCCCCTAACAATGGGATCTAGAACAAGGCCTAGCCCTCGGAGGAAGTGAGAGATGAATACGACACTCTCGCCGGGTACGGGAGTGGTAATGACCTGCCCTCGAGCAGGTAGCCTGTGCGAGATTTCGGCGGTCAAATACCTGCCTCTCTTAGCTTCTTGATGTCTTCCTCTGTGACAAAGGAGGGCATCCACCAACCTTGAAGGTTGGATCCGGACATGGTTGAAGGTCCGAAGCGCCTGACCTGAGCCTTGGGTGTTGAAACTCGAGGCGGGGGAAGGATTCGATTGAGTACGAGAAGAAAAAAGGGCAGGCCTTGGCCTCTTTATAAAGAGGGTGAATATCAAGCGTCCTTCTCGTGGCCGTTTGGGACTTGCCTAAAATAGAGGAGCCATACCAACGGGCACGATTGGGTTACCCACATCTGTATTGATGAGAATCCCGTAATAAGGACACGATCTCTGCTTCGACAAGACGTGCCAATAAAATCTCCTCGCAAGACGTGCAGTGGCAGGCTAATTGGGAAAAAATGGTTCGAATAATGATCAGGCCATGGTGTGATGTCACGTCATGAAAAATTGTCAGCAGATTAGATTTGTGGAAATATTATTCTCTCTACGGTGGTATGTGGAGTTTGTTTTGCAGAGCCGGACACTATCCTTGTGTTCAAGATCTTCTATGGAGTATTCGGAGGAGGAACTCGCCTTGCAATGCCGAAGACAATCTGCGCGCCGGACTCATCGTCATTGAAACCTGGTTTAGGGGCTACTGAGGGAGTCCTGGATTAGGGGGTCCTCGGACGGCCGGACTATATACTTTAGCCAGACTGTTGGACTATGAAGATACAAGATTGAAGACTTCGTCCCGTGTCCGGATGGGACTCTCCTTGGCGTGGAAGGCAAGCTTGGCAATACGGATATGTAGATCTCCTCCCTTGTAACCGACTCTGTGTAACCCTAGCCCCCTCCGGTGTCTATATAAACCGGAGGGTTTAGTCCGTAGGACAACAACAATCATACCATAGGCTAGCTTCTAGGGTTGAGCCTCTACGATCTCGTGGTAGATCAACTCTTGTAATACTCATATGATCAAGATCAATCAAGCAGGAAGTAGGGTATTACCTCCATCGAGAGGGCCCGAACCTAGGTAAATGTCGTGTCCCCCGCCTCCTGTTACCATCCGCCTTAGACGCACAGTTCGGCACCCCCTACCCGAGATCCGCCGGTTTTGACACCGACAACCACCTTTAGTCAGGATAACTTGTACTAGTTGTCTCCCTTCGAATTTGGCCGTTGTTGGATCCCTTCCCACTCAATATTTGGGGAGAGGACCGGGGCCTCTATAAATAGGACTAGACACCACCATAGAGGGGGAGGGATTATTCAGATCATCCTCTACCACACAAGCTCACCAAGCACGAGAACACCTCCCCTCAGGAGGCTGTTCTTCCCTTGTAACTGTTCATCCTCCGCCCAAGAGGCAATCCACCACACCACACTGGAGTAGGGTATTACACCACATCGGTGGCCCAAACCTGTATAAATTCTTGTGTCCCCTGTTCTTTGGGCTCGTCGACCTAGGCCTTGCGATAGTTGCGAGAGCGATCGGGAGAGAGAGATCTTCGTGCGCACCCTAGTGTTCGAACCTCAAGGGTTTTGCCGGAACCCGAAATCCGATATTTGGCGCGCCAGGTAGGGGTGCGCTGAAGCTTTCCTTCCGCCGATTTGCGTCTCGTCACTTCATTGCATCCATGGCGGACGCTCGTCCAGCTCGCGCTGAGCGCCGGGCCACCCTCGCCGCCCGCGTCGCTCAGACCGCTCCTGTCGGCGGGCCTCCCCGTCGTTCCCCGTCCCCCGCCGCGAACGCCGCCACCGGCCCGGCGGGGAACGAGCACCAAGCGTCCTCGCTGCACCCCTCGATGCGGCGGAACGGCCGCACCGCCACTCAGTCGCTAACCCCAGCCGGCTCGTCGTCTCATGCTCGTCGCGCTCCCACGGACGCGCAGGCCGCGCTGCTCATGGCACGCGAGCTCCTGCGCTATTGTCCAGTTGACGACCTCTACGAGGACTGGCTCGACCGCATCACCGAGCTCGTCAGTGCCGCAGGGGGCTCCCCCGCGCCGTCCCTCTCGCTGCCTCGCCCCCTGCCAGCTGCAGGCGACGTGGCTCATGGAGCGCCTCCACCACCTCTGCACCAAGACGGCGTCCTGGCGCCAAGACGCGCGGACCCCCGGCGCGACCCCACCGCGTCGGGCGTCCGCGCGAGAAGAAGGAAGCTGCCAAGAAGTTCCCCGGCCGCAAGAGAATGCGCCCGCGCTCCTAGCACCACTACGACAAGACCGTGTGCCGCCTACAGCGGCGGTGCGCGGGCATCAAGGGCAGGCTCCGCATCAGCAAAGGGCCCCGGTGGCCACCGCAGGCTGCCACACTTTCACCCCCGAGCTGCGTAGCGTCGCCTGGCCGGGCAAGTTCAAGCCAGACCAGCCTCCTCGCTACGACGGCACCCCTGACCCGCGGAGTTCCTGCAGCTCTACGAGCTAAGCATCGAGGCGGCCAACGGTGACAAAAAAGTCATGGCGAATTGGTTCCCATGGCTCTCAAGGATGGCGCTCGCTCGCGGCTCCTGAACCTGCCCCCGGGCTCGATCTCCTCCTGGAACGAGATGCGTGACCGCTTCGTCGCCAACTTCCAGGGCACTCGCGACCGTCCGCCGGCCGGGGGTGACCTGCGCCGCATCAAGCAGCAGCCAGGAGAGACCCTGCAAAAGTACATCCAGCGCTTCAACAACATTCGTCTCAAGATCCCCAAGGTGACGGATGAGGCCATCATCTCCTCGTTTTCTGATGGCATCTGCGACGTCAAGATGAAGGAGGAGCTCGCCATCCACGAGGAGCTATGTACGGCTTTAGAGCTGTTCAACCTGGCGACCAAGTGCGCGAGGGCTGAGGAGGGGCGCCTTTCCCTCCTCGAGCTCCTAGCTATGGACCAGAGGAGAAGAAAGCCAAGGCCAAGGACGTGAAGCGCAAGGGAGTAGCCGTGTTCGCGGTGGAGCCAGACACAAAACACGGCAGAGACCATCCAAGGTCATCCAAGAGCAGCCGGCCGTTCTGCGCCTTCCACAACGTACACAACCACAACACCAACGACTGTCAAGAGCTCAGGGCCATTAGAGATGGACGCCTCGGTCGACACCCCGAGCGCAACAACCGGGGCTATGGCCGAGGAGGAGGAAGAGGGGGAGGACGCTGGGATGATCGTGGCCCCCGCCAGGAGTGGCGCGACCGGCCTCGCAAGGACCGCTGGCAGGACCAGCCTCGTGAGGGCGCTTGGAGGGATCAGCCTCGCGAGGAATGCCCTCAGGGCAATGCTGGACTTCCTCCGCTGTCGCCACCGCCAAGAAGGAATAACGACCACCATCAAGACGAGGGGGCTGGGGGCTTCCAGGAACCACGTGCTATCGCTTGCATCTTGGGCGGAGCTCAAGCCCCAGCCTCTCAGCGTATCTTCAAGCAGTTTCCTCGCGAGGTGAACGCGGCCCTTCCCAGGCTCGAGGCCACGCGCCCGCTCACGTGGTCCAAGTGCGCCATCACTTTCAGCTCGGTGGACCAGCTCAAGTGCGCGGCCACCGACGCCCTCCCGATGCTCTGCTCACCCGTCATCAGCAACGTACAAGTCACCAAGACCCTCATCGACGGCGGCACAGGGCTTAACGTCCTGTCCGTCGAGACGTTCGACAGCCTCCAAGTGCCATACGACCAGCTTCAGCCTACCAAGCCCTTCTCAGGAGTGACCGACGGCTCCACCACCCCGATAGGGCAGGTCTGCCTCCCTGTCACCTTCGGACAGTGCAACAACTACCGCACCGAGCTCATCGACTTTGACGTTGCTCACATCCGTCTGCCGTACAATTCCATCCTTGGGTATCCGACCCTAGCCAAGTTCATGGCAGTGACACACCATGGCTACAACATTCTCAAGATGCCGGGAAGCGGCGGGATCATCATCGTCCCGTGCGAAGAGAGAGATGCAGTGTGCTCCCTCGAGCGCGCCTTCCAAGCCGCGGTGATCGAAGACCCCGACAACAATGCAGCGCAGCACCCTGCTAAGGTCGTCCCCAAGAAGAAGAAGCAGCTACTCCGCACAGGGCCTCAGGGGAGCGGCGCCTCTGGCGGCGCAACATCAGGATCGGCGCCCGCGCCTGGGGCGCCTCCCTCCCTCGCATAGGAAGGCGCTCCCGGCGCCCTCCTCGGGCAGGGCTCGGGGGCTCTCTTCTGGAGGGCCTCAGACCTAGCCAGTATCATGAGGGAGGCGCTCGGGCACCACCTGGAGGTGTGCTTTGCGGCACGTTTCCCTCAGGAGAACACCAGGCGAGGAGCGCCCGGCGCGTAGGAGTTCATCACCAAGGCACTCAGGAGCTGCAGGATGCAAGAGCCATGCGCGGCGACCGCCGCCCACCTGACGCTCCTCACCATCTAGGCAAGGATGGTGGGCTGCGTGTCTGCGTCAACATCCCGGGGCTCAACAGGGCCGCATCTCAGGAGCTCTTCTGGCCTTCGCGCGTGGGACGTTGCGAGGGCCCACCTCACAGCTATGTTCGGATGCCATTCGGCTTGCCGAGTGTGGCATCCGCCTTCCAACGCAACCTGCAGAGCGTCCTGGCGGCTTAGGAGGCCAGACATCACGCAGTCCTGACGGAGATGGAGACGCTCCTCGAGGAACCGCCTGGACCCTTAGGGCCTCCCGAGGCTCAGGGCCCCGGTGGCTCGTGAGGAGCAACCCCTTCGCCACGTGTCTTCAGCTACCCCAACACCCCTTCGACAACGGAACCAGGTGACATTTTCCAAGTTTATTTAGCTGGGAGCGCCTCCGGGCTGCATCATTCCCAGGCCGCTTGGACCTGTCCCTGCGACATGTGTCCTTTTACGTCTTTAGCTTTCTTTGCCGGGGGCGCCCCTTAGGCTGCATCATCCCCAGGCCGCTCGGGTCCGACCCAGCGGCATGTATCGTTCTTGCATTTACCTAAGCTAGTCTGTTTTTCATGCATAATCTATCTATGGTTACCACCTGCTTGATTGTCACCCACCATGGGAGCCGCGCGCCGATCGTCTTTCTTCAGGATCCTTCGCATAAGAAGGCTAGGCACGACGTCTATGCTCGGGCCCGTCCTTGCAGCGTCGATAAATCCAACGGCTGAGCTCTGTCTGGCAGGCCGGCCCCGTTCACGTCACCTCCTGGGGTCGTTGGTGCTTGGCCTTCTCGTGCGATAACCTCAGGAAATTCATTCGGCACAAGTTGCTTAACCATCTCGCAGGAACACCACAGCCATCAAGAACCAAGACCAGGCGCAACCCGCCTTGAGGTAGGGCCTCGTGAGTCCCGCGCTGGCTCACGAGTGCCCAGACACACCTCGTCGAGCCCTGCCGTGCAAGCCACGTGTCAGGGCGCGGCTGTACACGCCCCGGGGGCTCTCCGCAGTAGGGAGTCCCCTCCCACGTACAAGTGGAAGCACCATGCTCCGTGCTAGCCATCAACACTACCGAGGAGCGGCTATGCCCGTGCAAGTGCGGAAGCGCTATTCTCCGCGCTAGTGATCAACAACTGAGGGCGGCCTCATGGCCGTATCAACCTCAGGGAGCCCTTGAGCTCAGTGTCTGGCCTCATCACAACACCTCCCCTCGGGAGAGTCATGCGAGGGGGCTGGGCACGGGGGCTGCGCTCGGGCCACGCCCAAGCGTACACCACCCTGCCAGGTCCCCCAGACTTGGTCGTCGCGCGCCCCTCCCGAGCCGAGCCTCGGCGAGGGCAAAGGTATGAAGGTCGTTTGAGCATCAAGGGGGACTCCTGAGCATCGTGACTCAGGAGCCTAACTGGCCACGTAGCCCCTCACTCCTTGGTCTCGTCCTGGTGATCCGGACGACCCAACGGCGGCTGAGGTCTGCGCGGGGTCGGGCCCTGCCGACGTAGAACACTATACGTATTCCTGCATTTCCTTTCTATAAGCTGTTTGCGCGTCAAGGGGGACTCCTGAGCATCGCGACTCAGGAGCCTAACTGGCCATGTAGCCCCTCACTCCTTGGTCTCGTCCTGGTGATCCGGACGACCCAACGGCAGCTGAGGTATGCGCGGGGTCAGGCCCTGCCGACGTAGAACGTAAAGCAAATGGGAAGGAAATCGCAAAATCTCAAGCAAATATTACAAGACATATTGGTATTCCAATACCAAACGCAAGTTTAAACGCCTCCACGAGGCACGGTACATGTTGCAGGAGTTAAGTAGGAAAGGAGCCACCAGCAAGCCATTCCTGGACACCGCCGTCGCCTGCAAGGGATGCTTCTTCTCCAACGGCGTCGCCTTCACCCGTGCCACCAGCCGGAGTTGCAGGATCAGTAGCACCGCCGGTCGAGGGCGCGGGAGCGAAGGCGCGGAACTTCTTCAGCAGGGCCTCCACCCGTCCCTTCACGGCCACGGCAGCGGTCGCGTAATGCTCGTCGTCCACAGGCTCCAGCAGCTCGTCAAGGCGGGTGGCAGGGTCGCGAAGATGGAGGTGGCTGAAGACGCGCATCAACGCGGCTGAGGAAAGGACGCGGGCTTCTTCCTCTGCCATGGGGCCGATACCGCTCACAACATCCTCAAGCGCATCGACCAGATAAGGAAGTAGCTGGGCGGGGCCCTCATCGCCGGCGGCCAGCGGCTCCTCCAAGCCCTTCTCGTAGAGTGACCGCAGCGCCGTCCGAGACCTCTCCTTAAGGAGCTTGAAGGCCTCACGGTCCTCAGCCAAGACCTTCGCCTTGGCTTCAAGCTCGGCCTTCTCCGCATCCAGCTTCTGCTCTAGCTCCTCCAACCGGCCGCGCTCCGTGGCCTGCGCCTTCGCCAACTGCTCCAGCTTGGCGTCGCGATCCCTGACGGCGTCCTCTTGGGCCTTCATCCTCTCCTCCTCCGCCTTGCGGCCACGGGCTTCTTTCACGCGCTCCCTCCGCGTGGTCTCCAGCGACCGGCAGCGGTCCTGGGCGGCCTCGGCATCCTTCACCGCTACCTCGCGGGCGGTCACAGCTTGGACGACAGCCTCCCTATCCTTCTCAGAGTCCGCAGCATCCTGGCTCAGCATCACCCAGACGGACACATCGGAATGAAGCCAGCCAGAGACCAGCTCCAGGCGCCCACCTTGAAGATCTTCTCGCAGTAGGGTCATCGCAGAAAGAGCGCGCTCCAGAACGTCAGGGGAGGCCGAAGGACCCGGAGGTAGCAGTGCGGCAGAAGGGGGAGGAGGCGACGTCGTCACCATGGCCTGGGAGGACGGAGGCTCCTGAGCTTTCGCGATCTCGGCGACCGAGCCAGGCGTTGGCACATCCGGAGCCAGCGGGGCCACGGGGGCTGACTCCTCCCGAGGATGCTCCCCCAAGCCTCGGGAGGATGATCGGGCCGGGGAAGCGCGAGCGCCATCGCTTCCCTTATCCATGGAGAGGGGCGCAGCCATCGTAGGCGATCTGGTCCCGAGCAGCGCCACCTTATCCTCCTTCCTCCTCTTCGCCGCGGGTGTCGGCCTAATTGCACAACGAAGAAGCATCAAGGGTAAGCAGCAGAAGCAAGAACAGAACAGGACAAGAACACTTACTGGTCTACCGCGGTGTAGTCCCTCCGCTTCGTAAGCTTGAAGCCTGAGAGCCTCGCAGCCTGAGGCACAGGCGCGCGGGCTCCAAGAGCGGAAGAAGGGGCAACGGATGGGCTAGAAGCAGCTCCAGGCGGAGTCAGAGCAGGAGCGTCATCTCGGGAGATCAACGCTGACCTGCCCCTCGTCGGAACCGTGGACGGATCCTCTCTCTCCAGGAGGATATCGGCCTCGTCATCGTCATCATGCAAGGTGCGGAGGATGTCGACCTTGTGCAAGGGGGAGGTCTCCCCCATCCCTTCGAGGTTCGCCTCCGAGTCACGCTCCTCGCCCTCCTCCTCTTCCTCCTCCTTGCGGGAATCGCCAGAAGACACGTCCACCGGTGTCGTCGCCTCCGGGACCCCAGGGGGCGCAGGCGGCACCAGGCCGCGCCCGTCAAAGGTGGGCATGGCGGCCACAACCTGCGCCCCGTCCTTGCGGAGGAACAAGGGAACGAAGGCACCCGGCGGATACTCTTGGTCGTCCCCGACCAAGAGGCGAAGAGCCATAGCCAGCTACTCGTCGGACAAGGTCTCCGGACTCAGGCGAAGCTTGTCTTCTTCGCCCCCACGCAGCATCAGGAATTCTCTCAGGAGCATGGCCCCCATCAGCTTCGCCGCCCTTGCGTTGCCCGGCTTCAGGTCGGCAGTCATCTTCTCCAGCACCGATGTCGCCCGGTCATCAGTAAGCTTCGTGCGGGACCACCCCTCTTCAGACTGGGGCATCTGCGTCGGCACCTCCAACCGTGGGTGGACACACTTGGCATCCATCATGACCCAATTGCTCCTGAAGCCATCGGCCTTCTTTCCGGCCTTCGAGATTGCGTTGGCCTTGCCGGCTGCGACAAAGTTGGCGCACCTAGAGGTGTGACCGTCGTTGATTCGGAGGAAGAAGAAGTGGCGTAGTAGTGCCACGGACGGCATCACCCTGACATACGCCTCACAGTAGAAGGCAAAGATCGACAAGAGAAGAACGGAGTTGGGATGGAGATGGAGGGCCTGCAACCTGTAATGACGGAGGACGGCATAGAAGAGGTCAGAGAAGGCGGGAACCAGGCCCGCGACGACGCTGCTCATAAAGAAGGGGTAGAAGGTGCTCTTCGAAGCCTCCGGCTCGGCGGAGCCAGCCCGGAGCTCGGTCTTCCCCTTCTCGTTGTTCTCCCCGCCGTCAGCAGGCGCGTGGCGGCGAGGTTCTTCTCCAAGACATTGGGCGCGTCCAGAGCCGGCTCATACCAGGCGGGCGATGAAGAAGCCTTTACCTTCCGGGGTGCCATTGGTAGCTGGCTCGGAAGGGGATTGAAGCAGATCTGGAGATTTTGGAAGCAAGGAGCGAGGAAGGGGACCTGGAGCAAGAAGAAGGAAAGCACTGAAGGCAAGCATTGCCCGCACCAGCCTTTTGTCAGACGAGCAGTTGCCGAGGCAGCGTGGGGAAGTGGAGACGCCCACGTCCAATCAATCGCCACGCGTCAAGCGGGGCCGCAGGCTGTTGGGGCCCGCGGCGCTCCGCACTTGCCCTTTGGCTTCTCCTCAAAGCCAAGTCCGAGTGCGCCTTGGGCCCGGGGGCTACTGTCGGCATTCTGGGAACGGGGGTCCCCAGACATGCCTGCCTACGGCCCACGGCGTGGCTCCACCAGCGGCCCTGTACGGCCCATCTTCACCACCAAACACTCAAGACCCTCGCGAGGGGCCAAGCCTCACAAGGCGGACGACACAAGACCTCCTTGGGAATGGCCTCACCAGGCCGGCTTGCAAGGGGCGGAGAGATCAAGGCAAGGGACACCTCGCGAGGTTCCTATGACGCAAGCCACGACGACTGGAGCCAGGCGGGCGCCAGCGCGCGCAGTGTCCTCGTTTCCTCTTTGGTGCTAAAGGGCCAGCGCAGGCGACGAGTCCCGAGGCATCAGGCAAAGGTTTCCATATCGGTGCAACAAGACGAAGACCAGCAGGACGACAGGATGGAGGTCACCGTGGAGCCCAAGACGGCATCACCACCAGAGCCTTTGGTAGGCGAATACCACCTTTAGTTAGGATAACTTGTACTAGTTGTCTCCCTTCGAATTTGGCCTTTGTTGGATCCCTTCCCGCTCAATATTTGGGGAGAGGACAAGGGCCTCTATAAATAGGACTAGCCACCACCATAGAGGGGGAGGGATCATTCAGATCAACCTCTACCACACAAGCTCACCAAGCACAAGAACACCTCCCCCGAGGAGGTTGTTCTTCCCTTGTAACTGTTCATCCTCAGCCCAAGAGGCAATCCACCACACCACACTGGAGTAGGGTATTACACCACATCGGTGGTCCGAACCAATATAAACTCTTGTGTCCCCTGTTCTTTGGGCTCGTCGAGCTAGGCCTTGCGATAGTTGTGAGAGCGATCTAGGGAGAGAGAGATCTTCGTGCGCACCCCAGTGTTCGAACCTCAAGGGTTTTGCCGGAACCCGAAATCTGACAGAGAGGAAACCCTAACCCGCGGAAAAAGTGGGGGATGAACACCACCCTTTCGTTGGGTTTTGGTGTGGGGACGATTTGCCCCTTGGCCGGAAGCCGATGGGCGATTTCTTTCGCCAGGTACCCGGCCTCCCGAATATTGGTGATGTTCTTCTGCTTGACGGAGGAGGCCATCCACTTGCCTTGCACTCCGGATCCGGACATGGTCAAGTGCTTTCTTGAGGCGGAAAAGATGAGGACTTGGGCGCTGGAGCTCGAGAATGGGAGGGCAGACAGAGAGAAGGTGTGGGTGAAAGGAGGGAATCCTTGTCTCCTTATAAAGGCAGTGAATATCAAGCTCCTCCCCACTCGCCTGAAAACTCGCCTATTCCCAAGGGTCGTGCAGACGGCACGGTTGGATTACCCATGCCCGTATTGATGAGAATCCCGCAATAAGGGGACACGATCTCTGCTTTGACAAGACGTGCCAATGAGACCGCATCTCGAAGCCACAGGCCGAAAAACGGTTCGAAATAATGACCGGGTGATGACGTGGTGTCACATTACCAAAAGTTGTCAGCGGATTGGACTCGTGAAATATTATACTCTCTGCGGTTGTGTGTGGAATTTGTTTTGCAGAGTCAGACATGCTCGTTGCGTCCGAAGATTGTGTTGGAGTATTCGGAGAAGGAACCCGCCTTGCAATGCCGAAGAGAATTTGCGCACCGGACACCTTGTCATTGAAGCCTGGTTCAGGGGCTACTGAGGGAGTCCTGGATTAGGGGGTCCTCGGGCGTCCGAACTATGGTACGTGGGCTGGACTGATGGGCTGTAAAGATACAAGACCGAAGACTATCTCCCGTGTCCGGATGGGACTCTCCTTGGCATGGAAGGCAAGCTTGGCGTCCCAATATGAAGATTCCTTTCTCTGTAACCGACTTTGTACAGCCCTATTCCTCTCCGGTGTCTATATAAATCGGAGGGCTTAGTCCGTAGAGGCAAGAATCATAATCGTAGTCATACAGGCTAGACTTGTAGGGTTTTAGCCATTACGATCTCGAGGTAGATCAACTCTTGTAATACTCATATTCATCAAGATCAATCAAGCAGGAACTAGGGTATTACCTCCATAGAGAGGGCCCGAACCTGGGTAAACATCGTGTCCCCCATCTCCTATTACCATTGACCTTAGACGCACAGTTCGGGACCCCCTACGCGAGATCCGCCGGTTTTGACACCGACATTGGTGCTTTCCATAGGCATCACGTCCAATATTAGTAGACCGACTCCTGCCTGCATCTACTACTATTACTCCACACATCGACTGCTATCCAGCATGCATCTAGTGTATTAAGTTCATGGAAAAACAGAGCAATGCAATAAGAATGATGACATGATGTAGACAAGATCCATTTATCTATATGGCGGTAGATATAGATCCCATCTTTTTATCCTTAGTAGCAACGATACATACGTGTCGTTTTCCCTTCTGTCACTCGGATCGAGCACCGTAAGATCGAACCCACTACCGGGCACCTCTTCCCATTGCAAGATAAATAGATCAAGTTGGACAAACAAAACCCAAATATAAGAGAAGAAATACGAGGCTATAAGAGATCATGCATATAAGAGATCAAAGAAACTCAAATAACTTTCATGGATATAAACAGATATGACTGATCATAAACTCAAAGTTCATCAGATCCCAACAAACACACCGCAAAAGAGTTACCTCATATGGATCTCCAAGAGACCATTGTATTGAGAATTCAGCGAGAGAGAGAGAAAGCCATCTAGCTACTAACTACGGACCCGAAAGTCTACAAGGAACTACTCACGCATCATCGGAGAGGCACCAATGGAAGTGGTGAACCCCTCCGTGATGGTGTCCAGATTGGATCTCGTGGTTCTGGACTCTGCGGCGGCTAGATGAATATTTCGACGCTCTTCTAGGGTTTCTGGAATATTGTGGTATTTATAGAGCAAAGAGGTGGTCTGGGGGCACCTGAGGTGGGCACAACCCACCAGGGTGCGCTTGGGCCTCCTGGCGCGCCCAGGTGGGTTGTGCCCCCCTCGGGGCACCCCCAGGTGCAACGAGGGCCCATTGCCTTCCTTCTGGCGCATAAAAATTCATCATGGAGTATCGTGGCATTTGGACTCCGTTTGATATTGATTTCCTGCGATGTAAAAAACATGGAAAAAATAGCAACTGGCACTTGGCACTATGTCAATAGGTTAGTAACAAAAAATGATATAAAATGATTATAAAACGTCCAAGATTGATAATAAAATAGCATGGAACAATAAAAAATTATAGATACGTTGGAGACGTATCAGCATCCATTTAACTCCTACTCGTCCTCGAGTAGGTATGTGATAAAAACAGAATTTTTGATGTGGAGTGTTGTTCATCAAGTCATAACATATTCTGTTCTTTATAGCATGGACATTTGGACTTTTATGAGATTCAAAGCAATAGTCTAGTTTTGACATAATAATTTAGATACTCAAGCATATCAACAAGCAACCATGTCTTTCAAAATATCTACGCTAAAATAAGTTATCCCTAGCCCATCATGCTCAAACATTGATCCATTCATGAAACACACTAGAATATTAACTACACCCAATACTTGAGCACGATCATATTGCCTCCTAGTCGGTGCTTTTTATGAGAGAAGATGGACACTCAAATTTCAAAATGAAAATTGCATAAAGTAAAAGAAAGGCCCTTCGCGGAGGGAAGTAGGGATTTGTAGAGGTGCCAGAGCTCAAAGCGAAAAATTAGAGATAAATTTTTTTGGGAGGTGTATCCATCCCACCAACGAAAACGACTTAGAGTTCCCAACACTTTCCATGCTAGATGTGCCATAGGCGGTTCCCAAACAGAAAATAAAGTTTATTCCTTTTTCCACCTTCTTTCACTTTCCATGGCTAGTCGTATCCACGGGTGCCCTCCATACCAACACTTTCCAAGGAATTTATTATTTGACAACATAAAGTAAATTCAATTTTTTTGCATTTCGGGTCTGGGCATCCCTAAGACCTTTGCCTTAGTCTCGTGCAATGACAAGTGAATAAACACTCATCTTGAGAATAACACATCCATCATGGAAAATATTAGCCACCCGTTACCGTTCCGCGAGCGAAACAAACACACAAAAAGGAAGTTTATTTTGAAAATTAGAGATGGCACATGCAAATGTGCTTAGAACGGCAAAAGAATACCGCATATAGGTAGGTATAGTGGAATCATGTGGCAAAACTGGTTTAAAGAATTTTGGATGCACAAGTAGAGGTCATACTTGGTGCAAAATGAAGGCTAGCAAAAGATTGGGAAGCGACTAAGCAAGAAACGAATAATCTCATAAGCAAGCATTAAGCATAATTAACACCGAATAATGCACCACAAGTAGGATATAATTTTCATTGCATGATTATTGACTTTCGTGCATGCATAGGGAATCACAGACCTTAACACCAATATTCCAACTAGAGCACAATTACTCATCAACATAACTCACATATCACATTGTCATATCTCGAAACTATTACTAAGAATCAAGTTTATTTTATCCAATGATCTTCATGACATTTTCTTTTTCTTTATCCTTCTTGGATATCTATCACTTTGGGACTAATTTTCATGTGTTGCTTTTCATAAGCTCAAACAAATATAAGGGAAGATCAAGAGCATAACAAATTTTCTTTTTTCTCAAAATAATTTAAGTGAAGAAAGAGAGTATTTCTTCAAAATTAACAAAGCACACCGTGCTCAAAAAGAGATAAGTGAAGCACTAGAGCAAGTCCTAGCTCATAAAAGATTTAAGTGAAGCATAGAGAGCAATTCTAACAAGTCATGATATAATTTTGGCTCTCTCAAATAGGTGTGTCCAGCAGGGATTGATGACTTAGAACACAAAATAAAACAAGCAAATGCACATATCATACAAGACACTCCAAGTAAAACACATATCATGCGACGAATAAAAATATAGCCTCGAGTAAAATACCGATAGTTGTTGGAAGAAAGCGGGGATGCCACTCGGGGGCATCCCCAAGCTTAGTTGGTTGCTCATTCTTGGATAATAGCTTGGGATGCCGGGGCATCCCCAAGCTTAGGCTCTTACATCCTTCTTTCATCCATCATAAGATAAGCCAAAACTTGAAAACTTCAATCACACAAAACTCAACAAAACCTTCGTGAGATCTGTTAGTGTAAGAAAAATAAACTACTACTATAAGTGTTGTATAAAACCAATTCTTATTTAGTTTTTGTATTATATCTACTGTATTCCAACTTTTCTATGGCAAAAACTCATCAAAGAAAACCATAGAGCCATCAAAATAAGCACACAACACAAAGAAAACAGAATCTGTCAAAACAGAACAGTCTGTAGCAATATGATTTGTTCGAATACTTCTGGAACTCCAAAACTTCTGAAAAACTAGGGCAACCTGGATAATTTGTATATTGATCTTTTGCCAAAAGAATTAACATTTTATCACGTTCTGGTGAATTGTAACAATTATTTTCGTGAGCACAAAGTTTCTGTCTTTTTCAGCAAGATCAAACAACTATCACCCAAGAAGATCCTATAGGTTCTACTTGGAACAAACACTAATTAAAACACACAAAAAACACAATCATAACAATAGCATAATTGTGTAAACACTCAAGAACAGAAAGCAAAAAAATATTATTCATTGGCTTGCCTCAACAAGCGCTATAGTTTTACGCCCTTAGCTAGGCATAATATTTCAACGATGCTCACACAACAGATAATAATCGAAACACAAAGAGAGCATCATGAAACATGTGACAAACGCATTTAAGTCTAACATACTGCCTATGCATAGGAATTTTATAGGAAAACAAATTATCAGAACAAGAAACATGTAGCATATGGAAAGGAGAGGAATAAAACATTGACAATCTCAACACAACGAGAAGAAATTTAATAACATAAAAAATTCTACAACCATATTTTCCTCTCTCGTAATAATTATATGTAGGATCATAATCAAATTCAATAATATAACTATCATATAAAATTTTCTCTTTATGATCCACATGCATGCAAAGTTGACACTCTTCCAAACCCACTTTCAATATTATCGCAAACATATTCATCATGGGGCTTAAATAAATTTTCAAGATCATAAGAAACATCACCCCAATCACGATCGTTGCAACAAGTAGTGGACATAGCAAAATTAGCATCCCCAGGTCTGGGGTTTTTCATATTATTAGCATAATTTACATTGATAGAATTTATAGTAAAATCATTGCAATCATGCTTTTCATTCAAGGAGCTATCATGAATCACTTCATAAATTTCTTCATCAAAATTTCCAGATTCATGAATAACAAGCAAAACTTCATAAAGATAATCTAGTGAACTCAATTCACTAGCAATTGGTTCATCATAATTGGATCTTTTAAAAAGATTAGCAATTGGATGAGGATCCATAACAATAGATTTTTAGCAAGCGAAGATGCAAGCATATAGAAGACACATGGCAACACAAACAAACAAAAGATCAGACGAGAAAACGGCGAACGAAAAAGAGGGCGAATAAAACGGCAATTTTTTTGTGAAGTGGGGGAGAGGAAAACGAGAGGCAAATGGCAAATAATGTAAATTTCAAGGAGATGAGATTTGTGATTAGGAACCTGGTTATGTTGAAGATCCTCCCCGGCAACGGCGCCAGAAATTCTCCTTGATGGTAGCTGGAACTACGTCGGTATTTCCCCGGAGAGGGAGGGATGATGTAGGACAGCGACGGTAGAGTATTTCCCTCAGTTATGAAACCAAGGTATAGAACCAGTAGGAGAACCAAGCAACACAATGTAAACAACACCGGCACACAAATAACAACACCTCGCAACCTGACGTGTTAAAGGGGTTGTCAATCCCTTTCGGGTAACGGCGCCAGAAATTGGCGAGATGACGAGAGAAAGTTGTAATAGTTTGAAGTAATAAATCGCAAATAAAATAAAGTGCAGCAAAGTATTTTTGTATTTTTGGTTTAATAGATCTGAATAAAAATGCAAAGAAAAGTAGATCGCAAGGCAAATATATGAGAAAGAAGACCCGGGGGCCGTAGGTTTCACTAGTGGCTTCTCTCGAGAAAAATAGCAAACGGTGGGTAAACAAATTACTGTTGGGCAATTGATATAACTTCAATAATTATGACGATATCCAGGCAATGATCATTACATAGGCATCACGTCCAAGATTAGTAGACCGACTCCTGCCTGCATCTACTATATTACTCCACACATCGACCGCTATCCAGCATGCATCTAGTGTATTAAGTTCATGGAAAAACAGAGTAATGCAATAAGAATGATGACATGATGTAGACAAGATCCGGTTATCTATATGGCGGTAGATATAGATCCCATCTTTTTATCCTTAGTAGCAACGATACATACGTGTCGTTTCCCCTTCTGTCACTGGGATCGAGCACTGTAAGATCGAACCCACTACCGGGCACCTCTTCCCATTGCAAGATAAATAGATCAAGTTGGCCAAACAAAACCCAAATATAAGAGAAGAAATACGAGGCTATAAGAGATCATGCATATAAGAGATCAAAGAAACTCAAATAACTTTCATGGATATAAACAGATATGACTGATTATAAACTCAAAGTTCATCAAATCCCAACAAACACACCACAAAAGAGTTACATCATATGGATCTCCAAGAGACCACTGTATTGAGAATTCAGCGAGAGAGAGAGAGAGAGAGAGAGAGAGAGAGAAAGCCGTCCAGCTACTAACTACGGACCCGAAGGTCTACAAGGAACTACTCACACATCATCGGAGAGGCACCAATGGAAATGGTGAACCCCTCCGTGATGGTGTCTAGATTGGATCTGGTGGTTCTGGACTCTGCGGCTGATGGATGAATATTTCGACACTCTTCTAGGGTTTCTGGAATATTGTGGTATTTATAGAGCATAGAGGCGGTCCGATGGGCACCCGAGGTGGGCACAACCCACCAGGGCACGCTTGGGCCTCCTGGCGCGCCCTGGTGGGTTGTGCCCCCCTCGGGGCACCCCCCAGGTGCAACCAGGGCCCATTGCCTTCCTTCTGACCCATAAAAAATCATCATGGAATTTCGTGGCATTTGGACTCCGTTTGATATTGATTTCCTGCGATGTAAAAAACATGGAAAAAATAGCAACTGGCACTTGGCACTATGTCAATAGGTTAGTACCAAAAAATGATATAAAATGACTATAAAACATTTAAGATTGATAATAAAACAGCATGGAACAATAAAAAATTATAGATAAGTTGGAGCCGTATCAATTCATAGAAATGAGAGGGGGAGAGCATCTTCATACCCTTGAAGATCGCAAAGCGGAAGCGTTTATCAACGCGGTTGATGTAGTCGTACACCTTCACGATCCGTCCCGATCAAGTACCGAACATACGGCACCTCCGCGTTCAGCACTCGTTCAGCTCGATGATGTCCTCGCCTTCTTGATCCAGCAAGACGAGCGAAGTAGTAGATGAGTTCCGGCAGCACGACGTCGTGATGACGGTGTTGGTGAAAAACAATCTCCGCATGGCTTCACCAAGCACAATGGAAACTATTACGGAGCATAAACTAGAGGGGACGGGGTTGCCGGCACACAGCTTGGTGATTCTTGATGTGTCTTGGGTGCTAGCCCTGCCCCTCTATTTATATGTTGAGCCCTGGGGTCGAAACTTGGAGTAAAAGCCTTCTCAAAGTTGGTTTTGCCCGAAAGGCAAGAGTCCTTCTCGGACTCCAGGACTAGACGCCAGGGTTCCCGGCGTCTACCCCCCAGACGCCAGGGTTCCTGGCATCTAGCCTCTAGTCTCGGCAAAACTTCCTTTTGCACTTTCCAAAAGCCTCGTGGGCTTTCCCCTTTGGCCCAAATAAAGTGTTCTCCTACCCAAACATTTCGGGAAATATCCGGAACCCCTTCCGGTGAATCCCGGAACCCTTCCGAAGACAAAACACTATTATTCCATATGTCAATCTTTACCTCCAGACCATTCCGGAGCTCCTCGTCATGTCCGTGATCACATCCGGGACTCCGAACAACGTTCGGACACCAACATACATAACTCATATAATATTATATCGTCAACGAACGTTAACGTGCGAACCCTACGGGTTCGAGAACTATGTAGACATGACCGAGACATCTCTCTAGTCAATAATCAATAGTGGAACCTGGATGCCCATATTGGCTCCTACATATTCTACGAACATCTTTATCGGTCGAACCTTATGACAACATACATTATTTCCTTTGTCATCGGTATGTTACTTGCCCGAGATTCGACCGTCGGTATCTTCATGCCTAGTTCAATATCGTTACCGGCAAGTCTCTTTACTAGTTCCGTAATAAATCATCCTACAACTAACTCATTAGTTACATTTCTTGCAAGGCTTCTTATGATGTGTATTACCGAGAGGGCCCAGAGATACCTCTCCGATACTCAGAGTGACAAATCCTAATCTCGATCTATGCCAACCTAACAAACACCTTCGAAGATACCTGTAGAGCATCTTTATATTCCTACGGTATCCAGGAGTTGCATAATCTCATAGTCAAAGGAATATGTATATGACATGAAGAAAGCAATAGCAATAAAACTGAACGATCAATATGCTAAGCTAACAAATGGGTCTTGTCCATCACATCATTCTCCTAATGATGTGATCCCGTTTATCAAATGAAAACACATGTGTATGGTTAGGAAACTTAACCATCTTTGATTAACGAGCTAGTCTAGTAGAGGCTTACTAGGGACACGGTGTTTTGTCTATGTATCCACACATGTATCAAGTTTCCGATTAATACAATTCTGGCTTGAATAATAAACATTTATCATGATTTAAGGAAATATAAAATAACAACTTTATTATTGCCTCTAGGGCATATTTCCTTCAATATGGTCAAGACATGATGTGATATACGTTATTGTATGAGATGATCATTTTTTGTAAAAGTTATCGGCAACCGGGAGGATCCTTATGGTTGTCTCTTTATTGTATGAAATGCAAACACCATGTAATTGCTTTACTTTATTACTATGCATTAGCGATAGTTGTAGAAGCAATAGTTGGCGAGACGACCACGACGCAACGATGGAGATCATGTGTCGAGACGGTGACGATGGAGATCATGATGATGCTTCGGAGATGGAGATAAGCACAAGATGATGATGGCCATATCATGTCACATATTTTGATTGCATGTGATGTTTATCTTTTATGCATCTTATTTTGCTTAGTAAGGCGGTAGCATTATAAGATGATCCCTTAATTAAATTTCAAGGTAAAAGTGTCTCCCTGTGTATGCACCATTGCTACAGTTCCTCGAGTTGAGACACCACATGATGATCGGGTGTGATAGACTCTACGTTCACATACAACGGATGCAAGACAGTTTTGCACATGCGGAATACTCGGGTTAAACTTGACGATCCTGGCATGTACAAACATGGACTCGGAACACTGGAGACCAAAAGGTCAAACGTGAATCATATAGTAGATATGATCAACAAAGAGATGTTCACCATTGATGACTACTCCATCTCACGTGATGATCGGACATGGTTTAGTTGATTTGGATCACGTATCATTTAGATGACTTGAGGGATGTCTATCTAAGTGGGAGTTCTTAAGTAATTTGATTAATTGAACTTAATTTATCATGAACTTAGTCCTGATAGTTTTTGCATATCTATATTGTAGATCAATGGCCCGTTCTACCATTCCCTTGAATTTTAATGCGTTCCTAGAGAGAGCTAAGTTGAAAGATGATGGTAGCAACTACACGGACTGGGTCCGTAACTTGAGGATTATCCTCATTGCTGCACTGAAGAATTATGTCCTTGATGCACCGCTAGGTGAAAGGCCTGCTGCAGGAGCAGATGCTGATGCTATGAATGTCTGGCAAGCTCGATCTGATGACTACGTGATAGTTTAGTATGCCATGCTTTACGGCTTAGAATCAGGACATCAAAGATGTTTTGAACGTCATGGACCATATGAGATGTTCCAGGAGTTGAAGTTAATATTTCAAGCAAATGCTCGAGTTGAGAGATATGTAGTCTCCAACAAGTTCTATAGCTGCAAGATGGAGGAGAACAGTTCTTTCAGTGAACACATACTCAAAATGTCTGGGTATCATAATCACTTGACTCAGCTGGGAGTTAATCTTCCAGATGATAGTGTTATTGACAGAGTTCTTCAATCACTGCCACCAGGCTACAAAGGCTTCCTGATGAGCTATATTATGCAAGGGATGGTCAAGACAATTCCTGAGCTCTTCGCAGTGCTCAAAGTTGCGGAGGTAAAAATCAAGAAGGATCATCAAGTGTTGATGGTTAACAAGACCACTAGTTTCAAGAAAAAGGGCAAGGGAAAGAAGGGGAACTTCAAGAAGAATGGAAAGCAAGTTGCCACTCCCGGGAAGAAGCCCAAAGGTGGACCCAAGCCTGAAACTAAGTGCTTCTACTGCAAAGGTACTGGTCACTAGAAGCGAAACTGCCCCAAGTATTTGGCGGATAAGAAGGATGGCAAAGTGAACAAAGGTATATTCGATATACATGTTGTTGATGTCTACCTTACTAATGCTTGTAGTAGCACCTGGGTATTTGATACTGGTTCGGTTGCTCATATTTATAAATCGAAACAGGAGCTACAGATTAAACGAAGATTGGCTAAGGACGAGGTGACGATGTGCGCTGGGAATGGTTCCAAGGTCGATGTGATCACCGTCGGCACGCTACCTCTTCATCTACCTCCGGGATTAGTTTCAGACCTGAATAATTGTTATTTGGTGCCAGCATTGAGCATGGACATTATATCTGGATCTTGCTTAGTGCGAGACAATTATTCATTTAAATAAGAGAATAAATGTTCTTCTGTTTATATGTGTTATATCTTTTATGGTCATGCACCCTTGAAGAGTGGTCTATTTTTGTTGAATCTCGATTGTGGTGATACACATATTCATAATATTGATGCCAAAAGATGCAAAGTTGATAATGATAGTGCAACATATTTGTGGCACTGCCGTTTAGGTCATATTGGTGTAAAACGCATGAAGAAACTCCATGCAGATGGGCTTTTGGAATCACTTGATTATGAATCATTTGGTACTTGCGAACCATGCCTCATGGGCAAGATGACTAAAACTCCGTTCTCCGAAACAATGGAGCGAGCCATTGACTTATTGGAAATAATACATACCGATGTACGCGGTCCGATGAGTGTTGAGGCACGCGGCGGGTATCGTTATTTTCTGACCTTCACAGATGATTTAAGTAGATATGGGTATATCTACTTAATGAAACACAAGTTTGAAACATTTGAAAAGTTCAAAGAATTTCAGAGTGAAGTGGAGAATCATCGTAACAAGAAAATAAAGTTTCTATGATCTGATCGCGGAGGTGAATATTTGAGTTACGAGTTTGGCCTTCATTTAAAACAATGTGGAATAGTTTCACAACTCACGCCACCTGGAACACCACAGCGTAATGGTGTGTCCAAACGTTGTAACCATACTTTATTAGATATGGTGCGATCTATGATGTCTTTTACCCCACTATCGTTTTGGGTTATGCATTAGAGATAGATGCATTCACGATAAATAGGGCACCATCTAAATCCGTTGAAATGACACCGTATGAACTTTGGTTTGGCAAGAAACCTAAGCTGTCGTTTCTTAAAGTTTGGGGTTGCGACACATATGTCAAAAGGCTTCAGCCTGATAAGCTCGAACCCAAATCGGAGAAGTGCGTCTTCATAGGATACCCTAAGGAAACAAATGGGTACACCTTCTACCACAGATCCAAAGGCAAGATCTTTGTTGCTAATAATGGGAACTTTCTAGAGAAGGAGTTTCACTCGAAAGAAGTGAGTGGGAGGATAATAGAACTTGATGAGGTAACTGTACCTTCTCTCGAATTGGAAAGTATCTCATCAGAGAAATCCGTTCCCGTGGTGCCTACACCAACTAGAGAGGAAGCTAATGATGATGATCATGAAACTTCAGTTCAAGTTACACTGGACCTCGTAGGTCAAACAGATCATGTTCCGCACCAGAGTGGTACGGTAATCCTGTTCGGGAAGTCATGTTACTAGACCATGACGAACCTACGAACTATGAAGAAGCTATGATGATCCCAGATTCCGATAAATGGCATGAAGCCATGAAATCTGAGATAGGATCCATCTATGAGAACAAAGTGTGGACTTTGGTGGACTTGCCCAATGATCGGCGAGCCATAGAAAATAAAAGGATCTTCAAGAAGAAGACTGACGCTGATGGTAAGGTTACTGTCTATAAAGCTCGACTTGTGACAAAAGGTTTTCGACAAGTTCAAGGAGTTGACTACGATGAGACTTTCTCACCCGTAGCGATGCTTAAGTCTGTCCGAATCATGTTAGCAATTGCCGCATTTTATGATTATGAAATCCGGCAAATGGACGTCAAAACTGCATTCCTTAATGGATTTCTTAAAGACGAGTTGTATATGATTCAACCAGAAGGTTTTGTCGATCCTAAAGGTGCTAACAAAGTGTGCAAGCTCCAGCAATCCATCTATGGAGTGGTGCAAGCATCTCAGAGTTGGAATATACGCTTTGATGAGGTGATCAAACATATGGTTTTATATAGACTTTCAGAGAAGCCTGTATTTACAAGAAAGTGAGTGGGAGCTCTGTAGCATTTCTAATATTATATGTGGATGACATATTATTGATTGGAAATGATGTAGAATTTATGGATAGCATAAAAGGATACTTGAATAAGTGTTTTTCAATGAAAGACCTCGATGAAGCTGCTTATATATTGGGCATCAAGATCTATAGAGATATATCAAGACGCTTAATAGGACTTTCACAAATCACATACCTTGATAAAGTTTTGAAGAAGTTCAAAATGGATCAGTCAAAGAAAGGGTTCTTTCTTGTGTTACAAGGTGTGAAGTTGAGTCAGACTCAATGCCCGACCACTACAGAAGATAGAGAGAAAATGAAAGTCATTCCCTATGCCTCGGCCATAGGTTCTATCATGTATGCTATGTTGTGTAGCAGACCTAATGTGTGCCTTGCTATAAGTTTGGCCAGGAGGTACCAAAGTAATCCAGGAGTGGATCACTGGACAACGGTCAAGAACATCCTGAAGTACCTGAAAAGGACTAATGATATGTTTCTCGTTTATGGAGGTGACAAAGAGCTCGTCGTAAATGGTTACGTCGATGCTAGTTTTGACACTGATCCGGATGAATCTAAGTAACAAACCGAATACGTATTTATATTGAATGGTGGAGCTGTCAGTTGGTGCAGTTCCAAGCAGAGCGTCGTGGCGGAATCTATGTGTGAAGCGGAGTACATAGCTACTTCGGAAGCAGCAAATGAAGGAGTCTGGATGAAGGAGTTCATATCCGATCTAGGTGTAATACCTAGTGCACCGAGTCCAATGAAAATCTTTTGTGACAATATTGGAGCAATTGCCTTAGCAAAGGAACACAGATTTCACAAAAGAACCAAATACATCAAGAGACGCTTCAACTCAATCTGTGATCAAGTCAAGGAGGGAGACATAGAGATTTGCAAAATATATACGAATCTGAATGTAGCAGACCTGTTGACTAAGCCTCTTCCACGAGCAAAACATGATCATCACCAAGACTCCATGGGTGTTAGAATTGAAGGAAATATGCCCTAGAGGCATTAATAAAGTATTATTTATTTCCTTATATCATGATAAATGTTTATTATTCATGCTAGAATTGTATTAACCGGAAACATAATACATGTGTGAATACATAGACAAACAGTGTGTCACTAGTATGCCTCTACTTGACTAGCTCGTTAATCAAAGATGGTTATGTTTCCTAGCCATAGACATGAGTTGTCATTTGATTAACGGGATCACCTCATTAGGAGAATGACGTGATTGACTTGACCCATTCCGTTAGCTTAGCACTCGATCGTTTAGTATGTTGCTATTGCTTTCTTCATGACTTATACATGTTCCTATGACTATGTGATTATGCAACTCCCGTTTACCGGAGGAACACTTTGTGTGCTACCAAATGTCACAACGTAAATGGGTGATTATAAAGGTGCTCTACAGGTGTCTCCAAAGGTACTTGTTGGGTTGGTGTATTTCGAGATTAGGATTTGTCACTCCGATTGTGGGAGAGGTATCTCTGGGCCCACTCGGTAATGCACATCACTATAAGCCTTGCAAGCATTGTGACTAATGAGTTAGTTGCGGGATGATGTATTACGGAACGAGTAAAGAGACTTGCTGGTAACGAGATTGAACTAGGTATCGAGATACCGACGATCGAATCTCGGGCAAGTAACATACCGATGACAAAAGGAACAACGTATGTTGTTATGCGGTCTGACCGATAAAGATCTTCGTAGAATATGTAGGAACCAATATGAACATCCAGGTTCCGCTATTGGTTATTGATCGGAGAGGTGTCTCGGTCATGTCTACATAGTTCTCGAACCCGTAGGGTCCGCACGCTTAACGTTACGATGACAGTTATATTATGAGTTTATATGTTTTGATGTACCGAAGCTTGTTCGGAGTCCCGGATGTGATCACGGACATGACGAGGAGTCTCGAAATGGTCGAGACATAAAGATTGATATATTGGACGACTATATTCGGACACCGGAAGTGTTCCGGAGAAGTTTCACATAAAACCGGAGTGCCGGAGGGGTTACCGGAACCCCCCCGCGGAAGTATTGGGCCTTAGTGGGCCTGAGGGGAGAGAGAGGGAAGCAGCCCAGGAGGTGGCGTGCCCCCTCCCATGAGGAGTCCGAATTCGACTAGGGGAGGGGGGCGCGGCCCCTCTTTCCCTCTCCCTCTCCCTCTCCCTCTCTTTCCTTCCCCCTTCTCTCTTCCTAGTTGGACTAGGAAAGGGGAGTCCTACTCCTACTAGGAGGAGGACTCCCCCCCTCCTTGGCGCGCCCCAAGGGCCAGACGGCCTCCCCCCTTGCTCCTTTATATACGGGGGCAGGGGGGCACCTCTAAACACACAATTGATATACGATATTTTAGCCGTGTGCGGTGCCCCCCTCCACCATATTACACCTCGATAATATCGTTGCGGAGCTTAGGCGAAGCCCTGCGTCGGTAGAACATCATCATCGTTACCACGCCGCCGTGCTGACGAAACTCTCCCTCAACACTCGGCTGGATCGGAGTTTGAGGGACGTCATCGAGCTGAACGTGTGCTGAACTCGGAGGTGCCGTGCGTTCGGTACTTGATCGGTCGGATCGTGAAGACGTACGACTACATCAACCGCGTTGTGTTAACGCTTCCGCTTTCGGTCTACGAGGGTACGTAGACAACACTCTCCCCTCTCGTTGCTATGCATCACCATGATCTTGCGTGTGCGTTGGAATTTTTTTGAAATTACTACGTTACCCAACAAGAATCATTACAATGCAATCCAGATTATTGACTCTAGTGCAAGTGGGAGACTGAAGGAAATATGCCCTAGAGGCAATAATAAAGTTGTTATTTTATATTTCCTTATTCACGATAAATGTTTATTATTCATGCTAGAATTTTATTGACCGCAAACCCAAATACATGTGTGAATACATAGACAAACATTGTGTCCCTAGGGAGCCTCTACTTGACTAGCTCGTTGATCAAAGATGGTTAAGGTTTCCTAACCATGGACATGAGTTGTCATTTGATAATGGGATCACATCATTAGGATGGACAAGACCCATCCATTATCTTCGCATATTCATCGTTCAGTTTTATTGCTATTGTTTTCTTCATGTTAAATACATGCACTACTGCAGGATGCTGCTAATGCGACACTACGATCAGAGACCCTTCGAGAAACTGTGTGCGATGCCATAATCGCAAACGGTGCTGTATGAAAACCGTCAAAAAGGTGAAAACGTTTGCGATGGAGGATGCATCAAACACGGTTCAGATTTTAGTTGCGTGTGCGATCCAGGGCATACAGTTCAGTACAATGAAGTGTTTGCGATGAGGCGGAACAGAAGAAACGGGCAGCCAGATGAAGGTGTGTGCGATACAACATACGGTTCACTCGGATGAACTGTTTGTGATTAGGCAACACAAAAGAAACGGTCAGCCAGATCAAGGTGTGTGTGATTGAGGGCATACGCTTCAGAAGGATTAACTGTTTGCGATTAGGAACAGAACAGAAACGGGTAAGCCAGATCAAAATGTCTGTGATTGATGGCATGCACTTCACATGGATGAACCGTTTTCGATTAGCCACAACAAACTGGAACAGTTAGATAGATCAACGTGTGTGCGCAAGACGGGCACACCCATTCTAATTAAAAGACGTGTGCTGACATTGACTATTGCGGTGCACCCTATGGTGCAAACGCCACGTACGCGGCTGAGAAGGCGTACATGCCCACGTTATGCCTTCCGGGAATAGTGCCGCACTTAAAACCGTCAGTAAATTTTGAGCATGCGTCCCGTCACATTCCAAATTGCAAACCTGTTCACACCGATAAAAACCTAAACGGTTTCCCACTTAGGAGAGTATTACTACGCGGTTATAAATACTACTACTCCAAGATGACTGCACATTCCTCCTCAACTCCTCATCCACAAAAAGTCAAAAACAAACAAGTCATTCATCATCATTCCCTTGCGTCCGCCATGGCGAGCGTGAGTTCGGGGTCGAGAGATTGCGACCAGGGAGAGGCGAGCCTGGAAGCGGGAGCACAAGATATGTCTTGCCTCGCCGCGATAGCAGCCAACATGTCCCGCCGCACGGCCGTAGCAGCAGAGAGGTCCCGCCGCGCCGCCGAAGCAGCACGGAGGACCCACCGCACCGTCGATGCAGCAGACTGGTCCGGCCGCGCTGCGGAAGCAAAAGAGATGTCCCGCCGCGCCGCGAATGCACCAGAGATGTCCTCCCTTTCCGCGGCGGCCTGGGAAAATGCCTCATGGGCAGGCGAGGACTCTTACAGGCGCATACGTGCCCTCGTCCATAGGCAGATGGATGAGATCTCCAGGTGGGCGAGGTTGCAGGATGACCTGCAAGCCTCGTTTGAACAGTCTACCAACATCATCCGGCAAGTAAATGAGAGCAATGCGAAGCTCCGGGCCGAGCGCGACCTGCTGAGGGCGAAGATCGTCGGAAGTGCGGAGCAGCAGGAGCACACCACTGCCTTGTTGAACAGGACCGGCGTTATCGTCGAGAAACTTATGGACGAGAATAACAAGCTGCGCATCGAGCGCAGAAGCCTGGTGGAGGAATCCGTGGATGCTCTCAAGCAGCATCTTAAGGACAAGAAAGAGCTCGTCGCCGCTCGACACAGAGACTAGTTCCCGCGGCCTGCAACAACGCATCAAGAAAGTAGAGATCAGTGAGCCAGATCGTTGTCTTCCTTCTTCTTTTGCCCTTGTGTATTTCGGCCGTTGCCGCATGTGGCTTTTTTTAATTATGTTTCTAAATATGTAAGACAATTATTATCCACTGTCATCGTCCTTATATTCATCATGCTTGCTATAAGTCGCAGTCGATGCTATATAGGTCCGTCAGATCTTACATCAAGATCCGTGCAAAACTTTCTTTCCAGATTTTCATTGTTCTCTCTTAAATCTCAATCTAGTGAGACATATAGCCACGCCATAGAACAGGTGCTCGGGCGCCATTAATGGAGACGTTGGGAGGGAGGTGCGCGGCGGGTAGCAGTCAAAGGGCTCTCCTTCCGATGAGCACACGCAGGGGTCTAATCGCACGCCTCCCGTACTCAAATAGCTACCCCACACGGCACCTCCTAGCCAATAAAAAAAGGGGACGCCTGGCCGCACGTAATTGGTAAGTAGAATGCCCACGGTTTCAATAATACTTTTGTTAGCGATATGTAACGTGACAACACTTGTTCCAAAATGACTTTGGTGATTTTTAATGTGTGGGCCTTCACAAATCGGACAGAAAAATTACCACATCATGTTGGTGCCATGTAATGAGACCATGCCAAGTTCCATGATTTTCAAGCATGTTTTGGAATTACAGGAATTAAAAAACCAAGTTTCCCAATCTTTCCGGCCAAGCCACGACGCCCAGATGTTTGAATTTCACTCCCACGTCTTGCATGGGACCTAGGAATTCACCCAAGGACACACATGTGATTTTTCAAACAACTTTGGTGCACTAGAGCATGTGCTTGTAGTTCAAATTTGAATTATGCACATTAAATGCCCAGAAACTCAATTAATGTATAAAAAAGGCGAAACGAGCCCGGAATAATTCCAAAATTTAGCACGGTACTTCTATTTGGTCTAATCTGGCTGTGTAAAAAAATAAGGCGGGAGAAGGCAGTGTACGTATGTCGTTTCCCACACGGAGGTGACACACGTTCCCTCTTGGAACCACGAGTCTTCTTGAGGGAAGCTCCGGTTTGCAAGAAGCTTACACCAAAGCTTGTCCCAATTCGGCCAAAAATATTACCGCAGCATGTTGGTGCCATGTCATGACACCATGCCAAGTTTCATGATTTTCAGGCGTGTTTTGGAATTACAGGAATTAAAAAACCAAGTTTCTCAATCTTTCCAGCTGAGCCACGACGCCCAGATATTTGAATTTCACTCTCATCTCTTGCATGGGACCTAGAAATTCACCCAAGGACAAACATGTGATTTTTCAAACAACTTTGGTGCACTGGAGCATGTGCTTGTAGTTCAATTTTGAATTATGCACATTAAATGCCTAGAAACTCATTAATGTATAAAAAAGGCAAAACGAGCCCGGAATAATTCCAAAATTTAGCACGCTACTTCTATTTGGTCTAATCTGGCTGTGTAAAAAAATAAGGCGGGAGAAGGCAGTGTACATATGTCGTTTCGCACACGGAGGTGACACACGTTCCCTCTCGGAACCACGAGCCTTCTTGAGGGAAGCTCCGGTTTGCAAGAAGCTTACACCAAAGCTTGTCCCAATTTGGCCAAAAATATTACCGCAGCATGTTGGTGCCATGTCATGACACCATGCCAAGTTTCATGGTTTTCAGGCGTGTCTTGGAATTACAGGAATTAAAAAACCAAGTTTCTCAATCTTTCCGGCCGAGCCACGACGCCCAGATGTTTGAATTTCACTTCCATCTCTTGCATGGGACCTAGAAATTCACCCAAGGACACACATGCGATTTTTCAAACAACTTTGGTGCACTAGAGCATGTGCTTGTAGTTCAAATTTGAATTATGCACATTAAATGCCCAGAAACTCAATTAATGTATAAAAAGGCGAAATGAGCCCAGTATAATTCCAAAATTTAGCACGGTACTTCTATTTGGTCTAATCTTGCTGTGTAAAAAATATAAGGCGGGAGAAGGTAGTGTAAATATGTCGTTTCGCACACGGAGGGGACACGTTCCCTCTCGGAACCACGAGACTTCTTGAGGGAAGCTCCGGTTTGCAAGAAGCTTACACCAAAGCTTGTCCCAATTCGGCCAAAAATACTACCGCAGCATGTTGGTGCCATGTCATGCCACCATGCCAAGTTTCATGATTTTCAAGCGTGTTTTCAATTACAGGAATTAAAAAACCAAGTTTCTCAATATTTCCGGCCGTACCACGACGCCCAGATGTTTGAATTTCACTCCCATCTCTTGCATGGGACCTAGAAATTCACCCAAGGACACACATGTGCTTTTTCAAACAACTATGGTGCACTGGAGCATGTGCTTGTAGTTCAAATTTGAATTATGCACATTAAATGCCCAGAAACTCAATTAATGTATAAAAAAGGCCAAACGAACACGGAATAATTCCAAAATTTAGCACGGTACTTCTATTTGGTCTAATCTGGTTGTGTAAAAAAATAAGGCGGGAGAAGGTAGTGTACATATGTCGTTTCGCACACGGAGGGGACACGTTCCCTCTTGGAACCACGAGCCTTCTTGAGGTAAGCCCCGGTTTGCAAGAAGCTTACACCAAAGCTTGTCCCAATTCGGCCAAAAATATTACCGCAGCATGTTGGTGCCATGTCATGCCACCATGCCAAGTTTCATGATTTTCAGGCGTGTTTCGAATTACAGGAATTAAAAAACCAAGTTTCTCAATATTTCCGGTCGGGCCACGGCGCCCAGATGTTTGAATTTCACTCCCATCTCTTGCATGGGACCTAGAAATTCACCCAAGGACACACATGTGATTTTTCAAACAACTATGGTGCACTGGAGCACGTGCTTGTAGTTCAAATTTGAATTATGCACATTAAATGCCCAGAAACTCAATTAATGTATAAAAAAGGCCAAACGAACACGGAATAATTCCAAATTTTAGCACGATACTTCTATTTGGTCTAATCTGCCTGTGTAAAAAAATTATGGCGGGAGAAGGCAGTGTACGTATGTCGTTTCGCACACGGAGGTGACACGTTCCCTCTTGGAACCAGGAGCCTTCTTGAGGGAAGCTCCGGTTTGCAAGAAGCTTACACCAAAGCTTGTCCCAATTCGGCCAAAAAAATTATTGCAGCATGTTGGTGCCATGTCATGACACCATGCCAAGTTTCATGATTTTCAGCCATGTTTTGGATTTACAGGAATTAAAAAACCAAGTTTCTCAATCATTCCGGCTGAGCCACGACACCCAGATGTTTGAATTTTATTCCCATTTCTTGAATGGGACCTATAAATTCACCCAAAGACACACATGTGATTTTTCAGCAAACTTTGGTGCATTGGAGCATGTGCTTGTAGTTCAAATTTGAATTATGCACATTAAATGCCCAGAAACTCAATTAATGCATAAAATGCCAAACGAACCCAGAATAATTCCAAATTTAAAAACGACACTCATGTACTAGTTGCATGTTCACTGTACGTTCATGTTCTAGCAATTCAAACACCATCCTTTCCCTCCGCAACACCATTTTGTCTATCAAAACATAATGAAAAAATCAGGTATACCACAAACAGTTTACTAGAAAGAATCGTGTGGGATGCGATATAAAATATCTTGGCGCACCGTCTTGTCTGGCTTACGCAGGAAGCTTCGTCGTCTATAGTCCACCGCCCCCGCTTGATCCACACTTGCGCGCTAGTTTCTCGCGGCACCGAGCGAAATTTTTTTGCCACCGCGGAAATATCTATCTCCCCGCCCCCTCCCTCCAACCAAAAGCCACATTTCCACTGTTCCTCCTTGCTTTCCAAGTTCAAACCTTCACTGCTGCTTACTGGCAGGTCAACCTCCTCGCTAGCGACCCTACTTCTTGCAGCGCTGCCTCCTCGCCGGCTACCCTTCTTCTTGCAACGCCGCCTCCTCGCCGGCGACCCTTCTTCTTACAGCGCCGCCTCCTCGCCGGCGACCCTTCTTCTTGCTGCGCGGCCTCCTTGCCACCGACTCTTCTCCTTGCTGCGCAGCCTCATCGATATGGTCAGGTAATCCACACCGCACCCACACCATCCTCCTCCTTTCCCGTCCCACATGCCCCGACTGACGGAGCGACACCTTCCACCGAAATCACTGCCCCCCTCCTCCAATTAAGCGCCGCGCACAACCATTTTACATGCAGTATAACGTCGAGCTGAGTAGCATCCGGCCGCACGCGCGAACAAGGTCGCTATGGCTGACATGTGTGTCGACCGCCAGATCTTGGAGGAGCACCTCGTCTTCGAGGCCACCGTCGACACCGCCGCGCGGTTGTCTACTTTAAAATACAGTTCGTGATGTTTTCTCGAGGCCACCGCCAGTGCCTTCTAGTGATTTGTCCTCTGTAATGTTAATATGCAATCTGATGTTCAGTTAACAGTTTGGTCCTCTAAAATGTAATGTTCAGTTAACACTTTGGTCCAACAATTGCTACATTTCATAGTACTGTTCTCAAGCATTCTTTGTTTTGTTAACTATCTTATCTTCTAGTACATGTTTCTATTCTGCAATGTCGTGCTCAGTTAACTATTTTGGTTCATTTGGTCTGCTGTCCATTTAACTGTTTGGTTCAGTTCTGCAATTTGATTTTCATTTGTTGTGGGTACAATTTTGTATTGTTATGCATGTGACACCAATCGAATTTGGCTGTACTCAATACATATTCTACTGATAGTATGGCAACTCTCAGTTAACCTGATCAAGATCTTCCTTATGTGTGTTGCAGGGAAACAATGGGAGACACTACGGTTTACCATCGAGGTTTGTTCAAGCAGGGTCCTTTGGCTAATAGCACATTATTGTGCAGTTGCAGGAATCATTCTAATATTTAGGTTTCTTACAATTTGGTCTTGCACATGTAGGTCCTGCTATCAGAGGCTTAGACCCACTGTTCGACCCATTTTGCATATGGGGAAATGAGATGTCCATGAATATCAGTCAAGTCAAGAAACTCAGAAAGATTGTTAGGATGAAGAAACTTGCGACGAATAACAGCAAGATCTTTGTTTGCACAATGAAGAAGACATCAGTCAACTATAGGATGGTACCAACTCTTTTACCTTGTTTTTACCCCTTGCGCCATTTCAAAATTTACAACAGTGATTTATGCATAGCTTTGTTTTCAGTACTTTTCAAAGCAGTTCACCGATGATTACCTCTCAAACCACCTGCATGGTCAAGAGGCGAGGAACGTATTCATTCAACACCCACGGTACAATATTGAAGTCTTGCTGAAGAGGACAAAGGTTGGGCGGGCAATTATCCATAGCCACTGGCCTAAAGTTGCAAGGACATTCAACATCACTGAAGGCTCAATATTTGCCTTCTGCTTATGTAGTTTCCCAGATGAGATTCATCTATCTATTTACTGTGTATGATGTTACTTTCCAAAGGTTTTTGATGCTGCATTTGAAACTTGGTGCTGTTGTGTAATGGCGTAACTGAGTGCCGAAGCTATCTGATGTAATTCGATTATGAAATCCTGGTAGCTTTTATACGGATATGAAATATCTGGCGTGTTTTATAAGAAATATCAGTTTGATTAGTACATGGATTATCAATAATAGGCTAATTACCCTGCTTATTGGGGTTTTCTATTGCAAACGGTTACTCAGACAGCACCATGGGCGATGAACTCAAACAACCCGCATGGTTTCTAGAAAGTAGGCGTGTTCGATCAACTAACAATCACACACAGCTTCCGGTAGCGAACTGTTTGCGTTAGGCCACCTTGCACAAACGTTTCCACACAAAGAACTGTGTGGGATATACATACCTACGGAAATGATTTTCTGGGATTCACCGTGTGGGATGTACATACCTACGGAAATGATTTCTGGGATTCACCTTGTGGGATGTACATACCTACACTCACTTGGCGACGGTTCCAAATTCCATCGCCAAAAGGGGTTTTAAACCGTTTGTTTAGGATGTCGCTGTACTAGTGATATTCCTTCGACTATGAGATTATGTAACTCCCGAATACCGGAGGAATGCCTTGTGTGCTATTGATACGTCTCCAATGTATCTATAATTTTTTATTGTTCCATGCCATTATATTATCTATCTTGGATGTTTTATATGCATTTATGAGCTATTTTATATGATTTTCGGGACTAACCTATTAACCTAGAGCCCAGTGCCAATTTCTGTTTTTCCTTGTTTTTGAGTTTCGCAGAAAAGGAATATCAAACGGAGTCCAAACGAGCTGAAATTTTACGGTGATTTTTTATGGACCAAAAGAAGCCCCCGAAGCAAAAGAGTTGGGCCAGAAGAGTCCCGAGCCAACCACAAGGATGGAGGGCGCGCCCTACCCCCCCCCCCTGGCGCGTCCTCCGTCCTTGTCATTGACTCGTGGACCCCCTTGACTTGTTCTCGATGCCAAAAATTCCTATAAATATAGAAACCCCTAGAAATAAACCTAGATCGAGAGTTCCGCTGCCGCAAGCCTCTGTAGCCACGAAAAACCAATCAGGAGCCTGGTCCGGCACCCTGCTGGAGGGGGAAACCATCACTGGTGGCCATCTTCATCATCCCGGTGATCTCCATGCATGACGACGAGGGAGTTGTTCACCCTCAGGGCTGAGGGTATGTACCAGTAGCTATGTGTGTGATCTCTCTCTCTCTCTCTCTCTCGTGTTCTTGATTTGGCACGATCTTGATGTACCGCGAGCTTTGCTATTATAGTTGGATCTTATGATGTTTCTCCCCCTCTACCTTCTTGTAATGGATTGAGTTTTCCCTTTGAAGTTATCTTATCGAATTGAGTCTTTAAGGATTTGAGAACACTTGATGTATGTCTTGCATGTGCTTATCTGTGGTGACAATGGGATATTCACGTGATCCACTTGATATATGTTTTGGTGATCAACTTGCGGGTTCTTTGACCTTGTGAACTTATGCATAGGGGTTGGCACACGTTTTTGTCTTGACTCTCCGGTAGAAACTTTGGGGCACTCTTTGAAATTCTTTGTGTTGGTTTGAATAGATGAATCTGAGATTGTGTGATGCATATCGTATTATCAAACCTGCGGATACTTGTGGTGACATTGGAGTATCTAGGTGACATTAGGGTTTTGGTTGATGTGTATCTTAAGGTGTTATTTTAGTACGAATTCTCGGGCTGTTTGTGACACGTATAGGAATAGCCCAATAGATCGATCAGAAAGAATAACTTTGAGGTGGTTTTGTACCCTACAATAATCTCTTCGTTTGTTCTCCGCTATTAGTGACTTTGGAGTGACTCTTTGTTGCATGTTTAGGGATTGTTATATGATCTAATTATGTTATCATTGTTGAGAGAACTTGCACTAGTGAAAGTATGAACCCTAGGCCTTGTTTTAAAGCATTGCAATACTGTTTTTGCTCACTTTTGTTACTTGCTACCTTGCTGTTTTTATATTTTTATATTACAAAAACCTATATCTACCATCCATATAGCACCTGTATCACCATCTCTTCACCGAACTAGTGTGCCTATACAATTTACCATTGTATTGGGTGTGTTGGGGACACAAGAGACTCTTTGTTATTTGGTTGCAGGGTTGTTTGAGAGAGACCATCTTCATCCTACGCCTCCGACGGATTGATAAACCTTAGGTCATCCACTTGAGGGAAATTTGCTACTGTCCTACAAAACTCTGTGCTTGGAGGCCCAACACGAGTCTACAAGAAGAAGGTTGCGTAGTAGACATCAAGCTCTTTTCTAGCGCTGGTGCCGCGGAGGTTAGTGCTTGAAGGTATATCTTTAGATCTTGCAATCAAATCTTTTAGTTTCTTGTTTTACCACTAGTTTAGTCTATAAAATAAAACTACAAAAAATGGAATTGAGGCTGACTCATATGCTTCATCTTTTTAATGTCTTTCATGAAAATAAGGATTCCGATAAAAATGTTTGGCATAAAATCTTTGTATGATGAGCATGATTGCAATGTTGTTAGTATGAATTCTTTGAATATCCATGATGCTAATGATATGAAAAGCCACAGGCTTGGGGATGCTATGTTTGATGAATATGATATTTTTAGTCCCCTAAGTTTTGATGAGAAAATTTATTATGATGAAAGCACGCCTCCTATTTATGATGATTATGTTGATGAAAGTGGATGGAGAGGTCATGACTTTATTTAATGATGATTCCACTATTTCAAAAGAGGTTCCAATTGATTATGAGAACAAAGTTGCTATCTATGATGATTATTGTGATGACATGTATGGTATAAAGAATAATGATAACCATGAAACTTGTCATCTTGATTTTAATTTTCAATTGGATTATGCCTCACATGATAGTTATGTTGGGGAACGCAGTATTTCAAAAAAATTCCTACGATCACGCAAGATATATCTAGGAGATGCATAGCAACGAGACGGGAGAGTGTGTCCACGTACCCTCGTAAACCGAAAGCGGAAGCGTTTAGTAACGCGGTTGATGTAGTCAAACGTCTTCACAATCCAACTGATCCAAGTACCGAACGTACGGCACCTCCGTATTCAGCACACGTTCAGCACGATGACGTCCCTCGAGCTCTTGAGCCAGTAGAGGGTCGAGGGAGAGTTCCGTCAGCACGACGGCGTGGCGATGGTGATGATAAAGTTACCGGCGCAGGGCTTCGCCTAAGCTCTATGACGAAATGACCGAGGTGTTAAACTGTGGAGGGGGCACCGGACACGGCTAAGAGATTGTCTATTGTGCTTTGGGGTGCTCCCTGGCCACGTATATAGAGGAGGGGGGCAGAGAGGCCGGCGACCAGGAGGGGCGCGCCATGGGGGAGTCCTACTTGGACTCCTAGTCCAAGTAGGATTCGCCCCCCCCTTTTTCCTTTCTTCCACCGGAGGGAATAGGAAGGAGAGTGAGTGGGAAAGGGAAGGGGGTGTAGTGGTTCTAAGACTGACAGTAGAATGGGGGGTAGGTATGAGGAGGCAAGATCCCAGCTTTGGTGAAGTTGTACACACAAGTTTTACGAGTTCAGGCCCTTCACGGTGGAAGTAATAGCCCTACGTCTCGGTGCCCGGAGGCGGTAGACTGGATTATATGTGTGTGGAGTTACAGGTGGCGCGAACCCTTGTCCTTGAGGAGGGGGGTGGCTTATATAGAGTTCACCAGACCCCTCCCGCCCTCAGTTACACAAGGTTTAAGATACATAAAGAGGGGGCGTTACTCGTAACGCCAGCACTAAAGTTACATGAATGA
This sequence comes from Triticum aestivum, assembly GCF_018294505.1. NCBI lineage: Eukaryota > Viridiplantae > Streptophyta > Magnoliopsida > Poales > Poaceae > Triticum > Triticum aestivum. Next base: position 375,155,018 of record NC_057814.1, on the reverse strand, counting down.
CCATTAAGTCTATAAAGTAAATGCCGGACCGTTGCTGTTCAGAGCGGCTTTAGATCTTCTGGTTGTCGAGTGACTGATGCTATCGTCGAGTTACATTGAACCTTCCGAGTCTAATGCTTCTGGTCGAGTGGATGATGTTATGCCTTGAATGACTTTAGGGTAATGTCCTTGGGGAGGGCGTCTAGGTCAGGCCTATGACCCTACCCTAGGTACATGCCGTCGTCATTAGCCCCCGAATGGTTCAGGGTTCGAGTGGAGAAGGAGTTGAAAATAATTCTGACTCAATTTTTACGCTTCGGAAGCGTCTTGCTGGGATCAATGAACAACATGATGACTTCAACTTCTTTTTCAGTCGCCTTGATCCATTCTTAGTTTCTCGAGTGAACTTTGCTGCTAAGCTTCGGGTGTCAATATGAAAAAAATCTTTGGTCTGACAGACTGCTCTGCTGCCCTGGGATCTTGCGGGATTCGAAATTTTGGGAAGCGCGCAGGACGGAGGAGGCCGCAGTAATCGGGAAGGATTAGGCAGGGATGCCTCGATATCCGTGCCACCTTTTTCGCCACGTACCGAGCGAGCGCAAGTTGCGGGATTTGACAGGATCGCCCGGGCCTAGTGGTCAGTCACTCGGAAGCGATTCCATATAAGGCATTGGATTGGGGAATTCTGCACAGTGCGCCCCAATTCCTCCTTCTTCCTCCTCTGCTTCTCCACCGCTGCCGCTTCCGTTCTTAACGCCGCCTCCCGCCCGTGCACCTCTTGCTTCGATGGTGAAGGACAAGACGGCGGCGCTGGAATGCGCGAAGAAGGGAGCGGTGAAGGGGAAGGGGAAGAAGACTGGCATGAGCGGGTCGTCATCGAGATCCGGCTTGCCGCGCGGCTGGGTTCAGGGCGACTGGATCCAGTCCACCATCGAGCTGGATGATCTGCGGGATCTGGCCGAGAGTGGGCTGATCGAGCATGGTTCTTGGAGGCTCCCGGGGGACGAAACTGAGCCACTGCCCCAGGAGGGTGAATGCGTCTTGCTCGCCACCCACGTCGACCGCGGTTTTTCCTTGCCCCCACATCCCTTTTTACGTGCCTTTCTGAACTTCTTTGGAGCTCAACTCCACCATTTCTCTCCCAATACTATCATGTACCTTGCTTCCTTTGTCTCGCTGTGTGAGAATTTCCTGGGCTGCCGACCGCACTGGGGTCTGTTCAAGCACATCTTCACATGTCGCTCGCAGACTATGAAAAAGCTAGCCCGAGTGACGAGAAAACCCAGGTAATCCAGATGTGTGGGGGCTTAGGCATCCAGATGCGGGGGAAGAACGCTTTTACTGCGATGACTCTCCTTGACTCGGTTAGAGGGTGGCAGTCGACTTGGTTTTATTGCAAAGACAAGTCGACTCCTGGCCACTCGACAGGTCTCCCTCCCTTTTCTTTGGCGCAAGTCCAGAAACCCACCACCTTGAAAGTGACTCCAGCAGAGAAGGTTGAGGTGGCCATGTTCATAGAGCGAGTAGTTCAGCGGATTCATGAGGGTGTGACTGGAATGGATTTGCTCGAGGAATTTCTCAGTCGATGTGTCCAGCCCCTCCAGGCTCGTGATCACTCGATGTGGATGTACTCGGGGATTGAAGATTCCACTCGGATCCACCCGGAGGACGTTGATGAGAAGACGGTGGCGCAGTGGGTGCAAGGCATCACAAGAAACAAGGACAACCCCAGGGGGTCCCGAAGAGTTCTTCCATTCGACACCAACAACCAGCCAGACAAGGTCTATCTTTTATTTCCGAGTGCTTTTCATTCTGACTTGCAATTGTTTTACTGAATCGACCATCCTTTGTTCACCTCTTTTGCTTCCCAGATCTATACGGATACATACTCAATGCCGAACGGGGAGCAAGAGCGGTACCAGGAAGGAAGAAAGCGGAGGCAAAAGCATGGATTATCTGTCTGATGGAGGAGAAGAGGAGGAGGAAAGCGAGGACTCGAGCAGTGGCGAAGAGGTCGAGTCACCACCTTGCAATGAAAGGCGTTCCAAGAATAAGCATGACCCGGCAAGTATCCGTGGCAAGGCGACTGGGCAGACTGGACAGACCTCAAAGTGCCCTCGGACGTCTTCCCCAGCGCCAACTGAGAAGGCCCCGAAGCAGTCTAAGGCTACGCCATCAAAACCGCGGAAGGCTTTGCCCAAGATCAAAGTGGTCGTTCCCATTGCTTCCGGGTAATAGTTGCACTTGATTTCTTGGTTTGGCATGAATTGAACTTTGGTTGACTCATTTCGGAAGGTCTGACCGACTAAATCTTGAGATTTGCAGTGCTGCTACCTCTGGGACTTTTGTTTACAGGGATGAAGACGAGGAAATGGAGGACGCAGTCACCTCTAACCCGGGTATGACTCTTGTAATCTTGTCTTTACTTTCTCAGTCGTTTTGCTGGTCGACTGAATTCTGGCAATTGATTCTTTTTGCAGCTCCTCCCAATGTCATTGATCTTCCAGATGACGACGAGGATGTGCCGCTGAGGCCGATGGGAAGGAGAAGCAGGAAGACATCAACTGGAAAGGCGCCTCAGTCGACGCCGGTGATGGAACCGGTAATCCAGAACGGTCGGGCATTTACTTTATAGACTTAATGGTCATTCATGGTTTCCGGCGGTGGATTGGCTGAGGGCCGCGAGATCCATCTTGGTGCACTCGTCTTCGTTGCCGACGACTTCGCCTGGCTTCAAGAAGCTCCCCTTGACGTCGAGACGCTCCCCGTCCGCGGGGCGACGCACTTTCGCGCGTGCGTTCGCGGCATCCTTCTCCGGCAGCCGTCGACCCAGTATCGGTCGGCTCCCGTGGTGTCCTCGCTCCCTGCTGTTCGCCGACGCAAGCGATCCGGTCGGTCGCGGCTTCAGCGGTGGGTCAAACACACGGTGGCTCGTCAGTCGGCCACCCCACAAGTCGCGGCAATCGAGCCCGACGAAACTCTCTACGGCCTGTTCGACCTATCGACTGGCTCCGTCGAGACCGCATCCGAGTGCGCTAGCAGCGACCCTGCGGCTGAAGTCTTGATGGTCGACGGACCACGTAGTCCGCCTGTCTTTCGCCGCGATGATGGCGGTGATGGTGGCGGCCATCCGTCGCGTGTTCACGAGGAGTACCGCCCCGAACCCCTTTCTTCGCAGTAGAGGGAAGAGCTTCGCCGCAACATGGATGCGCTCCACACCGCCCCCTCCTCTTTGTCCTATTCGGATTTCCAAGGAGGGGTTCGCGTGGCCACCTCCGTGGGCTTCCCTCTCTCTCCCTTAGGCCCATGTTGGCCCAACACTTCACCGGGGGGCCATTCCGATCACTCGGAACTCCGGAAAAATACCCGGATCACTCGGAACCATTTCGATGTCCGAATGTAACCTTCCAATATATGAATCTTTACCTCTCGACCATTTCGAGACTCCTCGTCATGTCCGTGATCTCATCCGGGACTCCGAACAAACTTCGGTCATCAAATCACATATCTCATAATACAAATCGTCATCGAACGTTAAGTGTGTGGACCGTACGGGTTTCGAGAACTATGTAGACATGACCGAGACACATCTCCGGTCAATAACCAATAGCAGAAACTGGATGCTCATATTGGCTCCTACATATTCTACGAAGGTCTTTATCGGTCAAACCGCATAACAACATACGGCATTCCCTTTGTCATCGATATGTTACTTGCCCGAGATTCCACCGTCGGTATCATCATACCTAGTTCAATCTCGTTACCGACAAGTCTCTTTACTCGTTCCGTAATGCATCATCCCGCAACTAACTCATCAGTCACATTGCTTGCAAGGCTTATAGTGATGTGCATTACCGAGAGGGCCCAGAGATACCTCTCCGATACACGGAGTGACAAATCCTAATCTTGATCTATGCCAACTCAACAAACACCTTCCGATACACCTGTAGAGCATCTTTATAATCACCCAGTTATGTTGTGACGTTTGATAGCACACATAGTGTTCCTCCAGTGTTCGTGAGTTGCATAATCTCATAGTTAGAGGAATATGTATAAGTCATGAAGAAAGCAATAGCAATAAAACTAAACGATCGTTATGCTAAGCTAACACATGGGTCTTGTCCATCACATCATTCTCTAATGATGTGATCCCGTTCATCAAATGACAACACATGTCTATGGTCAGGAAACTTAACCATCTTTGATTAACGAGCTAGTCAAGTAGAGGCATACTAGGGACACTCTTTTTGTCTATGTATTCACACATGTACTAAGTTTCCGGTTAATATAATTCTAGCATGAATAATAAACATTTATCATGATATAAGGAAATATAAATAACAACTTTATTATTGCCTCTAGGGCATATTTCCTTCATTCTCCCACATGCACTAGAGTCAATAATCTAGATTACATAGTAATGATTCTAACACCCATGGAGTCTTGGTGCTGATCATGTTTTTCTCGTGGAAGAGGCTTAGTCAACGGGTCTGCAACATTCAGATCCGTATGTATTTTGCAAATTTCTATGTCTCCCTCCTTAACTTGATCGCGGATGGAATTGAAGTGTCTCTTGATGTGTTTGGTTCTCTTGTGAAATCTGGATTCCTTCGCCAAGGCTATTGCTCCAGTATTGTCACAAAAGATTTTCATTGGATCCGATGCACTAGGTATTACACCTAGATCGCATATGAACTCCTTCATCCAGACTCCTTCATTTGCTGCTTCCGAAGTAGCTATGTACTCCGCTTCACACGTAGATCCCGCCATGACGCTCTGTTTGGAACTGCGCCAACTGACAGCTCCACCATTCAATATAAATACGTATCCGATTTGTGACTTAGAGTCATCCGGATCAGTGTCAAAGCTTGCATCGATGTAACCATTTACGACAAGCTTGTTGTCACTTCCATAAACGAGAAACATATCCTTAGTCCTTTTCAGGTATTTCAGGATGTTCTTGACCGTTGTCCAGTGATCCACTCCAGGATTACTTTGGTACCTCCCTGCTAAACTTATAGCAAGGCACACATCAGTTCTGGTACACATCATTGCATACATGATAGAACCTATGGCTGAGGCATAGGGAATGACTTTCATTTTCTCTCTATCTTCTGCAGTGGTCGAGCATTGACTCTGACTCAACTTCACACCTTGTAACATAGGCAAGAACCCTTTCTTTGACTGATCCATTTTGAACTTCTTCAAAACTTTATCAAGGTATGTGCTTTGTGAAAGTCCAGTCAAGCGTCTTGATCTATCTCTATAGATCTTGATGCCCGATATATAAGCAGCTTCACCGAGGTCTTTCAATGAAAAATTCTTATTCAAGTATCCTTTTATGCTATCCAGAAATTCTGTATTATTTCCAATCAACAATATGTCATCCACATATAATATTAGAAATGCTACAGAGCTCCCACTCACTTTCTCGTAAATTCAGGCTTCTCCAAAAGTCTGTATAAAATCATATGCTTTGATCACACTATCAAAGCGTATATTCCAACTCCGAGAGGCTTGCACCAGTCCATAAACGGATCGCTGGAGCTTGCACACTTTGTTAGCACCTTTAGATCGACAAAACCTTCTGGTTGCATCATATACAACTCTTCTTTAAGATATCCATTAAGGAATGCAACTTTGACATCCATTTGCCAAATTTCGTAATCATAAAATGCGGCAATTGCTAACATGATTCAGACAGACTTAAGCATCGCTACGGGTGAGAAGGTCTCATCATAGTCAACTCCTTGAACTTGTCAAAAACCTTTCGCAACAAGTCGAGCTTTGTAGACAGTAACATTACCATCAGCGACAGTCTTCTTCTTAAAGATCCATTTATTCTCTATGGCTTGCCGATCATCGGCCAAGTCAACCAAAGTCCATACTTTGTTCTCATACATGGATCCCATCAAAAGATTTCACTGCCTCAAGCCATTTCGCGGAATCTGGGCTCATCATCTCTTCCTCATCGTTCGTAGGTTCGTCATGGTCAAGTAACATGACCTCCAAAACAGGGTTACCATACCACTCTGGTGCGGATCGTACTCTGGTTGACCTACGAGGTTCAGTAGTAACTTGATCTGAAGTTTCATGATCATCATCATTAGCTACCTCACTAATTGGTGTAGCAATCACTGGAACTGATTTCTGTGATGAACTACTTTCCAATTCGGGAGAAGGTACAATTATGTCATCAAGTTCTACTTTCCTCCCGCTCACTTCTTTCGAGAGGAACTCCTTCTCTAGAAAGGATATATTCTTAGCAACGAATATCTTGCCTTCGGATCTGTGATAGAAGGTGTACCGAACAGTCTCTTTTGGGTATCCTATGAAGACACATTTCTCCGATTTGAGTTCGAGCTTATCAGGTTGAAGCTTTTTCACATAAGCAACGCAGCCCCAAACTTTAATAAACGACAACTTGGGTTTCTTGCCAAACCACTGTTCATATGGTGTCGTCTCATAGGATTTAGATGGTGCCCTATTTAACATGAATGCAGTCGTCTCTAAAGCATAACCCCAAAACGATAGTGGTAAATCAGTAAGAGACGTCATAGATCGCACCATATCTAATAAAGTACGGTTACGACGTTCGGACACACCATTACGTTGTGGTGTTCCAGGTGGCGTGAGTTGCGAAACTATTCCACATTGTTTAATGAAGACCAAACTCATAACACAAATGATCACCTCCATGATTAGATCGTAGAAACTTTATTTTCTTCTTACGATGATTTTCCACTTCACTCTAAAATTCTTTGAACTTTTCAAATGTTTCAGACTTATGTTTCATCAAGTAGATATACCCATATCTGCTCAAATCATATGTGAAGGTCAGAAAATAATGATACACGCCATGAGCCTCAACACTCATCGGACCGCATACATCAGTATGTATTATTTCCAACAAGTCAGTTGCTCGCTCCATTGTTCCAGAGAACAGAGTCTTACTCATCTTGCCCATGAGGCATGGTTCGCAAGCATCAAGTGATTCATAATCAAGTGATTCCAAAAGCTCATCAGCATGGAGTTTCTTCATGTGCTTTACACCAATATGACCTAAATGGCAGTGCCACAAATAAGTTGCACTATCATTATTAACCTTGCATCTTTTGGCTTCAATATTATGAATATGTGTATCACTACAATCGAGATTCAACAAAAATAAACCACTCATCAAGGGTGCATGACCATAAAAGATATTACTCATATAAATAGAATAACCATTATTCTCTGATTTAAATGAATAACCGCCTCGCATCAAACAAGATCCAGATATAATGTTCATGCTTAACGCTGGCACCAAATAACAATTATTTAGGTCTAAAACTAATCCCGACGGTAGATGTAGAGGTAGCGTGCCGACAGCGATCACATCGACTTTGGAACCATTTCCCACGCACATCGTCACCTCGTCCTTAGCCAATCTTCATTTAATCCGTAGCCCTGTTTTGAGTTGTAAATATAAGCAACAGAACCAGTATCAAATACCCAGGCGCTACTACGAGCATTAGTAAGGTACACATCAATAACATGTATATTAAATATACCTTTCACTTTGCCATCCTTCTTATCTGCCAAATACTTGGGGCAGTTCCACTTCCAGTGACCAGTCCCTTTGCAGTACAAGCACTCAGTTTCAGGCTTAGGTCTAGACTTGGGCTTCTTCACTTGAGCAGCAACTTGCTTGCCGTTCTTCTTGAAGTTCCCGTTCTTCCCTTTGCCCTTTTTCTTGAAACTAGTGGTCTTGTTAACCATCAACACTTGATGCTCCTTCTTGATTTCTACCTCCGCAGCCTTTAGCATTGCGAAGAGCTCGGGAATTGTCTTGTCCATCCCTTGCATATTATAGTTCATCACAAAGCTTTTATAGCTTGGTGGCAGTGATTGAAGAACTCTGTCAATGACACTATCATCAGGAAGATTAACTCCCGGTTGAGCCAAGTGGTTGTGGTACCCAGACATTCTGAGTATATGTTCACTGACAGAACTATTCTCCTCCATTTTCCAGCTATAGAACTTATTGGAGACTTCATATCTCTCAATTCGGGCATTTGCTTGAAATATTAACTTCAACTCCTGGAACATCTCATATGCTCCATGACATTCAAAACGTCTTTGAAGTCCCGATTCTAAGCCGTAAAGCATGGCACACTGAACTATCGAGTAGTCATCAGCTTTGCTCTGCCATACGTTCATAACGTCCGGAGTTGCTCCTGCAGCGGGTCTTGCACCTATTGGTGCTTCCAGGACATAATTCTTCTGTGCAGCAATGAGGATAATCCTGAAGTTACGGACCCAGTCCGTGTAGTTGCTACCATCATCTTTCAACTTAGCTTTCTCTAGGAACGCATTAAAATTCAAAGGAACGGTAGGACGGGCCATTGATCTACAACAACATAGACATGCAAAAAACTACCAGGTACTAAGTTCATGATAAATTAAAGTTCAATTAAACATATTACTTAAGAACTCCCACTTAGATAGACATCCCTCTAGTCTTCTAAATGATCACGTGATCCAAATCAACTAAACTATGTCCGATCATCACATGAGATGGAGTAGTTTTCAATGGTGAACATCACTATGTTGATCATATCTACTATATGATTCATGTTTGACCTGTCGGTCTCAGTGTTCCGAGGCCATATCTGGATATGCTAGGCTTGTAAAGTTTAACCCGAGTATTCTGCATGTGACAAATTGGCTTGCACCCGTTGTATGTGAACATAGAGCTTATCACACCTGATCATCACGTGGTGTCTCGGCATGACGAATTGTAGCAACGGTGCATACTCAGGGAGAACACTTATACCTTGAAGTTTAGTGAGAGATCATCTTATAATGCTACCGCCATACTAAGAAAATAAGATGCATAAAGGATAAACATCACATGCTATCAAAATATGTGACATGATATGGCCAGCATCATCTTGTGCCTTTGATCTCTATCTCCAAAGCACCGTCATGATCTCCATCGTCACCGGCTTGACACCTTGATCTCCATCGTAGCATCGTTGTCGTCTCGCCAACTATTGCTTCCACAACTATCGCTATCGCTTAGTGATAAAGTAAAGCAATAACATGGCGATTGCATTTCATACAATAAAGCGACAACCATAAGGCTCCTGCCAGTTGCCGATAACTTCTACAAAACATGATCATCTCATACAACAATTTTTATCTCATCACGTCTTGACCATATCACATCACAACATGCCCTGCAAAAACAAGTTAGACATCCTCTACTTTGTTGTTGGAAGTTTTACGTGGCTGCTATGGGCTTCTAGCAAGAACCGTTCTTACCTACTCATCAAAACCACAATGATTTTTCGTCGAGTGTGCTGTTTTAACCTTCAACAAGGACCGGCCGTAGTCAAACTTCATTCAACTAAAGTTGGAGAAACAGACACCCGCCAGCCAGCTGTGTGCGAAGCACGTCGATAGATCCAGTCTCATGAAGGCGGTCATGTAATGTCGGTCCGGGCCGCTTCATCCAACAATACCGCCGAATCAAAGTAAGACGTTCGTGGTAAGCAGTATGACAATTATCGCCCACAACTCATTGTGCTCCACTCGTGCATATAACATCTACGCATAGACCTGGCTCGGATGACACTGTTGGGGAACGCAGTATTTCAAAAAAATTCCTACGATCAAGCAAGATCTATCTAGGAGATGCATAGCAACGAGACGGGAGAGTGTGTCCATGTACCCTCGTAGACCGAAAGCGGAAGCGTTTAGTAACGCGGTTGATGTAGTCGAACGTCTTCACGATCCAACCAATCCAAGTACCTAACGTACGGCACCTCCGTGTTCAGCACACGTTCAGCACGATGACGTCCCTCGAGCTCTTGATCCAGTAGAGGGTCGAGGGAGAGTTCCGTGAGCACGACGGCGTGGTGACGGTGATGATGAAGTTACCGGCGCAGGGCTTCGCCTAAGCACTACGACAATATGACCGAGGTGTTAAACTGTGGAGGGGGGCACCGCACACGGCTAAGAGATTGTCGGTTGTCTTTGGGGTTCTCCCTAGCCACGTATATAAAGGAGGGGGGAGAGAGGCCGGCGTCCAGGAGGGGTGCGCCATGGGTGGAGTCCTACTTGGACTCCTAGTCCAAGTAGGATTCCTGCCCCCCCTTTCCTTTCTTCCACGGGAGGGAATAGGAAGGAGAGGGAGAGGGAAAGGGAAGGGGGGCCCCGCCCCCTCCTCCTTGTCCTATTCGGACTCCCAAGGAGGGGGGCGCGTGGCCACCTCCCGTGGGCTTCCCTCTCTCTCTCCCTTAGGCCCATGTTGGCCCAACACTTCACCGGGGGGTTTCGCTAACCCCTCGGTACTCCAGGAAAATACCTGGATCACTCGGAACCATTCCGATGTCCAAATATAACGTTCCAACATATGAATCTTTACCTCTCGACCATTTCGAGACTCCTCGTCATGTCCGAGATCTCATCTAGGACTCCGAACAAACATCGGTCATGAAATCACATAACTCATAATACAAATAGTCATCGAACGTTAAGCGTGCGGACCCTACGGGTTTGAGAACTATACATGACCGAGACACATCTCCGGTCAATAACCAATAGCGGAACCTGGATGCTATTCTACTAAGATCTTTATTGGTCAAACCGCATAACAACATACGTCATTCCCTTTGTCATCGGTATGTTACTTTCCCGAGATTCGATCGTCGGTATCATCATACCTAGTTCAATCTCATTACCGGCAAGTCTCTTTACTCGTTCCGTAATGCATCACCCACAACTAACTCATTAGTCACATTGCTTGCAAGGCTTATAGTGATTTGCATTACCGAGTGGGCCCAGAGATACCTCTCCGATACACGGAGTGACAAATCCTAATCTTGATCTATGCCAACTCAACAAACACCTTCGGAGACACCTGTAGAGCATCTTTATAATCACCCAGTTACGTTGTGACGTTTGATAGCACACAAAGTGTTCCTTCGGTATTCGGGAGTTGCATAATCTCATAGTCAGAGGAATATGTATAAGACATGAAGAAAGCGATAGCAATAAAACTAAACGATCATTATGCTAAGCTAACGGATGAGTCTTGTCCATCACATCACTCTGTAATGATGTGATCCTGTTCATCAAATGACAACACATGTCTATTGTGAGGAAACTTAACCATCTTCGATTAACGAGCTAGTCAAGTAGAGGCATACTAGAGACACTCATTTTGTCTATGTATTCACACATGTACTAAGTTTCCGGTTAATACAATTCTAGCATGAATAATAAACATTTAGCATGATATAAGGAAATATAAATAATAACTTTATTATTGCCTCTAGGGCATATTTCCTTCAAGTTATTTTGTTGACTTTGCTCCCACTACTATGAATGAGAAGAATTTTGCTTATGTGGTGAGTAGTAAATTTTTTATGCTTGTGCATCATGAAAATAATGCTTTATGTGATAGTTATATTGTTGAATTCATTCATGATGCTACTGAAAATTATTATGAGAGAGGAACATATGCCTTTACATATCTCAATAATATCAAGTTTCCTCTCTATGTGTTGAAAGTTTTGAAGTCATGCTTGTTTTGCCTTCCTATGCCAGTTGATTCCTGCTCCCATAAGTTGTTTGCTCACAAAATCCCTATGCATAGGAAGAGGGTTAGACTTAAATGTGCTAGTCATATTCTTCATGATGCTCCAATTATGTTTCAATTCGTATCTTTTATGTGAGCATCATTGAAATCATCATGCCTAGCTAGAAAGGCATTAAAGAAAAGCGCTTGTTGGGAGACAAACCAACATTTACCCCTACTGTTTTTGTGTGTTCACATGATTAAGCTATTGTATTAATCATGTTTTATAGCTTTTGTTTCAATAAAGTGCCAAGTAGAGCCTTTGGGATAGTGTGGATGATAGTTGATTCAATTCTGTCCAAAAAACAGAAACTTTTGCGCCCAGTCACACAATTGTTAAAAATTACTGGAGTGTTAAACAATTCTGAATTTTTTACAGTGTATTGATATACAAATTGCCTCTGTTGTCCTAATTTTTCAGAATTTTTTGAGTTACAAAAGTATGATTTCAATTCAGATCTTTACAGGTTGTTCTGTTTTCGGCAGATTCTGTTTCCGTTGATAGTTTGCTTGTTTTCTAGTTTCTATGACTTATATTGCTTAATATAAATTGTAGAAACGATAGGGAACAGTAGGCATCATGTGATAAAATTTATGAATCTTGTCTTGACAGTACCAAAGTGAATGATTTGTTTTATTATACTAACGGAGCTTACGAGTTTTCTGTTGAGTTTTGTGCTGTGAAGTTTTCAAGTTTTGGGTGAAGTTTCGACGGACTACGGTATAAGGAGTGGCAAGAGCCTAAGCTTGGGGATGACCAAGGCACCCCAAGGTAATATTGAAGGACAACCAAGCATCTAAGCTTGGTAGATGCCCCGGATGGCATCCCCTCTTTCGTCTTCGTTCATCGGTAACTTTACTTGGGGCTATATTTTTATTCACCACATGATATGTGTTTTGCTTGGAGCATCATTTTCTTTTATTAGTATTTTCTTGCTTTTATTTAGAGTAATTTTTGCATATTTTAGTTTAGTAAAAAGTCAAGTGTAGCCTTTACCATGCTTATTTTGCAAGTCTATATGTTGCTGTTTTGAAAACAGAAAGTTCTCTATCATTGTCTGAATTCTTCTGGAAAGTCAGAATGTGATAAAATCTTGAAATTTTTACATAATGAGTAACAACAAATTATCTACAGTGTGGTAATTTTTCAAAAAAATTGGAGTTAGGGAAGTATGATTCCTCTTGCATTCTTTACAGACTGTTCTGTCTAGACAGATTGCTGTTATGTTTGCATTGTTTGCATATGTTTGCTTGTTTAATGATTCTATTTGAGGATAGGAGTATTAAATATGCAGATGTATTTAGTATGCAATGTCAAATAATAATTTTAGTGATTTTCTACAGTAGAGAATGATAAGGTTTTGCATGGATTTATACTAACCTATCTCATGAGTTCTTGTTGAGTTTTGTGTGGATAAAGTTTTTAAGAATTAGGGAAACCGTGATATGAGAGGAATTAAGGAGACGCAAAAGCTCAAGCTTGGAGATGCCCAAGGCACCCCTAATTAATATTTCAAGAAGTCTCAAGCATCTAAGCTTGGGGATGCCCTGGTTGGCATCCCACGTTTCTTCTTCAACAATGATCGGTCAGTTTTGGTTGAACCTAAGTTTTTGCTTCTTCACATGATATGTGCTATCCTTGCAATGTCATTTTATTTTCTTTTGCTTGATGTTTGAATAAAGTACTTAAGATCTTAAATACCTAAATGAGAGAGAGTCCTCACATAGCTTAATAATTATTTGACTACTCATTGATCTTCACTTATATCTTTTCGAGTAGTTTGTCATTTACTCACGTGCTTCACTTATATGCTCTGAGTAAATGGTTGAATGAATTGAATATCATAAATCTGAAATTATATATGTTTCATATGTTTGTCCCATGGGGAGTAATGACTTCACATATAAGAAGTAGAGGTGGTAAATTTATTGAAAGTTAGCAAACACAATATTGGTCACTTGAACAATTCATAAAGAATATTGAAGGAAGAGAGATTTCACATATAAATATACTATCTTGGACATCTTCTATGATTGTGAGCCCCATTAATTATTTTCAAACTTGAGTCAATTAGTTGAAGTTGGACAATGAAGACAACTTAATGAGTTATGTTTGGGTATATTTGTATAGAAGTTATATTGTTGTGGATCCTCCAACATGTGGTGCTTGCTATTTAGAATCTTTTGCTAGCCAAAATTTCTGTCTTGTGCATCCAAAATCCCTGAACCAAGTTTCTTCCATGAGTGTCCACCATATCTACCTATATGCGGTATTTACCTGTCGTTCCAAGTAAATTTGCATGTGCCAAACTCTAAACCTTCAAATAATAATCTGTTTTGTATGCCCGAATCGCTCATGTAGCGACTAGGGACTGTCAGTATCTTCCATGCTAGGTGGGTTATTCTCACGATGAGTGTTTATTCACTTATCATTCACGAGAGAGTGGCTGGTAATTTGGATGCCCAGTCCTATGTGTCGGTGTCAAAACCGGCCGATCTCGGGTAGGGGATCCCGAACTGTGCGGCTGAGGATCAAAGGTAACAGGAGACAGGGGACACGATGTTTACCCAGGTTCGGGCCCTCTTAATGGAGGTAATACCCTACTTCCTGCTTGATTGACTTTGATGAGTATAGAGATTACAAGAGTCGATCTACCTCGAGATCGTAATGGCTAAACCCTCGCAGTCTAGCCTATGTAAATTCTGATAGCCTCTACGGACTAAACCCTCTAGTTTATATAGACACTGTATGGGCCTAGGGTTGGACAGAGTCGGTTTACAGAGAAAGAAAACTATACATCCGGATGTCAAGCTTGCCATCCACGCAAAGAAGAGTCCCATCCGGATACGGGGGAAAGCCTTCTATCTTGTATCTTCACGGCCCATCAGTCCGGCCCATGCTACACAGCCCGGACACCCGAGGACCCCGTAATCCAGGACTCGCTCAGTAGCCCCTGAACCAGTCTTTCGATGAAGATATGTTCGGTATGTAGATTGTCTTCGGCATTGCAAGGCGGGTTGCTCCTCCGAATACTTCAAAGCAGTCTTCTGAACAAGAGAACCATATCCATCTCTGTATAACATGTACAACCCTCAACCACAAGGGCACAATACTTAATCAAAATAAGGCATGTCTACTGACAGCTTTTTCGGTGAAACGTTATGTCTAGCCTCTTTATTATTTTGAACCGTTTTCTTGGCCTCTCGCTTCGTGTTTCGAGGCGCAGCCTCCATTGACATGTCTTGTCAAAGCAGAGTTTGTGTCCCCTTATTGCGGGATTCTAATCAATATGGGTTTGGGTAATCCAACCGCGTCATTCGCACGACCCCTTGGGAATAGGCGAGTTTTTAAGGCTAGCGGGGTAGACGCTTGACATTCACAGCCTATATAAGCAGATAAAGATCCCTTCTTTTCACCCCACCCCTTCTTCTTTCCTCAGCCTTCCCATCCTTGAGCTCTAGCGCCCAAGCTTCGATCTTTGCCACCGCCACCAACCCTTCCATCCATGTCCGGATCCGGTTCTCAAGGCAAGTGGGTGGCTTCCTCCATGACGGGGAAGGACATCAAAGAGCTCCGGGAGGCGAGGTACTTGACTGCGGAAATCTCACACAGACTCCCTGCCAAAGAGAAAGTCATCCCCAGTCTAGAGCCTGGCGAGAGGGTTGTATTCGTCCCTCACATTCTCCGCGGACTAGGGTTTCCCCTCCATCCCTTCGTCCGCGGCTTGATGTTCTACTACGGGCTAGATTTCCATGATCTAGCCCCGGATTCATTCCTCCACATCTCGGCGTTCATCATCGTATGCGAGGTGCTACTCCGCATCCCCCCACACTTCGGCCTCTGGCTAAAAGTCTTCATTGTGAAGCCGCAGGTGTTTGATGGGTAGCATGCAGACTCCGGCGGCGCCGTGGTGAGCAAGCTCCCCAATACTTGGCCCAAAGGAGCCTTCGTGGAGACCATGAAGGTATGGCAGCAGGAGTGGTTCTACATCACCGAACCCCGCGGTACCAAATGGGCGATCGCTCCTGAATTCATATCCAGGCCCCCAATGCGACTCGCGTCCTGGACCAACAAGGGTCTGGACTGGGGGTCGTCCAACGAAGTGATGAGTTGCAAAAGCGCATCAAGAGTATGACAAACAACAATACCAGCCTCACCGATGTGATCCAGGTGATGCTCTTTCGCCGGATCCTCGCATGCCAACGTCGGCCTCTCCGAATGTGGGAGTTTAATCCGGAGGGCCCCCGGACCCTGCAGCGCTTCTTTGGCACAACACATGAAGAGACCTGGAAACTGCTTTTCAAGGCCCAGAAGACATGGCTGGAGAAGACTGAAGATATTGGTCTCGACTGCGAGAATCCGGCTACTGAGGTAAGTGTTTTACTTCCGAACACAATTTCGGTCCATAAGTCAGAGGGTATACTAAGATGTCCATTCCTCATTCAGGGCTGGACGGCGAAGGCGGAGCGGATCAGGTGTCCAGCGCCGCTACTCGAAAACCCAGCCACTCCTCTGCTAACGAGGATGCTGGTCCCGGCGCCCTATCAGGCGCCAGAGAAAAAGCCAAGATGAAAATCAAGGAGGACAAAGGAGGCCTCCGTCATAAAGGTACTTCGGACGCTATGTCCGGAGAAACCAAGGCTCCCTCCTCCCCCGAGGGAGATGAAGACGAAGGGGAGGAGGATGTCGAAAGTGATTCTCCCCTTAAGGGGAGGAAGAAGAAAACGGCGGCCTCCGTAGACCCAGAGGCGGAGGCATCCAAGAGGGGAAAGATCTCCCTCCCGGATGGCTCGGATTCGGATGCCGAAGCCATCCCTGAGTGGCGCCCTAGGTCGAAGCCCCTGGCCGCATCATAAGTATCTACAGATGTTTACACATATCCAGCCTTTTATAATTGTAATATAACATATTATTTGTGTGTTGCAGTCCGGCCCGCGACCTTCCCCAATCTTCAACGTCCGAGGGGAATTCTCTGGCGCCAGAGATGGTGGAGAGCGAGACGCCTCCGCGAGCCTCTCCGCCAACCACTAGGGACAACACCGAAGTGTTGTCCGGAAGAGCTTCTCCGGGCCGGGCGAAGGTGGGAGAGGCCAACAAGACGGCGCCGGAGGGTAACACCTCGGCTGCCGAGAACATGGGGGAACCAACCCCCATGGAGACTGACGACGGGGGCCATGACCAATCCGGTCCTCAGCCGAACTCCGTTCCGTAGACCCACACGGCTCCGGATTTGAGCGAGCAACGCCCTTTGAAGGAGGGGGAAGCATCGAATCCACTGGAAACCTCCATCAACCTGGAGGCGCCGGACACTTTGGTGGAAGCACTTCAACGTGCTTCCATTGTAGAGGAGCACCGCATCCCTGATGGGTGTAGTGGTTGCAAAGGCTCAGTCCGCCAAAAGCGGGTTGAACGAGGCCTTCGCAAGCCTAATAACAGGCTTCAAGGTATGCGATGTAATATTCTTAGCCGCTTGTCATAAAAGATATGCTTGTGTATAGATAGTAGACCCTAAGACTCTGTTCATTTTTTGAAAAAGGCCGAACAGAGGATCAAGTAATATTTGCAGGAGATAACATACTTGTCTATTTTGATAAACAAGCTTCACTATTAGCGGCGACCGCCCAGGCCGCTGAAGTATCCGAACTCAAGAGGAAGCTGGAGCTGATCGATGAGGATCTCGTCCGCATCAATAAGCGGTTTGATGAGGCGCAAGGTATGTTTTTGGAAAAATTGGTTACACACCTAAAGTAATATGCCAGTACAGAGTCTAATCTCCTGCGTTGCCTAGATCATTATTGCAGGTAGTGCGGCCGAGGTCGAGACCTTGAAGAGCGCCCTTGCCCAAGCCAAGGAGCAGGCACGGGTGAGCCAGGCGGCCGCTGACAAAGCGGCCGCGGACTTAAAGGCCGAGCAGGTCGCCCGCCGCCGATACGAGGAGCGGGTGAACGAAGTGGAGCAAGAGCTCAAAGATGCCGCTGGCAAGTGCGAGGCCTAGGAAGAGAAGAATAATGCCCAAGCGGGCGATCTCGCCAATGCTCTCCAGGGGGCCAAGGAGGCGCGGACCGAGTCCCGGGCGGCTCGTGAGGGGATCAAGCAGGCCGAACAGATAGCGGCTGGTAGCCCTTTATTTTGTAGAGTAAATTCGGTAGTGAGAAATATGCCTTGCTCACTCGACTATGGAGTTCTCCAAACGCTTTTGCGGATCTTACGAGGAGTGCAGCCGATGCCGCATAATTCTTCCTGGACCAGGAGGGGAACACTACGGAGAAGCTCTTCTGGACATAGTACCTGGAGCCAGAATGGCCAGCGCTGCTGAACAACCAGATGATGCAGCTGGCGGAGCTGCATAGGATATCCGGTTTGGCCATGAAGGACATCATAGTCCGGCTATGGCCGGCCGGACCTATTCCTAGCAGCTACTTCGGCCTGGTCAAGTGGCTCGGCGACGCCATGCCCCGAGTTGAAGCTGTGAAGCGCTCGGCGTGCATAGAGGGTGCACGGATGGCCTTTGCCCGTGTCAAGATGCATTGGGCGAAGATGAAGGCCGCCGTCGTGGCAGTCGAGGGCCCACCCGAAGGCAAAGACCATCGCAACCCGAAGCGATATTTCGAAGAAGTCCTAGAGGGTGCCCGTTTAATAGAGGGTCAATGCTTGAAGGATATTATGTTTGAATGAATGTATCCGGGCTGCCCAGACTTTGTGTTATGAACCAAAGCTTTGTAATATATTTGTGCCTTTATCTGAAATTATTTTCCTCCTGTGCGGCTGTTTTATGTTTTTGAAAGTTTACTAGTCGTCGGCTTCAGCCCCCATGTAGATACTACGAGGGTGTTCGGAATAGCACATGATCACACTTGACCCAACGTCTTGGTCCGTAAAAGAGGTGTCTGTGCAGTGAACTAGGCAATCAGACTATGCGGCTTTATCACTCTCACTTAGCCATAGGAATTTGACAATGGGACTATGAGCTAGCCCCTGGTGTGTGTGCGGCTATCCGAACTTGGAAGCCGTAGGCGCGTGACTGGGTGGAAGCCAGTCCTTCATACCATACGAAGAAAATCGCAAGAGATTTAGTAAGTCACCGAACCGCTGACCAGCTCTCGCTGTATCATGACAGTCAGTTTTTGGCTTTCTCTACTGAGGTGTTTGACCGGACGAACCAGGAACACAATCGCAGTAGTTCTCCCTTTACTACCTTAGCCGAACAAGCAGAACGTAAGGTGGTAACCACAGGAGCCGGGCAACCCAACTATTGACCAAAGACATGATTCGGAGCCGATGCATATAATGCAGTATTCGGGATGCTGAAGTATACTGTAAAAGTGTTCGTACATTTGTTTTGAAAATATATGTGGCCGAATAGAGCCCCTGGCAATTTAAATCATGCCGAGGTATATATCCCAACCTGACGTGAAGAGGGAATACAGATTATGAAATAAGCCAACAACCGAATAGGGTTGGACGAAATTGTTTCCCTTATAGTCTGATTGATACGTCAAAAACGTGCTCTTACAGAGAATGCCATAAGCGTCAAGGCTATTTTACATGCCAAGAATTTGTTCACAAGGGAAAGTTGTGTACAGGTCCTTAAAAAAAGGTGGTCTTGAAGATCCTTGGGACACCCTGTCGCATGTCTGCGCCGCTTTTCACCTTGGTGTAGGATCCTTTGAGAGTATCAACGATCGTGTATATAGGGGGGCTGGGAAAGGGCCCTTGTATCACCGAAAAGTGATCTAGGTTTTAAAGAACCTAAAAAAAGGAAAAAAGAAAAAGAAAAAGAAAATCAAGGTCCGAATAGGGCCGAGCCGTATTTGTGGGCCTTGTCCTTAGTGTGCCCCCGTCCTTGCCCAAAGTATTTTGAGTGCGTAATTATGCACACATGGTATATACGCCGCGGTTAGATGGGGGGATTGACGGAAGCAGAATTGCTAGTCTAGCTCGGGATGGACTGAGCTATCGATATGCAGGGTAGACCGGACTCGTTTGACAGTGTCCGGGGGCTTAATGGCCGATGAGGTGTTTGGCTTGAAAGGGCCGCTATGTACCTCAGCTGCTAGGACCGCGGTGTGCTCCTCGGTACAGAGGGAGCACTCCATGTTTCCATTAACTGTGATGACCGTGGGGTCCAGACATTTTGAGCTTTAAGTAAGCATAATGCGGGACCGCATTGAAGCGAGTGAAGGAGGTTCGTCCGAGCAGTGCGTGATAACCACTGCGGAAGGGGACGATGTCGAAGATCAAGTCTTCACTTCAGAAATTATCCGGTGAGCCGAATACTACTTCCAGCATTATTGAACCTGTGCAGCAGGCCTCCATGTTGGGTATTACTCCTTTAAAGGTTGTTTTAGTGGGCTTGATCCTTGATGGATCGATACCCATTTTACGGACGGTGTCCTGATGAAGGAGGTTGAGACCGCTGACGTCGTACATGAGGACTCGCGTGAGATGGAATCCGTCGATGATTGGGTCGAGGACCAAGGCTGCCGAACCTCCATGACGGATACTGGTCGGATGGTCCCTGTGATCAAAGGTGATCGGACAGGCCGACCACGCGTTGAATTTTGGGGCGACTGGCTCTATGGCGTAGATGTCCCTTAGTGTGCGCTTGCGCTCCCACTTGGGGATATGAGTGACATAGATCAT